>NC_080168.1:21230893-21830893 GCF_950295315.1 Erinaceus europaeus
CGACCACAGCCGTCAGCCATGCCGGGAGAAGGTTTCTAGTAATCTTAGCTTCTATCCAGAATCAAGAAAACCTGCCAGCACCTACTGCCTGCTTCCAATCACACCATTCAGGTGATTTCCTGTCTGCAGCTCACTCTGGCTCTTTCTTCCCTTTCCATGCCATATCTCCACAAAGACCAAACCATCCCTATGTACCCCACTTTTTCAACATATTCCCAAGTTCCCCATATTTTCTCCTCTTTTTCCTTATTAATGCTTTTGCTTTTTTTTCGGGGGGTGGGAGGCTAAGGTGAGGAACTCGTGATAGTAATTCTGTGAAATTGTACCCCTCTTGTCCTATGGTCTAGTAGATCATTATTAAATCAATAAAAATTGATATGAGCTAATGGATTGCATCATATGCTCCCCACTAAATATGATGAAATCTTATTTTCTGATGTGACATCACTGCAAGGGTCACCATCTGTAGATGTTCCCCACAGCCGTCCCTGCTAGTTTCATGTGACGCTGAGGCGCAAACACAGACACTCTTTCAGGTAAGGCACTGCCAGGTATTCAATGTTTATAAATAGAAATACATTATGAACTATAAATACGTCTGAAAGGTGTGAGTGGAAACAGGAAGTGGGTCCCTGCAGTTTTTCTTGATTCTGGATAGAAGCTAAGAACACTAGAAACCTTCCCCTGGCATGGCTGATGGCTGTGGTCGAGAGGTTAAGTCACTGAATGAGAAACTAGAGTCCTGTGATGGAATCCCTGGAGTTGGATGTCTCTACTTTAACGTAAGCCCGCATGTGAGGGGGAAGAGGGGACATTCAATTTATGTGTAATATTTTATAAATACCCAGTTGTTAATAGTATTCTTACCAAAGACTGAGTCACTAGTACCTAGCTTAGCAAAGGGAAGTACATCACCAAAGCGTTCATCAAAGAAATGAATCAGAAAACATCTTAGTCTTTAAAGTTTAACATATCTAATTAGAATCTAATATTTTTAAATGCACGAAAAAGAGGAGGCCAAGCTCAGCAAAATCATTACGTTGCAAGCATTAGCTGCAGCCTACTTATAACTGACTCCTTTTCTCCCCTCTGATTCTAGAAGAGGGAGCATGTCTATAACACTTAGATGCTGGGCCCTGTACTACCACTGGCTGCATCAAGATCCTGCCTATGTCAATCATTAAGTAACTGTTCACAAAACATTCCAAACATCGCTAGAAAGAGTAATTATAAACATTGTGGGGTGTGGCTGAAGGAGCAGGTGGCACACAGGAAACAGTGTTAACATAACAGATGTTATGGATACATATCACACATGACAAGAAGAAACCAGAGCAGAATGTGAAGAAAAGATGAAAAAAGTGGATGAAATTAATATTGTGGCACATGAGTGTCCTGTATACAGAATGACACACAAGTTCACAGATTCCAAGCTAGGAGATTTAAATAAAAAGCAATTATATTGACAAAACAAAAATAATTAGCTTATATTACAGATAATACAACTAAAGATAAACCATAACTATGTCTAGGTAGTTGTGTGTGTGTGTGTGTGTGTGTTTTGTTTGTTTGTTTCGTTTCTATCTGTCTTCTCTGGGATGTTTGGCCATTTCTGCAACATTTCTCTTTATGCAGGCGGTGCTATTGTTGTGGCTTCTGTGCCTCACTTTGTTAATATGCTGTGTGGCAGAATTGTGGGGCTTCTTTTGTTTTCCTGAGCTATTCTGTGCTCTGTGCAGTGCATATTTATGGTTTGTCTGTATGATTTCAAACTGAAACCAAATCCTCAGGGATCTGCTGCTATCCTGTGTTTGTGTTCATAGAAGCAGGGCTAACTGTACTGTTCAGCCACCGCCAGCAGTCACAAATCACCTTTATGTTTTGTCAACAGATAGGACTTCTTCTGATGACAAAACTCCCTGTTTTTCTTTTGGTGTGCCATTGCCTATAATTCAGTAGAGTAACCCCCCTGACGGCATGGATCCAAAGGTCCTAAGTTCCCTTTTCTTGCTGCAAACATTGTGTGTTCTTTTGACTGCTGCTGCGTGGAGAAGGGAAATTGGCTTCAGTCCCACACTTCATCTCACCGCAGCCACATGCATGAGCACCCACCTGAAGCTGTGGTATTTCTGTAGATGTCTCAGCTGTAGTTGCTGAATTTCGTTAAGTTCAATAGTTGTAGATATTTGTCGTTTTGGGGACGAGTCTGATCTGGTAGCTGCTACTTCATAACTATGCCTCGAAAGAACATCTGAGCAAAGTGAGAAGGCAGCTCTTCACAAGCAGAGAAGAAAGTTTCCATCATGACAGCTGACCTCTTGATATTTCTGGCCTCCAGAACCTTTTGCATGTGCAGACTCAGCAATTATCTCCTGCGAGGAATCCAAACATTTTGTGACCAGCAAGAGGAAGACTGTTCTCTCAGATACCCATTTTAAGGGTCCTGAATCTTGCTTGGCTTCAGTGTGAGCTCTACTTTTCTCTATAAGAATGTGTCTTGAGGTCAAGACAACAGCACAGTATTTCCCTCCGGTACAGGCTCAGGTTCTATTAAATTTTAATAGTGATACTTGTAGTCCAGGTTTGTGTGTGTGTGTGTGTGTGTGTGTGTTTTCTGGCTTCAAGGTCCACTAATTTTTAAGCCCGATTCTACCTTGAGACCACTTAAAAGAATACACTTGGGTGGGAAAACAACAGACTTAATCTGATCTTCAGTGCTGGCTTACCTGCTGTTGTCTGACAGAGAACTATTAATGAAAAGCATATTTAAAAGCTCCAGGCCAGTGATTTATCTCTTGCTAAGGGTGCTTCTTCAAAGTAGACATATAAGTGCCTCCGTTTGGACCACAGAACAGTTGTCTTCCCCCCCCCAATACTAAAAGACTCCAGATTTCATGCATTTACAATGTAGACCATATAGGAAAAAAAAAAAAAAAAAACTTCTCTAACATCTCTACAGATGTTAGAGAACTCTATATCTCCCTTTCTGTCCTCCTTTCCGACAGTTCTTCGTTTTTGTATAATAGACCACCAGTCCAAGTTACTTTGCGTTTCCCCTTTCTAGTCTTTTTTTCTTAAGATCTTCCCATAAGTAAGTAAGATCATCCCCGATTTGTCTTTTTCTTTCTGAATCATCTCACTTAACATGATTACTTCAAGTTTTATCCAAGATAAGGTGAATAAAGTGAATTTATCATCCTTAATAGGGAGTATTCCATTGAGTATATACAACACAACTTGCTCAGCCACTCATCCATTGTTAGACACCTGGGTTGCTTCCAGGTTTTGGCGATTACAAATTGTGCTGCTATGATCATAGGTATACATAGATCTCTCTGAAAGGATGTGTTTGTTTCCCTAGGATTTATCCCCAGGAAAGGGATTGCTAAGTCATAAACTTGGCCTGTTTCTAACATTCTGAGAGTTAGTTCTCTCCCAACTTGGACCAACTTATATTCCCAGCAGCAGTTTAGGAGGGTCCCTTTACCCCCTGAAACTCCTCCAGGATTTGTTGTTGCTGTCCTTTCTGACGTATGGAATTCTCAGGAATGAAGTAGCATCTCATTGTTGTCTATCTGTGCTTCTTTGATAGTGTCAAAGAAGAGGAAAGGGTTATCAGAATTAGGGAAACAACAGAGAACCTCAAATAAAATACAAGCTACATCGAGGTAATTAGAGAAATAAAACTGAAATAGCTGAGCTAAAAGGCCAACTATCAGAACAAGCTAATACTATAACTGAACTGAATAAAGAAGCTGAGGGAAGGGAAAGCACATTAACAGAAGCAGAAAACAGAATTAACCAAACAAAGGATGAGCTAGAGAAAACTAAGAAAGATGTAGAAGAGCTCAAAAAGAGATTGAGAGACACTGAAAACAACAACAGAGACATATGGGATGATCTCAACAAAAGTAACATTCATATAATTGGCCTACCAGTGGAAGAAATACAGGAAGGGGAAGTAAATATTCTAGAGGAAATAATGGAAGAAAACTTACCAGACCTAAACAACAGAAAGGCCATAAAGATTCACAACGCCCAGAGAGTCCCAAACAGAATCAACCCAGACCTGAAGACACCAATACACATTATAGTTACAATGTACACCACCCTCTGCCCTCTCTACCCTCTCTACCCTCTCTAAACGTAGGCCAAATTTGTCACATGAAATAGTAGTTTGTGATCTCGGCAAATACAGCTCATTACTTCATATCAAATCTATAGACAAGACCAGGAAAGTCCTATTCATTCCAAGTGAGGGCCATGTTATATATTTCCACTACATGAGAAATTATTCAGCACAACCAAAAACATGTAGGTAATAGTGGAATGTTGTATAAACAACCACAGAACAGTTGGGTCTATTCAATTATTTCTTATACAGAAATATTCTGTTTCTTAACAGGACAGTAGTTGTAGTGATAATGACTACCTCTTCTCAACTTCACTTTGTCTTGGTGGTTAAGCAATTTGTACTCTAGACACTTTGCTCATTTTGATGATGATATATAGTTTACAACACAGAAAGATGAACCCACAATAGATGTACAATTTCAATTCCTGTGAACATTAGAACAAGTTGTTACTCTATTTATTTATGCAACAAGGGTTCATTGCTGATAAAATCCATAACCACTTTTCATACTGTTTGAGTGACACTGTTGTGATAATAATGGTTTTTTATGACTTAGGAAACGTAAAGAAAAATGTGTTCATTCTTGTGGGACAGTGGATGAGAGGCTCAACACAAATGTTAAACTACAAAAGCTTACAGGGAAGAAAGTGAGTGTTTTCAAAATTACTTGGCATACATTTTGGAATCAACTACAACAGATATGGAATTCCTTTTGAAACTTCCAAATGTGATCACTCTGACCAGAATGTCCTATTATAACTACTTCCCTAAGATTACATGTCCAAGCTTTGAAATATTTTATGTAAAGTGTTAATAATTCTCTCTCAACTATCATTAACATAACAGAATAGGTCTAACTTTATGCAACAGGATTTTTTTCTTTCTTTTTTTTTTATTAGCGATTTGATATTGATTTACAAAATTACATGTCAACACTGTTCCCATGCTGTTCCCACCACCAGAGTTCTGAATCCAAGTCCCTCCATTGCAAACCACCAAGGTTCTCCCAAGGTCACAGTTATGGATTAACTGTCATCTCTAAAACTATCTGTCTACATTTGTACATATTTGTTCCCTTTTCCCTCCAAGTCCAGTCCTCTGTTGCCCTCCAGGCTACACATCACCTTATTACTACATCCAAATATTTCTCTCTTTTTAGTCCCCTCTCTCTGGGACTTGATAAAGCTGGAGTTCAGAGCCCTCCTATCCTCTTCCTCCTATTACTTCTCCACCACTGAGAGTATGGATCAAAGTTGTTTTGGGGTATAGAAGAAAGGGGTTCTAGCTTCTGTAATTGCTTCTCCACTGGACATGGGCATACTCCTAGCCTGTTTCTATCTTTCCCTGGTGAGGCAGGGCTATGGAGAGGTGAGTTTCCAAGACTCATTGATGAGGTTGTCTGCTCAGAGATGTCAGGTGGAATCATGGTCACACCTACACCTTGGTGTCTGGAAGGTGGCAGGACATAAAGTGAGACAAAATGGTCTGTCCTGTCCTGCCGGGCTAGCTTTGCAGGTGGGAGAGAGAGATGACCAGGGACTCATGGCTGAATGGTACACATTTCAGTCTTTAATCATGTGGAACGCAGTACAATCAAAACTAAGCTATCTCTAATCACAATCCTGTACTTATATATACATGCCAAGTAGGGTGGAAACAGGATGTGACGTAGAGAGGGTGGAGCAAAAAGAGACTGGTGAAAATCAGGGTGACTACGAGTGGGAGAAGAGCAAAAAGACATCATGAACCAGTGGGGATTAAACCAATGCCCTGCAGACAGGACGGTGCTTAGTTAACAGTGGTTATGTAAATAGAATACAGTGTTAAGCAGGGGGGATTAAACCAATGAAACAGAAGGGATTTTAGAAGCAGAATTAGAAGCATACCAACACTGTCCCTACTTGTTGGTTCCTGCTCATAAACCATTTTTCTGATGGTCTAACTCATGAAGTTCAGCCTTTATTTCTTACTTAAGGGTCAGCCTCTGGATTCTGTTTTTGTCTGTCTACTTTTTCTTTTATTCTTTTTTTTTGCCTCCAGGGTTATCACTGGAGCTCTCAGTGCCTGCACTATGAATCCCTGCTCCTGGAGGCCATCTTTTTTTCCATCGTTGTTGTTGCTGCTACTATTATTGTTGCTGCTGCTATTGTTGTTGTTGGATAGGACACAGAGGAATTGAGAGAGGAAGGGAAGAAAGAGAGGGGAGAGAAAGATAGACACCTGCAGACCTGCTTCACCACTTGTGAAGTGATTTCCCCCTGCAGGTGGGGAACTGGAGGCTCGAACCAAGCTCCTTGTGCTTTGCAATATGTGCACTTAACCCGGTGCACTACCACCCAGCCCCCGTCTCTCTACTTTTTATGGCATCCTTTCTTCCTTTAGACACAAATACAGAAAAACTGCCTTAAAACAACAAAAATAGTTTTCAGGGTTAAGAAAATCAGTCAATATATCAAGAATATTTTTGACTTATGGAACTCATGCTTGTGTTGGGAGACATAGCAGGTACATAACATGGTTCTGTTGCACTGAGCAATAAGACATTTGACTAGCAAAGGAAGTAAGAGTCAAAGTACAGAAGAATTTAGTTATCACCAACAGCAAACAGAAAGCTGTCCATGTAATCTTAAAATAGAAATGATTTCATTGTAATTTTTTTGGTTTTTTGAAATAAATCTTTTTATTTTTGTTTTATATAGTAACACCATTCAGCCACCAAAGGTATATGTCCCTAGCCCCAGCCCCCTACTGTGAAAATATACCCTTCATTTTCCCCAACCCCCAACCCCCAGCCAGCATTTTTAGTTTGGTGCAATACTCCAAACTCAGGCAAATGCTGCTTTGTTTTTCTCTTTCTGTTCTTCTCTCACAACTTCTGTTTATGAGTGGGTTCATCCCATACTCATGTTTCTCTTTCTGGCTTATGACTCAGCAATAAATCTAATGAATCTAATAAATAAGAGACTAATTTAAGTAATCTTACAATGACTCAGTAAAATTATTTTTTCAGATATAACCTACTTATTTAAAATTTACATATTTATTATATTTCATGATTATGTATATGTTTTGTTTTATAGGAAATAAATCATTTTAAATTATTTAAAATAAAAATACATTTCTAAATGATGGAATTTGAATATGATTGTAAAGTGCTTAAAGATCTCTAGCTGTCAGAAAATGAGATATTATCATTCATCACATTAAAACTGCTTTATAGCAGCATCTGTAATTAATCTGAAAAAATGTGTAGATTATTTATATTATCAAAATTATTACATC
This sequence comes from Erinaceus europaeus, assembly GCF_950295315.1. NCBI lineage: Eukaryota > Metazoa > Chordata > Mammalia > Eulipotyphla > Erinaceidae > Erinaceus > Erinaceus europaeus. The sequence goes on from NC_080168.1 coordinate 21,238,311, forward strand.
CATCATAGTAAAATAACTTAATGAGATTCCATTTTAGGAATGCATAATAATTAATTATCTGTATTAGTATAATTAGCATAACTTGTATCTGTACTATCATAAATAATTTCAATTTTATAAGCTATACTTCATTTTAGATCTATGAGATTGAAGAAGTTAAAATTACAAATAATATACTAACTTTATGCTAATTTTAACAGGACTGACTTTTCAATGAACTACTAAAATTATCCTAATATTTTTATGCTATCTTTACAGTTTAGTATATTCATCATGTATAGCCAAAATTTTCATTGGTGATGAAAAATTCATTTTGGAAAAGCTGACGACTTGCAAACTAGCACTATGAACAAATGCTAAAGATCCATTTCCTCAGAACCCATGTACTCTTCAGTAAACCAAAATGTGAGAAATAATCTCATGCCTCTTTTGGAGGATTTATACTGACTTTACTAGAGGTTCTCTAATTTCCAAAATTATTCTATAAGAATTCTATGCTATTAGGACTTTTCATAAAAGTTCAGTAATTCAATATTTTCAAAACCTCTTCTTGTTTTTTTAGTCAGATATTTCTGTCCTGGCTCTCTATCTTACTGTAGTCCTTTACTTGGCATCTTGCCATTGCTTCTTCCTCTTTCTATAGGATTTTTATTTTATTCCGGTATTCAAATCTCCCCCCAGAGAGCAATGTGCCTTGAAATTTAATCTGTAAGAAAATGGTTGGAAGAAAGATTTTCTTGTTCTCTCCTATTAGATATATATTTGTTGCTGCTGTTGTTTTATAAACATGATGGGAAACATTGTTAATAAGGAAAAAATGAAGATTGATGTGACAGAGATCTGCTGCATACCTACTAACCTGAGTACACATTCCCCAGTCCTTCTGAGAACTAGGCATTGCAAGGGACTAAGACTGGTAGTCTGCAACACTTCCAAGAATGGTGATAAAGCTCAAGAGGAAATGTATACTTTTTTTTTTTTTTACCTATCTTATATCTTGAAGTCATATGCTAAAGGTGCTAGTATTATAAAAACAGAAGAATTATAAATCCGCTGATACCCCAACCAAAGAAATTCTCAAGAATTCAAAAAGGAACATCTTTATTGACCAAGTTTGAGAGTGAAATAAACTTTTGCTTTCTTAAGTTCCTGAATCTCAAATTGTCTATTGGAATATTAAAGGCAGAGATACAAAAAGGATTGCTGAAGAGTTTATAGGTCTCTCTCCTCAAAGGGGTGTGTGTATCTATTGAAAGAGAAAACAAATCAGTCATAGCATAGAACATAGAGAGCCACAGGAAATGTTTATGCTATGTATTTTACAAAACACCAAGAACACAAAAGAACAGGAAGTTAGATAATAAAACTTCCTTTGAAGTTCTCGTGTATAGAAGAAAGTGGACAAGATTACATAGAATAACAGGTAGTATTAGACCTGGTCTAGCTTTCAAAATTGTTACAGGTATTACCAAAAGACTTCATTAACCAATTTCATCAAGTTCCATGAATGCTCAGGGCTACAGAGAATCACCACTACTGATAGAATTCAACCTGAAAGAAGACAGAAACTCTGAGCATACTGGGAATTATAGGTCGCAAGGCAGTATTATTGCTAATTCTAGTAAGCAATGCAGAGGTAGACCTAAATACCAGGTATAAATGTTAGGAATCTCTTTAAAGGCAATGAGATATAATTTCCAGGTTCCACCAAACTCAGGAAATGCCTGAAGAAGGTGCTGTCTGTTCTTCTCAACAGGAGGAAAGGATTTACAATGAAGGGTACTTGGAATATGCTGTCAGTGCTTGATAAAATATATAAGTGAGGGTAACAGGCTGTACTGAACTGCTCTGTACAACACTGGGTGGTTTCGCCCCCGAAACATAAATGGCTTTCTTTACCCAAATCCAGAAGGAGTGCCTCCTTCCACCAGAATTGTTAGTAACCATAGACTAAAATGCCAACTCATGCAATACTTATATCTGATATTAATCAATTGCTCTCAAGCATCTATGTTTTTTAATTTTAGTGCTTATATATATGAAATGAATACAAAAATAGCATCTGCTATAACATTTGACAAGTGGTTTGTCCCTTGTTTGGAATCTCCTCTTTCTCCAAATTTCTTTAACATATTTCATATTTGAAATGGAATTAGCAAATTTACACAGTACACTGTCCAAATTTCTAGTTTTTTAACTTTTTTCTCATTTAATCTATCTTTACATTCTATATATTATTACTGACTTTTCATTGAATTGAAATTGCGTTTGAGCCTGGCAACAAGTAAATCTAAATATGAACTTTATATATTAATAGCCATGACTGTGTCTACTTTCAATAGGCAAGTAAAATGCAATATGTACTTGTCTGCATAATAAGAATTTTTCATTTTTCTGCATAATTAGAATAATATACATCTGTAACATTTTGATTGGCCTCACAAAGGATATAAGTTTAGAATATAAATGTAACTATGTTAATAACAATGAGTTTTGGGAAGCACTTTATATTTATAATTCAGATATCATTTCTTGTACCTTATAAAGCCCTAAGTTAATACATTAAACCTATTAAAGACAAAAGTATAAGGGAAATGAGACCCTAAAACATTATACTTTTGAATTATAATCACTATTGGAATAAGTTAAACTTGCCAGTAGAAAATTTTAATTTAAAATGTAGAGCAATAAATATATTACTACATTAAGGAAAAACATTTCTAGAGACAAACTTATGATACAAAAACCTGTTTTAATGCAATCTATTCCAACATGCTTCAGAATTCAAGAAAAATAAATAAAATAACTATGCAGTAGAAGAATTTAACATTTATTTGTATTAAGTTAAATTGCATTGTTATACCCAATTTAATTTCCAACACAAGCAACAAAAATGCAGAATTATAATTCAAGAAGACAGTAAGTGATTTATTTAACTATACATACTTTCCAAATCTAGAAATTATGGTATTTTGTCTCAAAATGGCCTTTAAACAATGTTAGTTTCTTCATTGATATTTCAGAAGTGATATCATTTGAAATTTGTTCAAGCTCAAAAAGCCCAGACCCCTACCTGAGCTGTCTATCCTTGTTTAGTTGACATAAAAAGTTAAAAACATCATTTGAAAATGTTCTCTCCAGTCAGCCCAAATGAAAGTCAATGTGTAAACATCTAAATACCAAATAGGACAGTTTCATCTGATAAAGGTAAATAGTAAAAATTGAATTAGTGACAACTGATACCTGGATAGGAATTGACAAAAAAAAAAAAAACGCTTTTCATTTACCTTTTCATATTAGTCCTCGCAGTCAGATATGAATATATTTATATGCCATTTAGCATTTAATTTGAAGATATATATATATATATATATATATATATATATATTTGCAAAGAGAGAGAAGAACAGAGAACACACACAGAGTACTGCTCTGGCCATATACAGTATCAAAGAAAACTAAGAGCCTCAGAATTTGCCTCTGATTTGTAAAATATGCATGTCACTCACTGAACCATGTCTGCATAACAGGTAACATTTTTATATATTTCAATAACAAAGTATTTTCCAAAGACTTTCAATATTAAAACTAAAACTTCCCACAACTTAGTTATTCTCATAAGGAAAAATTATTTCATAGTGATTTAAGCACCATTAAATGACAAGCTAAGCATACAAAACTTTTGAATCAACAAAGTGATCCATATATGTAATTTAGGATTAGAATAGTTCTTCTTCTAGCGTTTGCCCTTCTTCCGTAGCCAGTCAACAGCGTCAGGTTGAGCCTGATGTAAAGTTTCGAGACCTCCTTTGAATCTGGAGAGGTGGCAGTCATTGACTATGTGGGTCATAGTCTGTCTGTAGCCGCAGGGACAGTTCGGGTAGTCTCTGGCTCCCCAGCGATGGAACATAGCGGCGCACCGGCCATGGCCTGTTTGATAGCGATTGAGGAGGGCCCAATCATAACGTGCTAGGTCAAAGCCGGGTTGACGCTTGCAGGGGTCTGTGATGAGGTGTTTGTTCTTTACCTCAGCTGACTGCCAACTCTGTTTCCAAGAGTCTGGAACAGAGAAGTTCAGTGTAGGCGTAGGGGACCAGATTGGGTGACGAGACGTCAAGCGTTGGACAGGGTGGGCGAAGATATCCGCGTATATTGGCAGGTCCGGTCGAGCGTAGACGTGGGAAATGAACTTAGATGATGCCGCATCCTGACGAATATCTGGCGGGGCCATGTTGCTAAGAACTGGCAGCCATGGAACCGGGGTGGAACGGATGGTTCCAGAAATTATCCTCATGGAGGAATATAATTTAGAATCAACCAAGTGGACATGGGGGCTACGGAACCATACTTGGGCACAGTATTCTGCAGTGGAATAGCATAATGCCAGAGATGATGATCGATGATCGTAGTGTGGAAGCGCTAGCGCCCCAAGAGGAGCTGGCCAGTCTTGCAATGATGTTATTCCTCGCGCCCACCTTTGCTGCAGTTTTTATGAGATGTTTGTGAAATGACAGAGTGCGATCGAGAGTAACGCCAAGATAGACTGGCTGGGCTTCATGCCGGATTCTCGTATCGCCAAGCTGCACATTAAGCTCACGCGAGGCCGAGGCATGGTGTAGATGGAAAACAGATGATACCGTTTTTGCAGTGCTAGGGATTAGTCACCATTTTTTACAGTAATCAGATGTCAGAGACATGTCTTTCATGAGTGTTTCCTCGAGGATGACGAACTTGGATGCCTGAGTTGCACAGCAAATGTCATTGGCATAGATGAACTTCCTTGAAGAAGTTTCTGGGAGGTCATTGATGTAAATATTAAATAGCGTAGGAGCCAGAACAGAGCCCTGGGGGAGGCCACTTGAGACAAGTCTCCATCTGCTAGACTTGTCACCCAGATGCACCCGGAATCTTCTGTTTTGGAGAAGAAACGATATAGTGTTGGCCACCCATGGAGGCAGGCATCTTGAGATCTTGACTAGGAGACCACGGTGCCAGACCGTGTCATAGGCTGCTGTGAGATCAACAAAGACAGCACCCGTTTTTAAATTCTTCTGGAATCCATTTTCAATGTAAGTTGAGAGGGCCAGGGCTTGTTCGCAGGTAGATCTTCCTGGGCGGAAACCAGCGTGGGTGGGTGATAGGAATTTCTCTGTAAGATAAGAAAAACATGACAGAAGCAGCCTCTCAAGGAGTTTGTAACACACGGAGAGGAGAGAAATTGGTCTATAGCTGGCGGCCAGTGTTGGGTCTTTCTTTGGTTTCAAAACTGCTATAATCTTTGCACGACGCCAAACTTTGGGGATAGTCTCAGATTCCAAGATGTGGGACAGGAATGAAGCAAGCCACTTCTTTGCCTCGGGACCCAGGTTAAGAATGAGTTCTGGAGTGATGTTATCATAGCCAGCAGCTGTTCCCGGTTTAACCCTCTTCAAAGCGTCTTCCAGTTCAGACAGTGTAAAGGGAGAGATTTTTGGAGATGGACAAGATCACCGGGAGTGGGATGACCACTCATGGGAAATTTCTCTTTTCCAGACTGGGTCGTTCTTAGCATGTCCAACTTGAGTTAGGTGACTGGCCACTGAGTTTGGAGATACGGGAGGATGGGAGACGGGAGGGGGTTGGCTACCTGCACCCAGTCTGTGAAGAAGCTTCCAGGCCTTCCTACTTGAGTTGGTGAAGTTCAGACTTTCCGTGAGTTGTTGCCAGCGGGCTTGGCGTGCTGCATCCAGGGAAGCAATGAGATGGTCAGCCACATATGGGTCGCCCGACTCATCATACTGCGTTAGTAGTTGCTCTCATTCAGCATCAAGACAAGGCGTATAGTTAGCACGTCTCCCATGAGGAATGGCTTGGGAAGCTGCTTTGAAATGGCTTGGCGGAAGCGCCTGTAGGAATCTTCAGAGGGGATAGAGTTAATTGGAATTGCAGGAATAGATTTGTTGGTAAGATCACTGAACAGACGCCAGTTTGCTTTCCGAAAGTTCCATCTTAGTTTCTCCGAGCACAGTATCAGTGGGAGCTGGAGACCAATGTGGATGATAGCTGGGCGGTGATGACAGTGCGGGAAGATCTTGAGAACTTGTCTCGTAGCGGGAAAGGCTTGGCCATTGACTGTGCTAATCCAGCACAGGTCGGGTGACGAGTCTTTATTCCATTTAGCACTGTGAAAAGAGCCTGGCTGTTTGGGATCATATAATAGGGAGAGGTCATTCGCTGAAGCCCAGTCGGCTAAGATAAAGCCATCAGCATGAGTGGAGGAATATCCCCAGTCTTGGTGATGACTATTAAAGTCTCCAACGTAAATGGCTGGGTGATTCGGGCTAGGCAGGACCTCATTATCCCATGAGGCACAGGGAGGCTTATATATGTTGAGGAGCTGAATAGTTCCAATAGTAATGGAGTCGTAGAAGGTCGAAGAGGCCGTGTGGTAAACGTCCACAAGACACAATTTGGCATAGATGGCTCGGCCGTGTTTAGGATGGAGATTATAGCATATTAAACCAAATCCACTGATGGTGAATTGAGCAGCTTCATCGAGTGCTATATGTGTTTCTTGTAGGCAGATAACATCTGCCTGATGCTGTATCGCCAACTGACCAATAAGAACGCGTTTGGCAAAGGACAGCCCCTCAACATTAAGTTGGAGGACTCGAAGAGCAGGACCAACAGCTTAAAAGCTGTCAGGAGCTGCTTGTTGCTGGCTTTGAAAGTGACTGGGATCCATGTGGATTCAGTCGGCTAGGAAGGATCGTCAGTTTCCCCAATGGATGGGTACTCACGAGATGCACCATGGGAAGGTCGATCCAATGCACCTTGCTATTAGAATAGTGAAACTATTAGAATATTGAAACTGAACCACTACATTTCACCATACATAAAAGCAAACTCGGGAGTCGGGCGGTAGCACAGAGGGTTAAGTGCATGTGGTGCAAAACGCAAGGACCAGTGGAAGGATTCTGGTTCAAGCCCTAGGCTCCCCACCTGTAGGGGGTTCGCTTCATAGGTGGTGAAGCAGGTCATATTTTTCTCCCCCTCTCTGCCTTCCCCTCCTCTCTTTCTCTCTGTCCTATCCAACAAGGACAACATCAACAAAAATAACAACTACAATAACAATAAAAACAAGGGCAACAAAAAGGAAATAAATATTTTTAAAAATCTAAAAAAATTTTTTTTTAAAAAAAGCAAACTCCAAATGGATCAATGATGTGGATGTCAGAGCAGAAATTATTAAATACTTAAGAGAGGAAAACAGAACTCTTATCCATTCAAGTTTTATAGGCATCTTCAATGGCACAAGTCTAATTGCAAGGGAGACCAAAATAAATAAATAAACCAAATGGACTACATCAAAATGAAAAGCTTCTGCAAAGCAAAAGAAATCAACACCAAAAGAGTCTCCTTTGAAAATGAGAGATCTTTACATGTCATACATTAGACAAAAGACTAATAACCAAAATATAAAAAGAGCTCATCAAACTCAGCAACAAAAACAACAAAAATGACCCCATCCAAAAGTGGGGAAAGGATATTAACAGAATATTCACCAAAGAAGAGATCAAAAGGGCCAACAATCACATGAAAAAATGTTCCACATTATTGTCACAGAAATAAAAATAAAGACAACAATTAAATACTACTTCACTCCTGTGAGAATGTCACACAACAGAAAAACAATAACAACAAAATGCTGGAGAGGTTGCAGGAGAAAGGGGAAGCCTCCTGCATTGCTGATGGGAATGCCAATTGGTCCAACCTCTGTGGAGAGCAGTCTGGAGAACTCTCAGAAAGCCAGAAAGGAACCTATGCTGTGAACCCAACAATTCTTCTCGGTATATATCCTAAAGAACAAAACACACCTAACTAAAAAGATCTGAGTATAACTGTGTTCATAATAGCACAATTGGTTGTAGCCAAAACCTGGAAGCAAAGTAAGTGTCCAACAACAGATGAGTTGTTGAGAAAGTTGTGGCATAAATATACAATACTACTCAGCTACTAAGAAGGATGAATTCACCTTCATTTTGGATGGAGCTTGAAGGAATTATGTTAAATGAAATTAGCCAGAAAAAGGATAAATATGAGATGATCTCAGTTATCAACAGAAACTGAGAAATAAGAACATAATAGGGAATCACAAAGTAGAGGAGGCCAGTGGTGGTCCACTGGGTTAAGTGCACAAAGTGTAAGGACCCACGCAAGGATCCCAGTTTGAGCCCTAGGCTTCCCACCTGCAGCGGGGTAGCTTCACAAGTGGTGAAACAGGTCTGCAGGTGTCTCTCATTCTCTCTCCCTATTTTCCCCTTCTCTCTCAATTTTTCTCTGTCTTATCCAATAATAAGAAAAAATGGCCCCCAGAAGTAGTAGACTCAAAGTACAGGCACCAAGCCCTAGCAATAACCCTGGATGGAACAAAAAAAGAAAGAAATACAAAGTAGAATTTAGAATTAGTTTGGTGTATTGCACTTAACCAAAATACTCTGGGTGAAGCTGGTGGCTTTCTGGTCCTCATATATGATGGTGGAAGAGGACCTAGGCTGCAGGTGAGTGTTTTGCAGAAAACTGAGAAGTTTTACACACATACCACTAACAGTATCTACTGTAAACCATTAATCCCCCCCAATAAAAATTATTCTTTTTGAATGGAAATCGGTATCTAGTCTGTAGTTCATGTCTGAGAACACAGGATTGTGGCACAGTGATCAGAACTCGGTAGACGTATCTGAAGAGCCTTCTGGGAAGTCTGTCTCACAAGATAACTGAGCACAAAGTCACAGGAGAATGAAATGGAAGTTTGCGTATGGGTTTTTACAAGAGAGCATGACTTGAACATTGCCAGACACTTAGCCAGCATTCAAGCTGACAATCTCTAGGACTTTTTACAACCTCCTCCCCCCCCCAACCCATTTTCTATTGTTTTCTTCCATCTTTTCAAAATGTACAGTTTTATCACCCAGCAGAAGCTTGTCATTTTAAAAAATGTTTCAAATTGCTTTGCTTTTTCTCTGATTGTTTTAAATTACTCCTTTACCACTTTCAACTAACTTGCTGTACTGTTATCTTTAAACTTCTTATTTCTACCTGACCTTCTTTTTCTTCTCCTAGTAGATATTTTTACTTAGAAGGTATATCAAAGAGCACCTTTAATTATCTTCAGCTATACACTGAAAACCATTCTTATCCTCAATCTTCTAGTTGAGCCTTTTATTATCTAAGGTTTTCTCAAGATTTTTAAATACTGAATTTTATTATTTTAATATTTCTGATCATACTTATTAAAAGATTCCTTGATTAAAGTTTAAATATGTTTCATTTTTCTCTTATTATATTATGAGTTATTTTAGTTTTAAACTCTTTTTAAAGATTTTTTTACCTCATGTGTTGAGGAGGAAAGTCAGGCCAGATTACCCACTCTAGCATAGATGCCCAACCACAATTTCAAACTCAAAGTAATATACTTTATCACTTAACCTTTATTTTTAAATTTCCAGCTATTACTTGCCATAAAATTATTATTTTATTTTTAAGAAGAATAGTAAATTAAGGGAAAAATCTCTAAACAAAGGAAATAAGAAGCCTTTGTCCCTCAGTTATTCCTACAATTCTCTGTCATCTTCATAAATGAGTGGTTAGTCTTTTACTTTATGAAATAAGAAAGCCACACTCACTTCACACTATGCATCACTAAGAACTAAAGCAGAGTAGAGGGAGATAAGAGACAATGAAGAGCAACAAGAATGGTTAACTTTACTGTGGAACAGTCTTCCAAATAAGACTACATATTTTAAATTCATTTATTTATTTATTGGATAGAGACAAAGAGAAATTTGGAGGGAGTGATAGAAATAGAGATACAACAATGCCTCAATACTCATGAAGATTCCCCCTGCAGGTGAGGACCTAGGGCTTGCACCCAGGTCCTTGCACATTGTAACATGTGTACTCAATCAGTGCACTACTGCCATGTCCCACTTGCATATATCTTAAATTTAATAAGCAGTTTTTAAAATGTAAAGGAATCATAAAAGGAATAACTGTGAAAATAAGATTGTAAAATATATAAAGAAGCTACTCAAAGAACAACCTTTTTACCCTATCCTATTTATTTATTTATTTTAAAAAGGAGACATTAACAAAACCATAAGAGGGGTACAACTCCACACAATTCCTACCACCAGATCTCCATATACCATCCCCTCCCCTGATAGCTTTCCTATTCCTTTTTTTAAATTTTTTATTTATTAATGAGAAAGGAGGAGAGAGAGAAGTAGACATCACTCTGGTACATGTGCTGCCAGGGATTGAACTCAGGACCTCATGCTTGAGAATCCAATGCTTTATCTACTGCGCCACCTCCTGGACCACAGCTTTCCTATTCTTTAACCTTCTGGGAGTATGGACCGAAGGTCATTGTGGGATGCAGAAGGTGGAGGTCTGACTTCTGTAATTGCTTCCCTGCTGGCTGAACATGGGCGGAACCTTAGGGTGGGGCCCACTTTCCTGTATGCTTCTTTCAATTCATACCAAATAATATTGTATCCACCAATCCCAACCTAATCAACGCAAGGAGTACCACCTCACTATGCTTCACTTCAGACTGTGTCAGAGACTTCAGGTGTGGAATGACAACCTTTCAGTTTCATTACTCGGGTGAGACCTTTTCCTTTCATAGTATTATCTAATTCCATTCCAGGCAGTTCACTTCCTAACAAAGTCCCAAAACCTAGATATAGACTAGGTCTCCTGAGATAGAGCATATGTTCACAGGTATCCATAAACTAGGGCAAAATATATACCTGAAAGCAAAAGTACAAAATAGTCTGCAGTGAGTAACCCCCAACACTTCATCTGCACTATTCCAGCCTTTAGGTCCATGATTGTTCAACAATTTGTTTGGCTTTGTATGTTAACTCTCTTTTCAGCCACCAGGTTCCAGATGCCGGCAATGATGCTGACCAGACTTCCCTGGACTGAACACCCCACCAATGTGTCCTGGAGCTCCACTTCCCCAGAGCCCCACCCTACTAGGGAAAGAGAGAGGCAGGATGGGAGTATGGATTGACCAGTCAACACCCATGTTTACCCTATCCTTTTTTAAGTCAATTAGCATCACGTATTTCTCCTCTTACAGAGAAATTCCTATCACCCACCCAAGCTGGTTTCTGCCCAGGAAGATCTACCTGCGAACAAATCCTGGCCCTCTCAACTTACACTGAAAATGGGTTCCAGAAGAATTTAAAGATGGGTGCTGTCTTTGTTGATCTCACAGCAGCCTATGACACGGTCTGGCACTGTGGTCTCCTAGTCAAGATCTCAAGATGCCTGCCTCCATGGGTGGCCAACACTATATTGTTTCTTCTCCAAAACAGAAGATTCCGGGTGCATCTGGGTGACAAGTCTAGCAGATGGAGACTTGTCTCAAGTGGCCTCTCCCAGGGCTCTGTTCTGGCTCCTACGCTATTTAATATTTATATCAATGACCTTCCAGAAACTTCTTCAAGGAAGTTCATCTACGTCGATGACATCTGCTGTGCAACTCAGGCATCCAAGTTTGACATCCTCGAGGAAACACTCACAAAAGACATCTCTCTGATATCTGATTACTGTAAAAAATGGCGACTAATCCCTAGCACTGCAAAAACGGTATCATCTGTTTTCCATCTACACCATGCCTTGGCCTCGCGTGAGCTTAATGTGCAGCTTGGCAATACGAGAATCCGGCATGAAGCCCAGCCAGTCTATCTTGGCGTTACTCTCGATCGCACCCTGTCATTTCACGAACATCTCATAAAAACTGCAGCAAAGGTGGGCGCGAGGAATAACATCATTGCAAGACTGGCCAGCTCCTCATGGGGCGCGAGTGCTTCCACACTACGATCATCATCTCTGGCATTATGCTATTCCACTGCAGAGTACTGTGCCCCAGTATGGTTCCGTAGCCCCCATGTCCACTTGGTCGATTCCAAATTATACTCCTCCATGAGGATAATTTCTGGAACCATCCGTTCCACCCCAGTTCCATGGCTGCCAGTTCTTAGCAACATTGCCCCGCCAGATATTCGTCGGGATGCGGCATCATCTAAGTTCATTTCCCACATCTACGCTCCACCGGACCTGCCAAATATACGCAGATATCTTCGCCCACCCTGTCCAACGCTTGACATCTCGTCATCCAATCTGGTCCCCTACACCGACACTGAACTTCTCTGTTCCAGACTCTTGGAAACAGAGTTGGCAGTCAGCTGAGGTAAAGAACAAACACCTCATCACAGACCCCTGCAAGCGTCAACCCGGCTAGAAGAAGAAGCATCACCTAAATCATGAATTCTCAACAAGGGCAATAACACCTACCTCACCTCAAGACAAAAATTGGCTGGCTCATGGCCATTGATTCAAAATTACAAGGTATCTCAAAACTTGTGGACATTCATAGGTCAAAGGTCACAATATATGCATAAATACATATATACTATTAGAATATCATGAGGTATGGAGTACTATTAGGAAAAATTTCTATGGCTAAAAATCTGGATAACTCGTATCGCTATCAGAACGGATATTTTAAAACTGTCCATATTTGACCATCTCAAGTATATGGAACCTATAGAAAACCTAAGAATCCTCCTTGATCTAGAAATCTGTGCAATTATCCACTCATTCATCCAAGAACTACCTTTTAAGTGCCCACAATGTACATATGCAATATACTAAACACTTTATAGTAAAGGAGCTCAGATCATTTCCCAAAGAAGCTGATAGGTAGCAGATGATTCAGATACTCAAACATATAAGTAGTAACCACAATATATACTCTGATTAAAAAATGCCTACCATTCTTTCAGACCTCATGAGATGGAAGATAATCTAAATTTGTTCAGTCAAAAAAGACTAGGGTTTTGGTGGGAGGAATGGGGTGATAACTAGTAATACAAAAACTCCAGAAAGCTGGAAAGTACAGCACTCTAAATCAAGACAAAGGATAAGTTCAGGAAATACAGTCAATGAAAATTAATATGGTTGCTGCATAGATAACATCCAAAATTAACTCATTCTGTGTACATTACACCCTAGCCATCGAAAGGTACTGATTTCATATAACTGGTGGCTGATCTCTGAGACATGCTTTCACTAACAGAATACAAATCACCATTTCTTATCGATTTATATTATATTTATGTCCCTGTATCATGATTTTCCCTAAATTATGCATTATTTGTAATTAATGGCATATATATATTGAATCACATTTATTCCTGGTGGGAGGAATCCACTGAAAAGTTAATTTGGCTAGCCCTTATTTGGGGAATTTTAGAAACCATCTATAGAAGCTAAATGCTTTTTCTATATTGAAAATACAAACTGTTTTCTTTCTTCTTAAAATCAACTATTGATCTCTCAGCTGTTACTCTTAAGATTTGTGTAAACCCTGAATGAGCTTTCTTTATTCAATAAAATTATTATTATTTTGGCTTCTGAAGAAAATAAATACGTTGTAGAACAAATGGAGGCAGTAGAACAATAGGAATTTGTTGGAAAAGCCTAAGTGGCAGGTGTACATTGACAGAAATGAACGACTTCTTGTAGGCCATCATGGTTGTTACTACAAACCTAAATAATTCACTTTCTATAGTGGTTTTTCCAGACGTAAGTGCTTGGTTGAATGTAAGTACTAAAGAAGACTTAAAAAAAAAATACTTATAATGACACTAACCAAAATGGGACAAGAATGTAAGGGGGAGATGCAAGGAATGGGAAAAGATCACTAGCTCTAAGAGATGCTTCTTCTTCTAGCATTTGCCCTTCTTCCATAGCCAGTCAACAGCGTCAGGTTGAGCCTGATGTAAAGTTTCGAGACCTCCTTTGAATCTGGAGAGGTGGCAGTCGTTGACTATATGGGTCATAGTCTGTCTGTAGCCGCAGGGGCAGTTCGGTCGTCTCTGGCTCCCCAGCGATGGAACATAGCGGCGGCGCACCGGCCATGGCCTGTTTGATAGCGATTGAGGAGGGCCCAATCATAACGTGCTAGGTCAAAGCCGGGTTGACGCTTGCAGGGGTCTGTGATGAGGTGTTTGTTCTTTACCTCAGCTGACTGCCAACTCTGTTTCCAAGAGTCTGGAACAGAGAAGTTCAGTGTAGACGTAGGAGACCAGATTGGATGATGAGACGTCAAGCGTTGGACAGGGTGGGCGAAGATATCCGCGTATATTGGCAGGTCCAGTGGAGCGTAGATGTGGGAAATGAACTTAGATGATGCCGCATCCCGACAAATATCTGGCGGGGCAATGTTGCTAAGAACTGTCAGCCATGGAACCGGGGTGGAACGGATGGTTCCAGAAATTATCCTCATGGAGGAGTATAATTTGGAATCGACCAAGTGGACATGGGGGCTACGGAACCATACTTGGGCACAGTACTCTGCAGTGGAATAGCATAATGCCAGAGATGATGATCGTAGTGTGGAAGCGCTCGCGCCCCATGAGGAGCTGGCCAGTCTTGCAATGATGTTATTCCTCGCGCCCACCTTTGCTGCAGTTTTTATGAGATGTTCGTGAAATGACAGGGTGCGATCGAGAGTAACGCCAAGATAGACTGGCTGGGCTTCATGCCGGATTCTCATATTGCCAAGCTGCACATTAAGCTCACGCGAGGTCGAGGCATGGTGTAGATGGAAAACAGATGATACCGTTTTTGCAGTGCTAGGGATTAGTCGCCATTTTTTACAGATGCTAAGAGATTTTTTTTTAAGAGATGCTAAGTTAAAGGTGTTCATAAAACCTGAAAACTGACAAGACCAATTTTGTGAGGTATTCTGAGCCCATATTTTTTTGACACAGAATAATATCAGTAGTTTCAAATTAAGACTGGGTTCAGAGTATAAGCATTATTTTTGTTGAGTATGTCTAATAAAAAGTTTTATTATTTTCTCTAGATCATAAAACAGCACTGTCATGAAAAAGTAATATAAAGTCAACATGACCACATCACCCACGTCAAATTCAATACAACACTAAAGAACTGTCACAGTATTTTGACTTAAGTCAAAATTAATACACTTAAGTTTACATCTCTGACACCACAGTTATAAATAGTAAGAAAATATGAATTTTGAGATATCAATCCATATGCATAGACTTTATCATGAACTTAACACAAGATCTTTGCAAATCTAAGTGCAGCACCACGTAATGACAAAGCTTTCTAGGGAGTCGGGCAGTAGAGCAGCAGGTTAGGCACACGTGGAGCAAAGCGCAAGGACCTACAGAAGGATCCTAGTTCAAGCCTCGGATCCCCACCTGCAGGGGAGTCGCTTTACAAGCAGTGAAGCAGGTCTGCAGGTGTCTTTCTCTCCCCCTCTGTCTTCTTCTCCTCTCTCCATTTCTCTCTGTCCTATCCAACAACAACGACATCAATAATAACTACAACAATACAACAACAAGTGCAACAAAAGGGAATAAATAAAAATTTTTTTAAAACTTTCTGGGGTCAGCAATTACTTGCAGTTCACAATATCTTTCTACTTCTAATTATTTAAATATAATTATTAATAAAAATATGAATATAGTATAATTTGAGTCACTAAATAGTTAACATGGAAAGCATGTATATAGATAATCATTTGCCCTTACAGTCTGTGCTACAAAGATTTACTTTTACTTTTTTATGATATTATTTTTAACTTTCATTCTCCTATTATACAGTATAAACAGTAAATAAGCATGAAAGGGGAGTGAAGGTTGGTTTTTATATTTACTAAGGTATGAATACTGTTTGGATCTTCCATAAAAATAGAAGCTTATCACAATAATATACTCCGGAAAATAGTTTCATGCAAAAAGAAAAGAACCCAGAAATATCCTGAGCCAGAGACAGATCACTGGGTAGGGCTTGTGCTTTGATACATGAGGCCCAGATTTAAGACATAGCCCACATAGGCAGTCTTCTGGTATAGAGGAAAGCTCTGTCAATGTAGTTTTTCTCCCTCTCTATCTCTCAGAATGAAAAAGAAAAAATAAAATATGATTTTGATATTTATTTCAAAAACTGAAAATATGTCCTATGGGAGGTAGTCATTATTTTATTTTTACCAGCCTCTGTGAATAGGTGAGATTTTAATGCATTGGTGGCACTATGCATAATTGCTACTTATAATTATAATATGTCCAACAATGTCTTCTTGTAGGTCACTCTGGTTATTACTACACATCTAGATAATTAAAACAGAATGAAAAACTGTTATAGCCTCAGTAGGGCAACTGTCGGTCTCTTTCTAAATCTATGAAACACTGGAATTGAAAATGCTTTGTGCATCATCTGTGACCAATGAAAAGGTCTTTCCATAATTTTAGCTATTAAGTAGTCCTCAAAACAAACCAGGACACCTTCTAGAAGATGACAGCCACTCCACAAGGCAAAAGTACCTAAACAAAGTTAGTTTAAAACTTAAGACAGATAACATTCAAGGGCACTAGAGACAATCTAAAATAAATGGAAAATCTAATCTCCTAATTATATGTGATGTATTTAATCATGGAAGATATCCAAAAAGATAAACAGGTCATTAAAATGTATGCTTACATTTACTGAACAATCACGTACTTCTTCCTACTTAAAATTTGATGGCATAAATATTTTTAAAGAAATATAACTATTTCATTCCTTTGATAGTAAATTTTAAAACCAGCTATCAGCCAAGAAGACTTAACAATTATTAACATCTATGCACCCAATGAGGGACCATCTAAATACATTAAGCACCTACTGAAAGAATTTCAAAAATACATCAATAGTAATACAATAATAGTGGGAGACTTCAATACCCCACTCTCACACTTAGACAGATCAACAAAGCAGAGAACCAATAAAGATACAAGAGAGTTGAATGAAGAGATCGACAGACTAGACCTCTTGGACATTTTCAGACTCCTCCACCCCAAAAAACTGGAATACACCTTCTTTTCAAATCCACATAACACATACTCAAGGATAGAACACATGTTAGGCCACAAAGACAGCATCAATAAATTCAAGAGCATTGAAATCATCCCAACTATCTTCTCAGACCACAGTGGAGTAAAACTAACATTTAACAACAAACAGAGAATTATTAAAAGACACAGAATTTGGAAACTAAACAACATGCTCCTTAAGAACCACTGGGACAGAGACTCACTCAAACAGGAAATTCAAATGTTCCTGGAAACTAATGAAAATAAAGACACAACCTATCAAAACATTTGGGACACAGCTAAAGCAGTACTGAGAGGGAAACTTATAGCCATACCATCACATATTAAACACCAAGAAGAAGCTCAAATGACCTTACTGCACACCTCAAGGACTTAGAGGAAGAGGAAAAAAGGAACCCTAAAGCAACCAGAAGGACAGAAATCACTAAAGTTAGAGCAGAAATAAACAACATTGAAAATAAAAGAACCATACAAAAGATCAATGAAGCCAAATGTTGGTTCTTTGAAAGATTAAACAAAATTGACAAACCCCTAGCCAGACTCACCAAACAAAGAAGAGAGAAGACTCAAATTAATAGAACTGTAAACAATGGAGGAGATATCACAACTGAAACCACAGAAATCCAGAGAATCCTGCAAAACTTCTATAAAGAACTATATGCCACCAAGCTAGAGAATCTGGAAGAAATGGAACATATGCCCTAGAAACATATGCCCTTCCAAAACTGAACTTAGAAGAACCACAAAATCTAAATGCACCAATCACAGACAAAGAAATTGAAACCGTTATTAAGAATCTCCCCAACAACAAAAGTCCTGGACCAGATGGCTTCACAAACAAATTCTACAAAACTTTCAGGAAACAGTTAATACCCATACTTCTTAAGCTATTCCATAAGATTGAAGAAACAGGAATACTCCCTTCCACCTTCTATGAAGCCAACATCACCCTGATACCAAAAGCTGATAGGGACAGAACAAAAAAGGAAAACTACAGACCAATATCTCTGATGAACATGGATGCCAAAATATTAAACAAGATCTTGGCCAACCGGATACAGGAACATATCAAAAAGATTGTTCATCATGACCAAGTGGGATTCATCCCAGGAATGCAAGGCTGGTTCAACATCCATAAGTCAATCAATGTCATTCACCACATCAATAAAAGCAAAGCCAAAAACCACATGATTATCTCAATAAATGCAGAGAAAGCCTTTGACAAAACCCAACACCCATTCATGTTCAAAATTCTACAAAAAATGGGAATAGATGGGAAATTCCTCAAGATAGTGGAGTCTATATATAGCAAACCTACAGCCAATATCATACTCAATGGACAGAAGCTGAAAGCATTCCCCCTCAGATCGGGGACTAGACAGGGCTATCCATTGTCACCGTTACTCTTCAACATAGTATTGGAAGTTCTTACCATAGCAATCAGGCAAGAGAAAGAAATCAAAGGAATACAGATTGGAAGGGAAGAAGTCAAGATCTCACTATTTGCAGATGATATGATAGTATACATAGAAAGACCTAAAGAATCCAGCAGAAAATTACTTGAAGTTATTAGGCAATATAGCAAGGTATCAGGCTACAAAATCAATGTACAAAAATCAGTGGCATTTCTTTATGCAAATACTAAATCTGAAGAAGAAGACATCCAGAAATCACTCCCATTTACTGTTTCAGCAAAATCAATCAAATATCTAGGAATAAAGTTGACCAAAGAAGTGAAAGACTTGTATGCTGAAAACTATGAGTCGCTACTCAAGGAGATAGAAACTGATACCAAGAAATGGAAAGATATCCCATGCTCATGGATTGGAAGAATAAATATCATCAAAATGAATATTCTCCCCAGAGCCATATACAAATTTAATGCAATACCCATCAAAGTTCCACCAAGCTTCTTTAAGAGAATAGAACAAACACTACAATCATTTATCTGGAACCTGAAAACACCTAGAATTGCCAAAACCATCTTGAGGAAAAGAAACATAAATGGAGGCATCACACTCCCAGACCTTAAACTATATTATAAATCCATCATCATCAAAACAGCATGGTACTGGAACAAAAATAGGCACACAGACCAGTGGAACAGAATTGAAAGCCCAGAAATAAATCCCAACACCTATGGGCATCTAATCTTTGATAAGGGGGCCCAAAGGATTAAATGGAAAAAGGAGGCTCTCTTCAATAAATGGTGCTGGGAAAACTGGGTTGAAACATGCAGAAGAATGAAATTGAACCACTTTATCTCACCAGAAATAAAAATCAACTCCAAATGGATCAAAGACCTAGATGTCAGACCAGAAACAATCAAATACTTAGAGGAAAACATTGGTAAAACACATTCCCAGCTACACCTCAAGGACATCTTTGATGAATCAAACCCAATTGCAAGGAAGACTTAAAGCAGAAACAAACCAATGGGACTACATCAAATTGAAAGCTTCTGCACATCCAAAGAAACTATTAAACAAACAGAGAGACCCCTCACAGAATGGGAGAAGATTTTCACATGCCATACATCAGACAAGAAACTAATCACTAAAATATATAAAGAGCTCAGCAAACTTAGCACCAAAAAAGCAAATGACCCCATCCAAAAATGGGCAGAGAATATGAACAAAACATTCACCTCAGAGGAGATCCAAAAGACTAACAAACATATGAAAAACTGCTCTAGGTCACTGATTGTCAGAGAAATGAAAATTAAGACAACACTAAGATACCACCTCACTCCTGTAAGAATGGCATACATCAAAAAGGACAGCAGCAACAAATGCTGGAGAGGATGTGGGGACAGAGGAACCCTTTTACATTGCTGGTGGGAATGTAAATTGGTACAGCCTCTGTGGAGAGCAGTCTGGAAAACTCTCACATGGCTAGACATGGACCTTCCATATGATCCAGTAATTCCTCTCCTGGGGTTATACCCCAAGGACTCCATAACACCCAACCAAAAAGAGGTATGTACCCCTATGTTCATAGCAGCACAATTCATAATAGCTAAAACCTGGAAGCAACCCAGGTGCCCAACAACAGATGAGTGGCTGAGAAAGCTGTGGTATATATACACAATGGAATACTATACAGCTATCAAGAACAATGAACCCACCTTCTCTGACCCATCTAGGACAGAGCTAGAAGGAATTATGTTAAGTGAACTAAGTCAGAAAGATAAAGATGAGTATGGGATGATCCCACTCATCAACAAGTTGACTAAGAAGATCAGAAAGGGAAACTAAAAGCAGGACCTGATCAAATTGTAAGTAGGGCACCAAAGTAAAAACCCAGTGGTGAGGGGTAGACATGCAGCTTCCTGGGACAGTGGGGTGTGGGAATGGGTGGGAGGGATGGGTCACAGTATTTTGGTGGTGGGAATGGTTTTTATGTACACTTCTAGCAAAATATAGACATATAAATCAGTAGTTAATCAATATGAGAGGGGGAAAATCAATTGTATGTCTCAAAGTTTTTCAAAACACAAACTGAATCTTTTTAATATATAGGCTGTGTATTTGATATGCAGACTCTCTCAAAAGCCTAGGCCAAGTAGATTAGAAGCATCCAATAGCACAGCTATATACAAGATACTGGATACTGTACAGCAAACCATAACAAAAGGACTTTTCAAAGTTAACCCAATTACCAAATAATGTGATGATAACATTAACTATCGATTGTCTTTTTGAACCCTAAGACAGCAGGAACCTCACATCTCCACTATAGAGCCCCTACTTCCCCCAGTCCTGGAACCCTTGGATAGGGCCCACTTTCCCGTATGCCTCTCCCAATCCAAACCAAATAATATTGCATCTGCCGATCACAACCTAAACAACGCAACGATTGCCACCTCAACATTCTTCACCTAAAACTGTGTCCAGAGACTTCACGTGTGGAATGACAACCCTTCAGCTTCATTACTCGGGTGAGACCTTTCCTTTTATAGTACACTCTAATTTCATCTCAGGTAGTTCACTTTCTAACAAAGTCCCATAACCTAGATATACACCAGTTTCTGTGAGAGAGAGCTTATGTTCACACGTATCCATAAACTACTGCAAAATATATACCTGAAAGCAGAAGTACACTAGAGTTTGCAGTGAGTACCTCCCTAACACTTCCTCTCCACTATTCCAAGCTTTGGGCCCATGATTGCTCAGCAATTTGTTTGGCCTCGTATGTTAACTCTCTTTTCAATCACCAGGTTCCAGATGCCACCAGGATGCTGGCCAGGCTTCCCTGGATTGAAGACCCCACCAATGTGTCCTGGAGCTCAGCTTCCCCAGAGACACACCCTACTAGGGAAAGAGAGAGGCAGACTGGGAGTTTTGACCGACCAGTCAATGCCCATAGTCAGCGGGGAAGCAATTACAGAAGCCAGACCTTCTACCTTCTACAACCCTCAATGACCCTGGGTCCATGCTCCCAAAGGGATAGAGAATGGGAAAGCTATCATGGGAGGGGGTGGGTTATGGAGATTGGGTAGTGGGAATTGTGTGGAGTTATACCCCTCCTACCTTATGGTTTTGTTAATTAATCCTTTCTTAAATAAAATTTAAAAAAAACAAAAAAACAAAAATAAATAAATAAATAAAATTTTTAAATACCAGCTAAATTTATCATATTACAAAAAAATTTTAAATTATCCCTAGTACAGCTAAATATTTTCATATGCAAGTAAAAAATATATTCCTAACGACATTTTTTTCTCAAACTTAAAATAATTCTACATTTTCCCTTTGATGATTTAAAATTTAATTTATAATGCATATTTACTTATGATTATGTGTGTGAGGAAAAGACGGGAGGGGATAGATCAAAGCATAGCTTTGACATTTGCTGTATCACTTGTCATATCTAGATGATCTTGGATGTAGGGAATACATTCTACCCACTGAGTGACCTCCCAGTCCAGGACATTTCAAAATTTAAATACAGCCTTTGCTCTGGCTGTGGAGATATCACAGTAGCAGAGAAAAGGGCTTGCAAGCAACTCTAGAATCTCTAGCAGAGGGTCTCTGGGTTCAACCCACCCAACTACCCCATTGCACTGCATATGCCAGAGATGATCAGTGTTCTAGTATATCTCTCTTTTAAATCATTGTATTGAGGCTTAAAAGTTCAGAATGGGGGGTCGGGCGGTGGCGCAGTGGGTTAACCGCATGTGGCGCAAAGCGCAGGGACCGGGGTAAGGATCCTGGTTCGAGCCCCCGGCTCCCCACCTGCAGGGGAGTCGCTTCACAGACGGTGAAGCAGGTCTGCAGGTGTCTATCTTTCTCTCCCCCTCTCTCTCTGTCTTCCCCTCCTCTCTCCATTTCTCTCTGTCCTATCCAACAACAAAGCAACGTCAACAATGGAATAATAACCACAACGAGGCTGCAACAACTAGGGCAACAAAAAGGGGGGGAAAATGGCCTCCAGGAGCGGTGGATTCATGGTGCAGGCACCAAGCCCAGCAATAACCCTGGAGGGAAAAAAAAAAAATTTCAGAATGCAGTTGTTGATATGAGTATAATTTCTCACATCCCTGTGACAAGAGAGTGAAAAACTCTTTCACGCCCAACTTGGGTGTCTTTCCACCCTCATACACCAGGACCCAAAACACACTCCACCCTTCCTTTCTCCACTGCACTAGTATACCCCTTTCACCATCTACCATTTAAAAACTGTCCTTAGAAATTAAATATATTACTTGTTCTAGTAAATTGTTCAGTTGTTTGGGGTCTATAAACATAAAATGATAATTTAAACTTGTTCCAAATATGCATTAGAAATTACTAGTAAATTGTATGGCATACTTTAAATGATGACTCTTTAGTCACTATCAGGCCACCCCATCAGCTGGTATAACTAGTATAGTATAGTAGAGTCATGGGCTCTTTGAATATAACTAAAATATGCCTACTAACTATCTACAAAACAGAGACCCTCAAATCTTCATCTGCACTATTTCAGCCTTTGGGTTCAAGATTAGTCAATAATTTGTTTGGCTTTATATGTTAACTCTTTTTTTAGCCACCATACTCCAGATTCTAACATGATACCAACAGGACTTCCCTGGCCAGATGACCCCAACAATGTGTCCTGGAGCCCCACTTTCCAAGAGCCCTGAGCCTCTAGGGAAAGAGTGAGACAGGCTGGGAGTATGGATCAACCTATCAATGTCCATGTTCCGTGGGGAAGCAATTACAGAAGCCAGACTTTCCACATTCTGCAACCCATAATTACCCTGGGTCTGCACTCCCAGAGGGTTAAAGAATAGAAAAGCTATCAGGGGAGGGGATGGGATACAGAGTTCTGGTGGTGGGAATTGTGTGGAGTTGTACCCCTCTTATCCTATGGTATTTGTCAATGTTTCCTTTTTATAAATAAAAAAATTTTTAAATGGATTTTATTTTAAAATGAGGAGACACAAGGATATTCAAAGCTGTGAATCTTCTTTTATTTACATGTTTTAAAGATCTATTTGGTTGTTGTAAAGTCAGTTAATTAGCTCATTTTAGAGTAAAATGCATTAGTAAGCTGCATTGGATCGACCTTCCCGTGGTGCATCCCGTGAATACCCATTCATTGGGGAAACTGACAATCCTTCCTAGCCGACTGAATCCACATGGATCCCAGTCACTTTCAAAGCCAGCAACAAGCAGCTCCTGACAGCTTTCAAGCTGTTGGTCCTGCTCTACCAGTCCTCCAACTTAATGTTGAGGGGCTGTCCTTTGCCAAATGCGTTCTTATTGGTCAACTGGCGATACAGCATCAGGCAGATGTTATTTGCCTACAAGAAACACATATAGCAGTCGATGAAGCTGCTCAATTCACCATCAGTGGATTTGGTTTAATATGCTATAATCTCCATCCTAAACATGGCCGAGCCATCTACGTCAAATCATATCTTGCGGACATTTACCATACGGCCTCTTCGACCTTCTACGACTCCATTACTATTGGAACTATTCAGCTCGTCAATGTATATAAGCCTCCCAGTGCCTCATGGGATAATGAGGTCCTGCCTAGCCCGAATCACCCAGCCATTTACGTTGGAGACTTTAATAGTCATCACCAAGACTGGGGATATTCCTCCACTCGTGCTGATGGCTCTATCTTAGCCAACTGGGCTTCAACGAATGACCTCTCCCTATTATATGATCCCAAACAGCCAGGCTCTTTTCACAGTGCTAAATGGAATAAAGACTCGTCACCCGACCTGTGCTGGATTAGCACAGTCAATGGCCAAGCCTTTCCCGCTACGAGACAAGTTCTCAAGGCCTTCCCGCATAGTCATCACCGCCCAGCTATCATCCACATTGGTCTCCAGCTCCCACTGATTCTGTGCTCGGAGAAACTAAGATGGAACTTTCGGAAAGCAAACTGGCATCTGTTCAGTGATCTTACCAACAAATCTATTCCTGTAATTCCAATTAACTCTATCCCCTCTGAAGATTCCTACAGGCCCTTCCGCCAAGCCATCTTCAAAGCAGCTTCCCAAGCTATTCCTCGTGGGAGACATGCTAACTATATGCCTTGTCTTGATGCTGAATGCGAGCAACTACTAACGCAGTATGATGAGTCGGGTGACCCATATGTGGCCGACCATCTCATTGCCTCCCTGGATGCAGCACGCCAAGCCTGCTGGCAACAACTCACGGAAAGTCTGAACTTCACCCACTCAAGTAGGAAGGCCTGGAAGCTTCTTCATAGTGTGGGTGCAGGTAGCCAACACTCTCCCATCTCCCATCCTCCTGTATCTCCAAACTCAGTAGCCAGTCACCTAACTCAAGTTGGACGTGCTAAGATCGACCCAGTCTGGAAAAGAGAAATTTCCAATGAGTGGTCATCCCACTTCCGGTTATCTTGTCCATCTCCAAAACTCTCTCCCTTTACACTGTCTGAACTGGAAGACGCTTTGAAGAGGGTTAAACCGGGAACGGCTGCTGGCTATGATAACATCACCCCAGAACTCATTCTTAACTTGGGCCCCATGGCAAAGAAGCGGCTCACTACATTCCTGTCCCACATCTTGGAATCCGAATCTATGCCCAAAATTTGGCGTCGTGCGAAGATAACAGCAGTTTTGAAACCAAAGAAAGACCCAACACTGGCTGCCAGCTATAGACCAATTTCTCTCCTCTCCGTGTGTTACAAACTCCTTGAGAGGCTGCTTCTGTTATGTAGTTCTCCTCTTACAGAGAAATTCCTATCACCCGCCCAAGCTGGTTTCTGCCCAGGAAGATCTACCTGCGAACAAGTCCTGGCCCTCTCAACTTACATTGAAAATGGGTTCCAGAAGAATTTAAAGACGGGTGCTGTCTTTGTTGATCTCACAGCAGCCTATGACACGGTCTGGCACTGTGGTCTCCTAGTCAAGATCTCAAGATGCCTGCCTCCATGGGTGGCCAACACTATATCGTTTCTTCTCCAAAACAGAAGATTCCGGGTGCATCTGGGTGACAAGTCTAGCAGATGGAGACTTGTCTCAAGTGGCCTCCCCCAGGGCTCTGTTCTGGCTCCTACGCTATTTAATATTTACATCAATGACCTCCCAGAAACTTCTTCAAGGAAGTTCATCTACGCCGATGACATCTGCTGTGCTACTCAGGCATCCAAGTTTGACATCCTCGAGGAAACACTCATGAAAGACATGTCTCTGATATCTGATTACTGTAAAAAATGGTGACTAATCCCTAGCACTGCAAAAACGGTATCATCTGTTTTCCATCTACACCATGCCTCGGCCTCGCGTGAGCTTAATGTGCAGCTTGGCGATACGAGAATCCGGCATGAAGCCCAGCCAGTCTATCTTGGCGTTATTCGCGATCGCACTCTGTCATTTCACAAATCTCATAAAAACTGCAGCAAAGGTGGGCGCGAGGAATAACATCATTGCAAGACTGGCCAGCTCTTCATGGGGCGCAAGCGCTTCCACACTACGATCATCATCTCTGGCATTATGCTATTCCACTGCAGAATACTGTGCCCCAATATGGTTCCGTAGCCCCCATGTCTACTTGGTCGATTCCAAATTATACTCCTCCATGAGGATAATTTCTGGAACCATCCGTTCCACCCCAGTTCCATGGCTGCCAGTTCTTAGCAACATTGCCCCACCAGATACTCGTCGGGATGCGGCATCATCTAAGTTCATTTCCCACGTCTACGCTCGACCGGACCTGCCAATATACGCGGATATCTTCCCCCACCCTGTCCAACGCTTGACGTCTCGTCACCCAATCTGGTCCCCTATGCCTACACTGAACTTCTCTCTTCCAGACTCTTGGAAACAGAGTTGGCAGTCAGCTGAGGTAAAGAACAAACACCTCATCACAGACCCCTACAAGCGTCAACCTGGCTTTGACCTAGCACGTTATGATTGGGCCCTCCTCAATCGCTATCGAACAGGCCATGGCCGGTGCGCCGCTATGTTCCATCGCTGGGGAGCCAGAGACGACCCGAACTGCCCCTGCGGCTCCAGACAGACTATGACCCTCATAGTCAACGACTGCCACCTCTCCAGATTCAAAGGAGGTCTCGAAACTTTACATCAGGCTCAACCTGACACTGTTGACTGACTACGGGAAAAGGGCAAACGCTAGAAGAAGAAGAAGTAAGCTTCTATGGTAGTGTGAGAAATGACCATCATAAAATAGATAAAGAAATGTGGGCAAATGTAAATATATTCTGGAAAAAGAACCTATCAGACTTACTGTAGATTTAATGGGGTAAATTGTATGGTGAGAGAATAAGGGATCAAAATCACTCCTAGACTTTTAGTTTGAGTAAATTTACTTAAGTTCACATTTTGTGCTTATGAGCATGATAAAAATAAAGAGCCAAGTTTTCTGGGGTTGGAGGAAAACTATAAACATTGAGGGTCTGGCAATGATGCTCCCAGTTAAGTACACATAGTACTAAGTGCAAGGACCTGCTCAAGGATCTGGTTCAACCCCGGGCTCCCCACCTGTAATGAGGGACTCCACAAGCAGCACAGCAGGTCTGCGGGTATCTATCTTTCTCTCTCCTTATTTCCCCTACCTCTCAATTTCTCAATTTCTCTATGTACTATCCAATAAAAAGGAAAAAAATGGCTGCCAGGAGCTGACACTGAACCCCAGTGATGATCCTGGAAGCAAAATAAATCAATTTAAAAAAGTAAATCTATTAAGTATTCAAGCTGAGGGGAGAATCAATGGTAGATGTGTCACCATGAGAATTATCAACAACCGGATATTATTTCAAATCTGAAAATAGAAAGCACAGTGACTAAATCTGAGTATCATCTATTGAACAGAAGTCTAGCAAAAGAGACCCAGAGACATATGAAGGTACTGAGCAGGTCACTCTGGGAATCAGCAAGAAAACTGGACCACCAAATATTGGGAGTCAAGAGAGGAAAAGTTGGTGCTCTGTCAGAAGTGACAGCAGCTGAAAGGTAGAGAAAATGAGGACAGAGGCAACTGGTAATGAGCATGGAGATGTACCATGACCAGAAAAGCTTGAGAGCAGAGGCCAGGAAGGGAATACCATTGGAAGGGAGGAAGGAAAGAGAAAGTATACAGAAGCTGTTACTTTTGGCAATATTTCTAGTGAAAATTACTTGCATCTAAGGAAAGAACATAGCTTTGATGGGGAGTTAATAAGTCAACAGCGACAAAAAAATTAATGAAAGCTAATGAAGATTCGACTTCCGGAGGCGGAGCTACGAGCAGCAGATCGCTTTCTCTCCTCTCCTCTCCTCTCCCGGATCAACTAGGAATACCAAAGGAGACCACCCGGACCGAAACAAGACAGGACTAGAATGACCACAGGAACCCAGTAAATCACCCGTGAGTACAAACACGAGTGGCTGGTGACAGAGAGGAGAGAGGGGCCTAAGGAGAGATTAAGTGACTGCTAACAGTTCAACAGTTTATCAGTGGAGACACCACCTCCAGTCTGCTCCACCAACAAGGGGACAGCTGAAGGGAGGAAAGGACTCCCCAGAGACTCACCAAGTACAACTCTGAGTCTCCATTGCTACTACCCTCAGAATCTGGAACAGCAACAGGGAGGGAAACCAGGGCACAGAGATCTAACCGGGAAACTCAGGAGAAGACCTATACCTCGGTGGCATAGCTGAAGGGCTGTGAAAGTCTCTTTGCATAACCACTGGATTATCTCTGCCACACCCTGCTTTATCTCTTGGTCAGGAGTCATTGATTAAGCCAAGAAGCCTATTGATAGTTTAAAAGCCCTCAGGCTACCATAGCCTACAGGGGAAAAAAAAAAAAGGCTTTTACACCACTGAACTCCAACTCAGGGATTGAAAAAACTGTTAACTTATATAAAATGGTTAAAACAACAAGAAAAAATAATGGAGACTCGAACCAGAACAAGAGTCCAGCTAAAAGTCCTCCAGAGGGCGAAGCACAAAACAACGAGTTCAACATCCAAACATTAGCTAAGGAAATAATAACAGGAGTGAGTAAAGAATTTGAAAAAATTGTAATCAGAACTGCAGGAACAACAAATGAGAATATGGAAGAAAATTCTAATAATCTCATGGTTATTAGAGAGCTGAAAGCTGAAATTGCTGAGCTAAGAAGGCAACTAGCTGAACAAGCTAAAACAGTATCAGAGCAGGGCAACAAAATAGATGAACTCCAGAAAGCAGTAGAGGGCAGAGAGAATAGAATCAATGAGGCTGAAGACAGAATTAGCAAGATTGAGGATGAATTAGAGACAACTAAAAAAGAAGTAAGAGATCTCAAAAAGAGATTAAGAGATGCTGAAAACAACAACAGAGTCCTATGGGATGACTTCAAAAGAAACAATATACGCATTATTGGCTTACCAGAGGAAGAAAGAGAAGGGGAGGAAGAAAGCGTTCTCCAGGCCATAATAGCTGAAAATTTCTCTAGTCTAGACAACACCAAAGACATAAAGATTCAAGAAGCCCAGAGGGTCCCAAACAGAATTAACCCAGACCTAAAGACACCAAGACATGTCATACTTAGATTGGAAAGGAATAAGGATAAAGAAAGGATCCTCAAGGCTGCAAGAGAAAAACAAAGAGTCACCTACAAAGGAAAACCCATAAGATTAGCAGCAGACTTCTCCATACAAACACTACAGGCCAGAAGAGAATGGCAAGATATCTATCGAGTGCTCAATGAGAAAGGCTTTCAGCCAAGAATACTATATCCTGCTAGATTGTCATTCAGACTAGATGGGAGCATCAAAACCTTCTCAGACAAGCAACAATTGAAGGAAGCAACCATCACCAAGCCTGCCTTGAAAGAAGTTCTGAAAGGTTTCCTATAAACAACCAGACCACCACAAATAGAACATATATCAAAACACTCTAAAACTCTACAAGAATGGCGTTAAAATATCTTCAATCTTTGATATCAATAAATGTGAATGGCCTGAATTCACCTATTAAAAGACACAGAGTAGGAAGATGGATCAGAAAACACAACCCAACAATATGCTGTCTACAGGAAACTCACCTAACGCAACAAGACAAACACAGACTTAAAGTGAAAGGATGGAAAACTATCATTCAAGCCAATGGCCCACAAAAAAGGGCAGGAACAGCTATTCTCATATCTGAAATGATAGACTTTAAAATAGATAAGATTAAAAAAGATAGGAATGGACACTACTTAATGCTCAGAGGATCAGTCAATCAAGAGGACTTAACAATTATTAATATCTATGCACCCAATGAGAAGCCATCTAAATACATCAAACTTCTACTGAAAGAGCTACAGCAATATATTAACAGTAACACAATCATAGTAGGGGACTTCAACACCCCACTCTCTCAACTTGACAGATCATCCAGGAAGAAAATCAGTAAAGACATAAGGGAGCTAAATGAAGAGATAGATAAACTAGAACTATTGGACATTTTCAGAGTCATTCATCCCAAGAAACTGTAATACACATTTTACTCAAATCCACATGGATCATTCTCAAGGATAGACCATATGTTAGGCCACAAAGACAGCATCAGCCTATTCAAGAGCACTGAAATCATCCCAAGCATCTTCTCAGACCACAGTGGAATTAAACTAACACTTAACAATCAACAAAAGATTAGTAACAGTGCCAAAATGTGGAAGCTCAACAGTACACTTCTTAACAACTTCTGGGTCAAAGAAGAAATCAAGGAAGAAATCAAAATGTTTCGAGAGTTCAATGAAAATGAAGACACAAGCTATCAAAATATTTGGGACACAGCTAAAGCAGTCCTAAGAGGGAAGTTCATAGCTATACAAGCACACATTAGGAAACAAGAAAAGGCACAAATAAACAGCCTGATTGCACATCTTAAAGACCTAGAAGAAGAACAACAAAGGAACCCTAAAGCAACCAGAAGGACAGAAATTACTAAAGTTAGGGCAGAAATAAATAACATTGAGAATAGGAAAACCATACAAAAGATCAATGAAAGTAAATGTTGGTTCTTCGAAAGAGTAAACAAAATCGACAAACCTTTAGCCAGACTCACAAAACAAAAAAGGGAGAAGACCCAAATAAATCGGATAGTAAATGAAAGAGGAGATATCACAACAGACACTGCAGAAATTCAACATATCATGCGAGGCTTCTATGAACAACTATATGCCACCAAGCTAGAGAACCTGGAAGAAATGAATGATTTCCTAGATACCTACCAACTTCCAAAACTAAGTAAAGAGGAAGTGGATAACATGAACAGGCCCATCACAGCTAATGAAATTGAAACAGTTATCAAAAATCTTCCCAAAAATAAAAGCCCTGGACCAGATGGTTTTACAAATGAATTCTACAAAACTTTCAAAGAAGAACTAATACCTCTACTTTTAAAAGTCTTCCAGAAGATTGAAGACACTGGAATACTCCCTGCCAGCTTCTATGAAGCCAACATCACCCTGATACCAAAAGCAGACAGGGACACAACCAAAAAAGAAAACTACAGACCAATATCTCTGATGAACATAGATGCGAAAATATTGAACAAAATTCTAGCCAACCGGATACAGCAGTATATCAAAAAAATTGTTCATCATGACCAAGTGGGGTTTATCCCAGGCATGCAAGGTTGGTTTAATATACGTAAATCAATCAATGTGATCCACCACATCAACAAAATCAAGACCAAAAACCACATGGTCATATCAATAGATGCAGAGAAAGCCTTTGACAAAATACAACATCCCTTTATGATCAAAACACTACAAAAAATAGGAATAGATGGAAAATTCCTGAAGATAGTGGAGTCTATATATAGCAAACCTACAGCCAACATCATACTCAATGGTGAAAAACTGGAAGCATTTCCCCTCAGATCAGGTACTAGACAGGGCTGCCCACTATCACCATTACTATTCAACATAGTGTTGGAAGTTCTTGCCATAGCAATCAGGCAGGAGCAAGGAATTAAAGGCATACAGATTGGAAGAGAAGAAGTCAAACTCTCCTTATTTGCAGATGACATGATAGTATACATGGAAAAACCTAAGGAATCCTGCAAGAAGCTTTTGGAAATCATCAGGCAATACAGTAATGTGTCAGGCTATAAAATTAACATTCAAAAGTCAGTGGCATTCCTCTATGCAAACACTAAGTTAGAAGAAATTGAAATCCAGAAATCAGTTCCTTTTTCTATAGCAACAAAAACAATAAAATATCTAGGAATAAACCTAACCAAAGAAGTGAAAGACTTGTATACTGAAAATTATAAGTCACTACTCAAAGAAATTGAAAAAGACACAAAGAAGTGGAAAGATATTCCATGCTCATGGGTTGGAAGAATTAACATCATCAAAATGAATATATTACCCAGAGCCATCTACAAATTTAATGCTATCCCCATCAAGATCCCAAGCACAGTTTTTTTAGGAGAATAGAACAAATGCTACAAATGTTTATCTGGAACCAGAAAAGACCTAGAATTGCCAAAACAATCTTGAGAAAAAAGAACAGAACCGGAGGCATCACACTGCCAGATCTCAAACTATATTATAGGGCCATTGTCATCAAAACTGCTTGGTACTGGAACATGAACAGACACACTGACCAGTGGAATAGAATTGAGAGTCCAGAAATGAGGCCCCACACCTATGGACATCTAATCTTTGACAAAGGGGCCCAGACTATTATATGGGGGAAGCAGAGTCTCTTCAACAAATGGTGTTGGAAACAGTGGGTTGAAACATGCAGAAGAATGAAGCTGAATCACTGTATTTCACCAAATACAAAAGTAAATTCCAAGTGGATCAAGGACTTGGATGTTAGACCAGAAACTATCAGATATTTAGAGGAAAATATTGGAAGAACTTTTTTCCGCATAAATCTTAAAGACATTTTCAATGAAACGAATCCAATTACAAGGAAGACTAAGGCAAGTATAAACCTATGGGACTACATCAAATTAAAAAGCTTCTTCACAGCAAAAGAAACCACTACCCAAATCAAGAGACCCCTCACAGAATGGGAGAAGATCTTTACATGCCATACATCAGATAAGAGTTTAATAACCAACATATATAAAGAGCTTACCAGACTCAACAACAAGACAACAAATAACCCCATCCAAAAATGGGGGGAGGAATTGGACAGAATATTCACCACAGAAGAGATCCAAAAGGCCGAGAAACACATGAAAAAATGCTCCAAGTCTCTGATTGTCAGAGAAATGCAAATCAAGACAACAATGAGATATCACTTCACTCCTGCGAGAATGTCACACATCAGAAAAGGTAACAGCAGCAAATGCTGGAGAGGGTGTGGGGTCAAAGGAACCCTCCTGCACTGCTGGTGGGAATGTCAATTGGTCCAACCTCTGTGGAGAACAGTCTGGAGAACTCTCAGAAGGCTAGAAATGGACCTACCCTATGACCCTGCAATTCCCCTCCTGGGGATATATCCTAAGGAACCCAACACATCCATCCAAAAAGATCTGTGTACACATATGTTCTTGGCAGCACAATTTGTAATAGCCAAAACCTGGAAGCAACCCAGGTGTCCAACAACAGATGAGTGGCTGAGCAAGTTGTGGTATATATACACAATGGAATACTACTCAGCTGTAAAAAATGGTGACTTCACCGTTTTCAGCCGATCTTGGATGAACCTTGAAAAAATCATGTTGAGTGAAATAAGTCAGAAACAGAAGGATGAATATGGGATGATCTCACTCTCAGGCTGAAGTTGAAAAACAAGATTAGAAAAGAAAACACAAGTCGAACCTGAAATGGAATTGGAGTATTACACCAAAGTAAAAGACTCTGGGGTGGGTGGGTGGGTGGGTGGGGAGAATACAGGTCCATGAAAAATGATGAATGAAATAGTGGGGGTTGTATTGCTAAATGGGAATCTGGGGAATGTTATGCATGTAAAAAAAAAAAGAAGTAGAAACGCAAAGCAGAAATTGACTGAGTTTGGAGTATGGCACCAAAGTAAGAAAGCAGAAGTATACTAGAGTTTGCAGTGAGTACCTCCCTAATACTTCCTCTCCACTTTTCCAAGCTTTGGGTCCATGATTGCTCAACAATTTGTTTGGCTTTGTATGTTAACTCTCTTTTCAGTCACCAGGTTCCAGGTGTCATCAGGATGCCGGCCATACTTCCCTGGATTGAAGACACCACCAATGTGTCCTGGAGCTCAGCTTCCCCAGAGACCCATCCTACTAGGGAAAGAGAGAGGCAGACTGGGAGTATGGACCGACCAGTCAACGCCCATGTTCAGCGAGGAAGCAATTACAGAAGCCAGACCTTCTACCTTCTGCAACCCTCAACGACCCTGGGTCCATGCTCCCAGAGGGATAGAGAATGGGAAAGCTATCAGGGGAGAGGGTGGGATATGGAGATTGGGTGGTGGGAATTGTGTGGAGTTGTACCCCTCCTACCCTATGGTTTTGTTAATTAATCCTTTCTTTAATAAAAAAAAAAATTAAAAAAAAAAAAAAAGAAAGCTAATGAAGAATACTGTCTGGATTGATGGGAACCATTTAGGCAAGTAGGAAAACAACATTACCTAGATTATAATTTAAAAATTCTGGGAGTCCGGCAGTAGCGCAGCGGGTTAAGCGCACATGGTGCAAAGCGAAAGGACTGGCGGAAGGATCCTGGTTCAAGCCTCCTGGCTCCCCGCCTGCAGGGGAGTCACTTCACAAGCAGTGAAGCAGGTCTGCAGGTGTCTATCTTTCTCTCCCCCCTCTATGTCTTCCCCTCCTCTCTCCATTTCTCTCTGCCCTAACAACGAAGACAACAATAATATCTACAACAATAAAACAACAAGGGCAACAAAAAAGGAATAAATAAATGAAAAATGTATTTTTAAGTACTTTAAAAAATAGAATAAAAAATAAAAGAATTTAAAAATTCTCCTAACAAATGGGGTTTAGATCCTTCCTTTCCTTCATCCTATGAAACTACACTCTATAAAAATGCAAATTAGCGAAACATGAAGAGGATGCCTTTTATTATGAGTTTGTTCAAAAATCAGTAAAATGCATTTTAATTAATGTTTTCTAGGAAAAAAGCATATAGTTAATAAATTTTGCACTTAATACCTATATAATTAATTATTACAACATTTAAGTTTCCAGGTCCTGCTCACTGTTGTGGAGAGGAGAATTTTGGAAAACTCTTAGGTAACATAGCTATATTTTCCTAGCAAACTTATATGACTACTTGTAAATGCAGACACTATTTTTCTCAGCATTTTTCTTTAAACAATGTGATATATTTACTGTTCTTTGTTTTTTTTGTTTTACTCTACCTAATACAAGTTTTTTCTCTTTGATTTTTCAAAGTCCCTGAGCCTTATGTGTGTGAGTAAGTGTGTGGGATAAAAGAGAGAGATGCATAAATGTACACAGAAATAGAAAGAAGACAGCAATCAAGAAAATAATATCTACCTAATAAGAAAAAAGTGTCAGAGATATATTTTATAAAATATGTGAAACAGGGAGTCGGGCGGTAGCGAAGTGGGTTAAGCGCACATGGTGCGAAGCTCAAGCACCGGCATAAGGATCCCGATTAGATCCCCCAGCTCCCCACCTACAGGTGGGTCACTTCACAGGCAGTGAAGTGGGTCTGCAGGTGTCTGTCTTTCTCTCCCCTCTCTGTCTTCCCCTCCTCTCTCCGTTTCTCTCAGTCCTAACAATGACGATATTAATAACTATAAGAATAAGCAACAAGGGCAACAAAAGGGAAAATAAATTTTAAAAAATCTTTTAAAAAATATAGATGAAACAGCTTGAATTCTGGTATTTATAGATGCTTAGTAAAATAGTTTATTGATATCCCCTCATTATTATCATTAATAATTCTGTATTAATTAAATTAAGGAATCATATACCATATCAGATCTTTATTTATATTGATGATAATTAACAAAAACAAATGAAATATAAATTTAAACTTTTTTTACAGTCTTGAGATGTCTCAGAACACTAGAATTGAACTTATCTTATGGGCCAGAAATTCTCTTCTTGAGACTTCTCCAAAGGATGTAAAATACCCTACTTAAAGAGTTATACATGTATCTACGTTCCTAATGGCACAATTTGTGATGGTCCAAACATAGAAGCAACCCAGATACACAGTGGCAGATAAATGACTAAGAAAGATGTGGTATATATACACAATGGAATACTACTCTTCTGTTAAACAGACAAGTTATCCCCTTTGCCTCATATTAGGTGGAACATGAAATAACCATGTTGAGATAAGCCAGAAGGAGAAGGACAAATACTGGATGATCTAACTTTTAAGTGGAACTTAAGAAACAGAACATACAGAGAAAACACAAGATGGAACTTGAATATAGTGTATTGCTTCAAAGCAAAGGACTCTGGGAAGGAGAAGAAGGGGGTAGGTAGAGAGGATGATGGGGTCCTACATTGGGAATGAGAATGCTTTGGAGATACCTATCATGGGGAGATAAAAAAATTGTAACCATGTGTCAGACACAACTGTATTATGAACCATTAAAATCTCAATAAAATGATTTGAAAAAAATCTGTTAGGAGTCTCCTAGAAAAAAAAAAAAGTTAAATAGATTCACAGTCTTACAAGAAATATAGGGATTCGGGCGGTAGTGCCGCAGGTTAAGCACACATGGCACAAAGTGCAAGGACCAGCCTAAGGATACCGGTTCAAGCCCCCTGCTCCCCACCTGCAGGTCTGCAGGTGTCTTTCTCTTCCCCTCTCTGTCTTTCCCCTCCTCTCTCCATTTCTTTCTGTCCTATCCAACAAGGCCAACATCAATAACAACAATAATAACTACAACAATAAAACAACAAGGGCAACAAAAAGGGAATAAATACATAAATAAATATAAATATAAATATATAAAAAGTAAATATAGCAAGATCTAACCTATATGGGAGTAAAGAAACAAATGAAATGTGAAATCAAACAAGGCAAAACTTTGGACCTGAACTGCAGAAACTCATGCTATTTAAAAGGAATCTTAAGAGGAGTGTTGAGTTGAAAAAATAGAGGGACCCAATAACTGGTGGAGGGATATTGTTACTTTGGTGGTGGGTGTGGTATAGTGTGTCAGCATTAGGAACCTGCTGCTCCTGGCAGCCATTTTTTATTTTTATTGGATAGATCATGGAGAAATTGGGGTGGGGGAGATAAAGAGGGAGAGAGAGATGCCTGTAGACCTGCTTCACTGCTTGTGAAGCTTCCCCCATATAGATGGGGAGCCTGAGGCTCTAACTGGATCCTTATACTTAGTACTATGTGCACTTAATGGGTGCAGCACCACCCAGTCCCCTTTTTTCTTTTTTATTGGAAATTCATGTAATAAAAATATATGCAGGAGGATGCACATAGTTTTTCTTTTCTTCTTTTCTTCCTTCATTTCTTTATTTCGTTCTTTCCCTCTCTTTCCTCCTCCCCCCCCTTTTTTTTTTATCTCCAGGGTTATTGCTGGGGCTAGGTGCCTGCACCATGAATCCACTGCTCATAGAGGCCATTTTTTCCCTTTTGTTGCCCTTGTTATTTTATCGTTGTTGTGGTTATTATTGTTATTAATGTCATTGTTGTTGGCTAGGACAGAGAGAAATGGAGAGAGAGGAAGGAAATACAGAGAGGGGGAGAGAAAGATATAGTTGCAGACTTGCTTCACCACTTGTGAAGTGAACTCTCCACCACCACCCCCTGCAGGTGGGGAGCTGGGGGCTCGAACTGGGATCCTCATGCTGGTCCTTGCGCTTTGTGCCACATGTGCTTAACCTGCTGTGCTACCTCCTGACCCCTCCTTTTTTTGTTTCAAGGTCCTCTCCACACACTCGGTTCACCTTCTTCTGCAAAGTCCTTAGTTTTGGTACAATACAGCCCACCCAAGCTGTTTTCCCCTTTCGTCCTTGTTTCTTAAGTTTCACCTATAAGTCAAAATGTCTAGCATTCTTTTCTTTCTTTCTGGCTTATCTCACTCAACATTATTCCTTCAAGTCCCACCCAAGATGAGGCAAAGGCGATGGTATCATCGATTTTAACAGCTGAGTATTACTATTCATATATATCACCAATTTCCTAGCCACCCATCAATCATTGAAATTGTACTTCTAAGTCACAGATTTGCAAACCCAGGTTATCACTAAAATAAAAATTTTTTTTTAGAAATAAATAGGAATATTAAGAGACTAACCACTATCCTTAAGATTAAAATAAGCAGTGATAGCTAGAAAT
Source organism: Erinaceus europaeus (assembly GCF_950295315.1). Lineage (NCBI taxonomy): Eukaryota > Metazoa > Chordata > Mammalia > Eulipotyphla > Erinaceidae > Erinaceus > Erinaceus europaeus. The sequence goes on from NC_080168.1 coordinate 21,275,965, forward strand.
TCATTAAAGAAACATAATTAAGTCATTAACAATTAAGTAAAAAAAACTATTACATGCCAACTTTCTGCATATGTGGTAAAAGTGAAATAGATAATTTGGTTTTAGAATTCATGGGACAAAATGTGAAATTATCAAGGAAACATTAAGAAATTGCAATTAAAGCTTACATTGTGGTTAGTTAATAGTTGGCAGTATGGAATGAGAGTAGAGGGGGAAAAGTGAAAGAAATCATGTTAAAATGAAGTAGAAACAAACAAGCAAACAAAAAAAAATAGAACTGAATATAGGCACAAAAGCACACAGGTAAATGTCCTGCCAAGTCTGAGTGTGTTCTTCTAAAACACTACTGATTATATTTTTCTACCAGTGATTTACTTTTTTACTATCTGTTTTTAATACTAGAACCATGTTTTTTAATGAACTTAGTGAAATCTGAGACAGATAACTCTCAGAACTGCCGTGGTAGTCATCAAAACTTATTTTTTCAAAAGCTGCAAATAAATTCAACTGAAATCCAGTTAATTTTTTAAAACCCTTTTTTAATTTTTTTCCCTTTTGTTGCCCTTGTTGTTTATCATCGTTGTTATTATTATTGTTGTTGTTGTTGTTATTGCTGTTGTTGTTGGATAGGACAGAGAGAAATGGGAGAGAGGAGGAGAAGACAGAAAGGGAGAGAGAAAGACACCTACAGACCTGCTTCACCACCTGTGAAGCAACCCCCCTGCAGGTGGGGAGATGGGGGCTCACAATAAATTTTTTTACTAGAATTTAAATGTTCGTCTCTTTCTCCACACTTTGATTCCATAGAAGGATTTTCTTTAACCTCCACTTAATTACTAGATTGGCAAACAGTTCCTCCCAGATCCCTTAAAAGCGCATTAGTTATGCCTGTCACACCCTCAAAGTCCACAGTCCTCTGTCTATGGCCAAGTAGACTAACATTCCCTATTCCTAACAGTCAAGGTTGATGATAACAGAGTCCAAAGAGATTGTTCCTAAACCTGCTTACAAGCCAATTATACTTGCTATTGTAAGTAAAGATTAGTCAAGTAATGAAATATATGTGAAGATAAGGAGTTACGCTCTTAATGAAAGTAAAATTAATGCTTTGGAATAGGGATAAGAACATAAGAATTTATAAAATATTTTTATTTCCTTAAAGATATCACAAAGTTGAAACTTTAGAAGATCTATTTTTGGTAATGCTTATGCAAGAAATATGGTCTATAATTCCAATCAACAGTCATTTAAAGAAGAAGTAGACCTTACATGATAAGACTGGCATGAGAAAATAAATGCACTGTTTTATGTTGAAATGGAAACCTTACAAGTATGTGTACATCATTTTTATATTTTCCTTTTTCTAACAAACCTTTTAAACTCATTAACGTATGAGTTTTGGCCATGGCATATAAGGTCATATTTGCTAGTACAACTTAACAATTATCTAAGAGGATAGATAGCATAATGGTTATGCAAACAGACTCTCATGCTTGAAGATCCAAAGTCCCAGGTTCAATCCCCCACACTACCATAAGCCAGTGCTCTGGTTAAAATAAAAAGAAAAAGGAATTATCTCATGGATATACTCTTATTACATGAAAATGAGCACACAGAATTTAAAAAGTTAATTACACATGGAGTTATCAAGAGCAAAGAAAATTTTGCTAATGAAAGCTTACTCACCATTGGTTAAATGCATGAAAGCCATTAGAGTTGGTTATTATCCTATTCTGAGATACTTGTCTTTCTTAAATGTAATTTTTGCCAATTTTTAATATTATACATTCTCTGTTAGTGATGTAACAGTGACTTACAAGATTATTAGATAATACGGCTATAGCTACATACCACACATCAGACACCACTAAAATTCTGTGTCCCTCACCCGCTCCCCCACAATTATCTACCACAGAGCTCAAAAAACTTAGGGATAGTCTGAGCATCTCTTCATTTTCCAAGTTCTGTGATTCAATTATCTATATTCCACATATGAGCCAAACCATCCAGTAGCTTATTATCAACTCCTTACTTAATTTACTAAGCATAATCACATCCAGTTCCATCTATTTCTCCCAATAGTATTACAATATTATCTTTTTAAATTTCAGAGTAATAGTCTATGTGAATACATATATTGTATATATTCACATAAATTTAAAATGTTTCCTTATAAGCAAAGTTTTGTTATGCAAATTCGAAAAAATATATATTTCAATGTATATCAAGTAGTTCATTTTATCTTTAAAATGAGGTGATTGTGGTTCACAGAACTATGGTCCTTGAACCAAATCAAACTAATGATTTGTTAATAGGAAAAAGACCACACATGAGCAAAATTGTACATTAATGAAATCCATAATTGCTGACATCAAAATTTTAAAATAAATCCTATAAACCTAATACCAATGTGAGCATCATTTTAAAACAGAATGACAACCTCTACAATATCACAATAATGCACTTAGTTTGTACTGCCACCAACCACCTAAATCAATCAGTTTTAATATCCTTGTAGTAACTATAAGCAAATTCTTGCAATGCTGTCTGAGTAGCAGTTTTGAAACAGACTAATAACAGAACACATCGACCATGAATGGTTAAAAGAATACCATTTGACACGAGGATGAAATTTCAAGAGTATGAATAAAAGTAAAAAAATCCTACCAGCTCACTGGAAGTTCATGAATTCTAAATATATCATTCAGTTTGTAGTCAAATTTTGCTGGACTAATATTTTCATTGCATAAATATAGATTCTGATCTGGTTGCATATCACTGGGAAATTCTGAATCCTAGAAAAAAGTGAAGCACAAGTGCTGCTAAATAGACAAACCACTAAAAACACTTTTATCTTTATTATTATTTACTATATCACAACATAAATAAGGCTTATATTAGTTCTTTTATTCTTTTAGTTTTGAGGAGATATGCAAAAGAAGATAAAATTTAAATAAGACTCATTCATTTGCACTATCCTATTTTTATATTTTATTTTATTTTAACTTTCATTTATAAAAAGGAAACACTGACATGATTTGGGAGGTGGCGCATTGGAAAAGCACTGAACTCTCAAGCATGAGGTCCTGAGTTCAGCCCCCGGCAGCACATGTACCGGTGTGATATCTGGTTCTTTCTCCCTCTCCTCCTATATTCGCATTAATAAATAAATAAAATATTAAAAAATAAAATAAAATAAATAAAAAGAAACACTGACCAAAACCATAGGATAAAAGGAGTACAACTCCACACAAATCCCACCACCAGAACTCCATATCCCATGCCCTCCCAATAACCTTATTATTCTTTATCCCTCGGGGAATATGAACCCAGAGTCATTATGGGGTGCAGAAGGTGGAAAGTGTGGCCTCTGTAATTGCTTCCCCGCTGAACATGGGCATTGGCAGGTCGGTCCATACTCCCAGCCTGTCTCTCTCCCTAGTGGGGCAGGGTTCTGGGAAAGCAGGGCTCCAGGACACATTGTTGGGGTCATCTGTCCAGGGAAGTCCAGTTGACATCATGTTAGCATCTGGAACACGGTGGCTGAAAACAAGAGTTAACATATAGAGCCAAACAAATTGTTGACTAATCATGAACCTAAAGTATGGATTAGTTCAGCTGAAGAGTTGGGGGTCTCTGTTTTGTAGACAGTTAGTAGGCATATTTTAGTTATATTCCAAAGAACCCATGACTATACTATACTAGTTCTTTTGTTGGTTTGTTTCTGAGTATGACATCTGATATGCAGGTGGATCCAAGTTATTGTCTAGGGAGATGATGTCATGGCTGGAAAAAGGAACAGAAAGCTGGATCAGGGAAGAAAGTAGCTCCCACATATGGGAAAGGTGTATAAATATTGTTGACTATAAACCCCATTGATTTGATCTCATCTGGGGCCCATAATCAGCTTAGGAGCCTATGTGACCTCTACATCTCTGTAGATCTGAGCTCACATTCTGTGGTCATGAGTAGGAACGTTTGATGCTGCCCCAGTTTCAGGACCCATCTTCCTCAGGTGGAACTCATTTGTACTATTCTAAGTGGCATGATATATGGTAAAAGTATTTGAAATCCTTGCATTTTCAAATCACAATAACTGGCAATATAGCACTGTCTTACACTATTAGTCAATTGTCTATGTTTTTCAGCAAGTATGCATACCCAACAGTAATGGCAGCAGAGTTTGCTATTTTTATCCTCCTGTTCTCTATAAAGAGTAAATTAAAAATATTTTGGTAACAAAATATTGACAGTGAGAACTGAATAATTATGATTGATATAGAACTAACTTAAGGTAAAAAAATTAGCATAGTCATTGAAAATCTCTTAAAATCCACAACTGAATTTATAATCATTAAAATCCACATCTACCATGTGTTGGTCAGTTCCTCCCCTACCAACCAAAGATAATTTTCAGCCCATAATAATAAGCCCTCCTCAGGGGTGAGGGGAAGAAATATTATAAATAGGTATTTAATTAACACTTAATGGTGGGGAGATAATTGTTAATTCCACAAGCAAAAAGGGTAATCAATGCTCTTACACTAAATGTTTTAGAGGCAATTTGAAAGACAGGTAAATCAATTATTTATTCAACGAACAGTTACAAGTGCTGCTTTATCCACAACATTATTCTAAGCCTGATTCCACCAATAGACACAGCAAAAAAAACAAAAACAAACTAATAATAATAATAAAAAATTGCTTTCATAGAGGTCTTTAGTATGTCACCAGAGTAATAAAAAGACAAAGCTAAAAAAGGGCATTGGGGTCATGGTGGATGATGTTCTGCAGACACCTATCACAGGAAGATGAGAAATTGCAAATGTATGTCAACAACTATACTGCAAACAACCTTCCGACAAAATAATACAAAACTGTAGACATTAATCAAAATAATAATAAAGTAAGTAATTATGTTTAATAAATAATAGTATCTTTTCACAGACTGTTCCTCAAAAATACAATTTATACTCCTGCCAGTCATATAGTCCTCTGCACATACCTTTGTTAAATGCACAACATAAACACTGATACATAAAACAATCCATTCAGCAAGCAATTATATCTTTTTACTAATGCTTGTTAGTGACTGTTTTTGTTTTGTTTTCTGTTATTGACTGTTTTGCGGTTTCTGCTCTGGCAGTAGTACATCACTGAGAAAATGGGTGAAGTACCCTGCCTTATGGAGCTTACATTCTAGCATGAATTCCCTATCAACAATAAAATTAATTGAATGATATCTTTAAGAAAACATCTACAGAAAAATGTTAGTTCTTATACAATTTTATATATGAATTACACAGTGTAGCATATATAGTATATAGTATACCATATAGTATAACACTAACTTGGACTTCCCATCTCTTTTTTTTTTTTCTTGTCCGCATGTGTACTTTGCTGCTCCAGGCTAACTTTTAGGAAGAAAGAGATAGGAAGACAAAGGCAAAGAAAGACAATACAAAATATTCCCCCAGTGCATTAGGACTGGGGTCAAAGCTGGATCACATGAAGATCATATGAACATCAAAACAGGAATTATGGAGTTGAGCTATTTTACCAGGTCTTCATCTAGATTTTTTCCATTTAATGGAATAGTTTTATAATTTTATCTATTTTATATCATTTTAATGAATTGCCTTTTACCTATTTTTCTATAATTCAATGGTACTATTTTAATAATATCAATAATTCTTGAATAAGAAAAAGAAGAATGGTATACCATTTACATATAAATTTTAAATATATGGTCATTTCTAGAACCATAAATTCATTATCTACAGCAAATTTTGTAAGTACTGTTAAATTAATCACCATATAAAATTAATATTTAATAAAATTTGACTAACTAGATTTAATAAAGCCTAATCAACTACAGACTATTTGGTGTCGCTCAAAAGAATAAAATATAATGGATTAACAAATACATAAAAGAATATTTAGCAGCCAGGAGGTGGTTCGTTAGGTAGAGCACATGCTGTACATATGTGATCCTACAGGTAAGTGTCCAATATAATATATGATGGAGTAGTGCTCTCGCAGCTCCCTCCCACCAACCCTCCCTTCCACACTAGTGAATCTTAAAAGAACAGTTACAACAACTTCAACTCAAGTGTAGGAACAGCAGTCTTACCTTAGGCAACAAATAGAACCCTGCATATCGCTCACTCACTATACTACATCATTCCAGAAGAAAATAGACATAAATGAATGAGCACGGTTGCCTAGGGGGTACCAAGAAAGTCCAAGTATACAGGATGGATGTCTAGCTGATCATTATCACTAAAATGGCGAGAGCAGAACCCAATGAATCTTCTATTCTTTGGATATTAGCTTCAAGATTTAATCCTGACTGATCAGTGAGAACTGTTATTGATTGTGATAAAAACATACAAAGAGAGCAGGAGTAAAATAAGTCTAAAATTATTGTTTCAAGCTATAACAATTACCCTTTCTTTGTATTGACAAGCACAGCTGAAATAGAAAGCTAAGCTCTCACTAATAATTTTGCTTTGTTAATATTTTTCAACCCTGTCTACACATTGACATCATTAGGTAATGTTTAAAAAAACACAACACTGGATCCTATAATTTTCTAAGTTTTTTATTATTTTTTCTTTTTGTTGTCCTTTCTATTGTTATTGTAGTTATTATTGCTGTTGTTATTGATGTTGTCATTGTTGGATAGGACAGAGAGAAATAAAGAGAGGAGGGAAAGAAGAGAGGGGAGAGCAAACCTGCTTCACTGCCTATGAAGTGACTCCCCAGCATGTGGGGAGCCTGGGGTTCAAACCGGATCCTTACACAGATCCTTGGATTTCTTGCCACAGTGCTCTTAAACCGCTGTGCTGTTGCCTGACTCCCATTAATTATAATTTCTTAAGATGGGGTTATGATTTGATATTTAATTTGAGACTTACTAATGATAAAATGATTGAAAATCCTGGGTTTTCCCTATCAATTAACCATTCCTACATATGAACAGACTATTATGTGACAAGCCATTTTTCCCCTTTTTATTATTATTTAACAATGATTGACAAGACCATGGGATAAAAGGGATACAATTCCACACAGTTCCCACCAACAGAGTTCCATATCCCATCCCATCCCTTGAAAGCTCTCCTAATCTTTATCCCTCTGGGAATATGGACCCAGGATCATTATGGGGTGCAGAAGGTGGAAGGTCTGGCTTCTGTAACTGCTTCTCAGCTGAACATGGGCATTGGCAGGTTGATCCATACACCAAGCCTGTGGCAAGTCATTTCATAAACATCTAAGTTATAGTTCCTATGTCTCAATATCAAACTTGATGAACAGACTGCAATAAAGATTAATTGAAATAATCACACTGAAAAGGCATGTACTTGAAACTAATGAATCATATATATGTATATATGAATATCCAAATATATATTCAGTTGGATATTTTTATTATATTTATTTATTGGATAGAGACAGCCAGATATCAAGGAGGAGGCAGTAAAGAAGGAAAGAAACAGAGAGACACCTGTAGCACTGCTTCACCACTGCAAAGCTTTCCCCCTGCAAGTGAGGACTGGGTGCACTGTAGCATGTGTGCTCAAACAGGTGCCCCACAACTCGCTCCCATTTAGACACTTTTAAGTTATTTCTGAAATTAGTAACCCATATTGGTATCAACAAGTTTGCAAATTCACTACGAATTATTTCATAATCTCACTATAAAACATTCATTGCTATTTCAACCTAAATATGCTCCTGGAAAACTGGTTAAATAAAACATGATTTTAGAATTGTCAGAATCCCAGTCCCATATCCAGTTAACTACCACTATCTTTGTATGTCTCTATCACAACCAATAACAGTTCTCACTGATCAGTCAAGATTAAATCTTGAAGCTAATATCCAAAGAAAAGAGAAGGTTCAATAGGTACGTCTCTCACCATTTCAGTGATATTATCTGCTAGACATCCATTGTATCTATTTCTAATGGAAATGCCAGCTTTCTATTGTCTTTCCTCTAGATGAGTCTCTTGGGTACCCAAAATTTTTTTTAATTTTTTAAAAATCTTTATTGATTTGATAGAGACAGCCAGAAGTTGAGAGGAAGGGGGAGACAGAGAGAGGAGACAGAGAGACACCTGCAGCACTGCTTCATCACTTGTGAAGCTTTCTCCCTGCAGGTAGGGACCAGGGGCTCGAACCCAGGTCCTTGCACACTGTAACATGTGCACTAAACCAGGTGCGCCACCACCCAGCCCCAGATTTTTTTAAATTATATTTATATATTTATTTATTTATTTATTCCCTTTTGTTGCTATTGTTGTAGTTATTATTGTTGTTATTGATGTCTTTGTTGGATAGGACAGAGAGAAATTGAGAGAGGAGGGGAAGACAGAGAGGGAAGAGAAAGACAGACACCTGCAGACCTGCTTCACCGCTTGTAAAGTGACTCCCCTGCAGGTGGGGAGCCGGGAGCTCGGGATCCTTATGCTGGTCCTTGTGCTTTGTGCCAACTGCGCTTAACCTGCTGCGCTGCCGCCCGACTCCCAAGGGTACTCAAGATTTTATAAACCTATAATCCATGCCATTTAAATCCAGGTTGTCTCTCTCTATTTTTTTATTATTGTTACTTTCCATTGAACATTATATTCATGAAAATTACCCAGAATAATTGGCCACCTGAAGTTCAAAATTATTCAGTCTATCACTGACTCAACACTTGAATCTCTACACTTGTAAAATACTATGTGAATTATTCACATTTAAGTAGAAGATTCTCCTTCCATTCCAAGGACTCACAGTCAAAAGAAGAAGCAATAGGGGGTTGGGCGGTGGCGCAGTGGGTTAAGCGCATGTGGTGCAAAGCGCAAGGACCGGCGTAAGGATCCCGGTTCGAGCCCCCGGCTCCCCACCTGCAGGGGAGTCGCTTCACAGGCAGTGAAGCAGGTCTGCAGGTGTCTATCTTTCTCTCCCCCTCTCTGTCTTCCCCTCGTCTCTCCATTTCTCTTTGTCCTATGCAACATCAAACATCATCAACAATGGCAATAATAATAACCACAACGAGGCTACAACAACAAGGGCAACAAAAGGGGGAAAAGTGGCCTCCAGGAGCGGTGGATTCATGGTGCTGGCATCGAGCCAAGCAACATATATGGAAAAGCACAGAGTTGAGAAAAGCCAAGTAGAAATAAGCAAAATATGTCTATGTGGAAAAATAAACAATAAATAGCAAATTAACTGGAATGAAGAAAATAAAATATCTTTAATTGCAGATTTTGTGGTTGCTTTGGTAGATGATATAGATTATATATAAATTATAGCTATATCTCTATTATAGATGTGTGCATATATAGGAAGCCTAAAGAGAAAAGAATGCATACATATGTCATATTAATACTTATATAGTACAAATAATAAAAATTACTGAACTTCAAATAGTAGTGAATAAAGAGAATAAATTTGAACTATTTCATTAAATTTGGCAAGAATAAGAGCATGCCTAACAGAATATCAATAACAAATGCAATAAGTTTAAAGAAAGATAAATACATTTTAATTTGAGATACAAAGCAAAGCCTGATTTAATATAGATACTCTGAGAACTCAGATAAGAAGCCTACTGACAAACTTAAGATGTTTATATAAACACTGAATCAACTCAAATGAAATCTTCAATGTAAAATTTGAGAATCTTTAAAAACTGAACTAAAATTGGGGCCAGGAAGTGGCACACCTGGTCAGCACACATGTTACTATGTGCAAGGACCCAGGTTCGAGTCCCTAATCCCCATCTGCAGGGGGAAAGTACAAGCAGAGCTGCAGGTATCTCTCTTTCTCTCTCCCTCTCTATCTCCCTCTTCTTTCTCGATTTCTGACTATCTCTATCCTATCAATAAATAGGTAATATTTTAAATGAACTAAAATTAACCTGTAACAAAAAACTTGCTTTGAAGTTTACATTATTTTTATGTTAGAGTTTTAAAAAAAAAAGTAGCAACATATCTATATGTGACTCAATATGTAATCATGTTTCCAATACTACAAAAGAATAATTAAATAATAATGGGATATTTCCTCAATAATCCATGCATAACACTGAATAAACACTTCACATTCTGTGCTTCAGAAATGTCTTCAAGTCAGGCGGTAGCTCAGCAGGTTAAGCGCACGTGGCACAAAGAGAGAGGACCTGCGTAAGGATCCCAGTTCAAACCCCTGGCTCCCCACCTGCAGGGGAGTCGCTTCACAAGCGGTGAAGCAGGTGTACAGGTGTCTATCTTTCTCTTCCCTTCTCTGTCTTCCCCTCCTCTCTCCATTTCTCTCTGTCCTATCCAGCAACAACGACATCAATCATAACTACAACAATAAAACAACAAGGGCAACAAAAGGGAATAAATAATAAATATTTTGGGCGGAGGGTAGATAGCATAATGGTTATGCAAACAGACTCTCATGTCTAAGGCTCCAAAGTCCCAGGTTCAGTCCCCCGCACCACCATAAGCTAGAGCTGAACAGTGCTCTGGTAAAAAAAAAATTAATAATAATAATAATACAGAAATGTCTTCAAAGGCTCAAGTCCAACATTAAGGAAAATAAAAAACAAATATAAACCAACAGAACTATATCAAATTGAAAAACTTCTACATAACAAAGGGAACTACTACCAAAATTGATGCCCTACTAAACAGGAAATCTTTACACAGAACACAACACATAAAGGGTCAATAACCCTTTCACAGAAGAGTTCACTAGACTCAGCAGCAACTACAACAACAACAACCCCATTTTAAAGAGGAAAAGACTCTCATACCTGAGGCTTCTAGGTCCCAGGTTCAATTCTTTCCTTTGGTGCAATACACTGGGGAACTAGGAGACTCTCTAAAGAGTTGTTCTAGATTTCTACTCTCTGCTATGAGTTTGGGGGTGGGAATAAGATATTCACAGAAATGATGTAAGCCAATTCCAGTCTTCATATTGAAATATTCCAACAAAATGTAACGTTTTTCTTCCCAGACACAATAGCTTTGGATGACAGATAGTGTAGCTATAGATTTGCTGCTGACACCCCTGAGTCACTGAATGGAGACAGAAAGTGAAGTCATATCATGTCACCCGCAAGTTAAGAACGAAGCTTTTCTGAGAAAATACTGGGGAATTGGGGACGTATCTTATGGAGCTATCAATAATTTTTACTAAACAATACAATTAAAAATGAGAATGATTAATCATTGGTCATTTGCATTAATCTTTAAATACAAAATTAAAAGATGAGTGTCTTGAGGTAGGCAAGACATCTCATCCGGGAGCGTACTTGCTTTGCCATGTGGGCAATCCATGTTCAAGCCCTGGTACACCTCTGGGAGAAGCAGCTTTGGCATAGTGGGGGCTCCTTCTGTCTCTGCCTATTTATCTATCTATCTATCTATCATTTATCTGCATCTATTTGAAAAATTTGTCAGGAACAGTGAATCCAGTGAGATGTTAGAAATATTTTTAAAAGAACATCATTAAGATATATTTTAATAAGCACTGCATTACAACAGACCTAAGTGTGTGTCTATGTGTATGTCTCTGTCTCTGTGTGTCTCTATCCTCTTGTCTAAAAAAAAAAAAAAAAAAAGCCCTATGTTGACAGGTTTGCCAGAAATGGGGAACTTTTCTTCAGCTCCCTATGTGCTCATTATTTCACTTGTCATTCAAGAGGTACACTGCCTGCTGACAAACTTCACACATTACTACTTAGTCATGACTGACAGCTGACATTATCAGTAAGACTTGATTGAGCTAATTGACTTTCATGGTCTAACTGTAAAAATAACAGTAAGTCAAGGAAAGTCTTCCTTATTCATTTGTTCAATTTCCTGACCTTTCTGTTATACTTACAAAATGGTTTAGGAAAATGGTTATACTTACAAAACGCTGGTTTTGTAAGTATTCAAACACTTTCTTTAAGTCTAATTACCCTATGGTATTTATTTATTCTGTATTTTACATTCCATATAATTATATCAAGAAAAAACAGTCTTCATGCATTTTAAAGTCCACACAGAGTTACTCTTAATTTTAACTCACATCAAATTTGGCTAAACAAAAAATAACAGCAAATTATACAACCATTGAAAAAAATCACACAAAACATCTCTAAATCACACACACACACACACACACACACACACATACATACACACACACACACACACACACATATATATATATGATTAAACTGTTTATTTGTGCCTTAATCTAACAAAATATAGATAAAATATTTGCTTTATTTCAAAGCAGAAGAAACAAAAGAGGCTGTAGGGGTCTCACTTCATTCCTCCTCTGCACATTCCCCTTTATTTCTGATTCTCTCTGTCTCTATCCTATGAATAAATAATTTTACAAAGAAAAATGCTTAAGGGGTGAGCTTAGTAGATTTATGCTTTCTCACAATATATACAGAATTTTTCATGAAAGAAAGTATTATTTTAAGAAACATTTTAGAATTCTTTTAATATTTATTATTAATGAAAGAGATACAGAGAGGGAGAGAAAGAGAGAGAGAGACAGATACAGAGGCCAACGCTAGAGCACTACTCTGGCTTACGGTGGTGCTAGGAATTGAACCTGGGGCTTTGGAGTCTCAGGCATGAAAGTCTTTACATAACCATTATGCTGTCTCCCTAGGCCACATTTTACAATTCTACTAGAAGTTGAAACAAATATTTGGTGAAAGCTCAGCAAACTTAGCACCAAAAAAGAAAATGACCCCATCCAAAAATGGGCAGAGGATATGAACAAAACATTCACCTCAGAGGAGATCCAAAAGGCTAACAAACATATGAAAAACTGCTCTAGGTCACTGATTGTCAGAGAAATGAAAATTAAGACAACACTAAGATACCACCTCACTCCTGTAAGAATGGCATACATCAAAAAGGACAGCAGCAACAAATGCTGGAGAGGATGTGGGGACAGAGGAACCCTTTTACATTGCTGGTGGGAATGTAAATTGGTCCAGCCTCTGTGGAGAGCAGTCTGGAAAACTCTCACAAGGCTAGACATGGACCTTCCACATGATCCAGTAATTCCTCTCCTGGGGTTATACCCCAAGGACTCCATAACACCCAACCAAAAAGAGGTGTGTACTTCTGTGTTCGTAGCAGCACAATTCATAATAGCTAAAACCTGGAAGCAACCCAGGTGCCCAACAACAGATGAGTGGCTGAGAAAGCTGTGGTATATATACACAATGGAATACTATGCAGCTATCAAGAACAATGAACCCACCTTCTCTGACCCATCTTGGACAGAGCTAGAAGGAATTATGTTAAGTGAACTAAGTCAGAAAGATAAAGATGAGTATGGGATGATCCCACTCATCAACAGAAGTTGAGAAAGAATATCAGAAAGGGAAACTAAAAGCAGGACCTGATCAAATTGTAAGTAGGGCACCAAAGTAAAAACCCAGTGGTGAGGGGTAGACATGCAGCTTCCTGGGCCAGTAGGGAGTGGGAGTGGGTGGGAGGGGTGGGTCACAGTCTTTTGGTGGTGGGAATAGTGTTTATGTACACTCCTAGTAAAATGTAGACATATAAATCACTAGTTAATTAATATGAGAGGGGGAAATCAATTGTATGTCTCAAAGTTATTCAAAACACAAACTGAATCTTTTTAATATATAGGTTGTGTATTTGATATGCAGACTCTCTCAAAAGCCTAGACCAAGTAGATCAGAAGCAACCAATAGCACAGCTATATACAAGATACTGGGTACTGTACAGCAAACCCTAACAAAAGGATTTTTCAAAGTTAACCCAATTACCAAATAATGTGATGATAACATTAACTATCGATTGTCTTTTTGAACCCTAAGACAGCAGGAACCTCACATCTCCACTATAGAGCCCCTACTTCCCCCAGTCCTGGAACCCTTGGATAGGGCCCACTTTCCCGTATGCCTCTCCCAATCCATACCAAATAATATTGCATCCGCCGATCACAACCTAAACAACGCAACGATTGCCACCTCAACATGCTTCACCTCAGACTGTGTCCAAAGACTTCACGTGTGGAATGACAACCCTTCAGCTTCATTAATTGGGTGAGACCTTTCCTTTTATAGTACACTCTAATTTCATCTCAGGTAGTTCACTTTCTAACAAAGTCCCATAACCTAGATATACACCAGTTTCTGTGAGAGAGAGCTTATGTGCACACGTATCCATAAACTACTGCAAAATATATACCTGAAAGCAGAAGTACACTAGAGTTTGCAGTGAGTACCTCCCTAACACTTCCTCTCCACTATTCCAAGCTTTGGGTCCATGATTGCTCAACAATTTGTTTGGCCTCGTATGTTAACTCTCTTTTCAATCACCAGGTTCCAGATGCCACCAGGATGCTGGCCAGGCTTCCCTGGATTGAAGACCCCACCAATGTGTCCTGGAGCTCAGCTTCCCCAGAGACACACCCTACTAGGGAAACAGAGAGGCAGACTGGGAGTATGGACCAACCAGTCAATGCCCATGTTCAGCGGGGAAGCAATTACAGAAGCCAGACCTTCCACCTTCTGCAACCCACAATGACCCTGGGTCCATGCTCCCAAAGGGATAGAGAATGGGAAAGCTATCATGGGAGGGGGTGGGTTAAGGAGATTGGGTGGTGGGAATTGTGTGGAGTTGTACCTCTCCTACCCTATGGTTTTGTTAATTAATCCTTTCTTAAATAAAAAAAAAAATTTTAAAAGTAACAGTAAAAATTTAAAAAAAAACAAATATTTGGTAAAGTTAAATAAGTGTATTTTATTATGTCAATTAACACGAAATATAATTTGAAAATTAACTTCTAATAATGAAGGACTGTAAAAGAGCAGTCCCCTGACCAAAACAATACTATCAGCCTAAAATGTATTTGAAATACAAATTCTCAAGCTCTATACCCAATTCAATAAAGTAAAATATCTGGAACTAGGTGGTAAGCAATATGTGTTTATAAAGGTATCACCAGTTGGTTCCGATGCTCACTGAAGTTTGAGATTCTCTAAATTATTTACTTAATCAACCATATTAAAAATTTAACAATCTTAGATGACAATTTTTTTCAATTTAAATTTAATTTGTAATGAAAAAGATGCAGAGATAAAGATATAGAGTAAGACCAGAGCACTGCTCATCTCTGAGTTATGATAATGCTAGAAATTGAACTCGGGATCTCAGAGCCTCAGACATGAAAGTCCTTTGCATAACAATTATGCTAAGCCACAACTAAAAGACTTATAAATCATATCTGAAACATTATTACAATAGCTACAAATCTTATATAATTAAAATGGAGAAACAAAAATGATTGTATTCAATATTATAATTTCCATAATATAAATACAAATTTATATTAATAGAAACACAATATGCAGAGATTTATATAACTCATCATATTTTAATTATTAGTTACTGACTAGTCAGGCAGCAATGCAATATTTTAAAATCTTAATATTTCTGGAGGAAAATATGCTTATTTTCACCTTTTCATTTGATATATAATAATTCATATAATTATAGTAATATGGTAATACTCATTTAAAATAGTCAACTTATCACTAAAACTTAGGGAAAAGCATACCAAAAGGACATGTATTTTATTATGTAGAAATAATTATTGAATGTAATCGCTATCATTTAGGAATTTAGATCACAAACTGAACATTTTACATCTATGCTTGTCAGCTTTTATTTCCTTTTTTAAGACTGACAAAATGGAGTCTATTGGATAATGACTAAGTGGTCAGTGACGGTACCAAACTCTAAGTTATCCCTTCTTTGCCCCAAAGCTTCAAACGACTACATCAGTATTCTTGTGTTCCCAACAGGACACCATTAATCAAGACAGTGATGAAAAATGTAAGATTCAACTTTTCTTCCTTTTAAATAAAATCATTTAGGAAGTCGGAGATAGTTCCTGGTTATGGCATCTGCACAACCATGTCCACAGCCCAGGATCATTGAGTCAAAACTTCACATGGGAGGTGCTATGATAATGGAGGAAACAGGTTCCATGGTCTCTCTATCTGAATGAAAAGTGACCCAGAACAGTGAAATCATGCAATCACAAGACTCTGGTTCCACAAGAACAAACTGCAAACAGGGAGAGGGTGTGGAGGAAGATCATGGAGGAGAAGAGTGAAGAAGAATTTATAACTAAAGACAGTACAAATGAAATTCCTGAGAAGAATGCTACATTGATTCTGGAAATTTTGGAAACCAATAAATCAACCTAGAAGTGAACTTAGGATGAGAAGGTTGTGGGAAAGGAACGAACTCAAACAAGGTGGGGGAGACAGCATAATGGTTATGCAGAGACTCTTTCATGCCTGTGGCTTCAAAGTCCTAGGTTTAATCTCCTGTACCACCATAAACCAGAGTTGGGTAGTGATCTTGGGGGAGGGGTGGGAGGAATGAACACAGAAAACAGAATAATTCGTTTTCTTTGGAACACTGTCATACTAGGACAATTTATATCTCTATTTTTAGAGATGGGTGAAATTAAGCTAAAATTTCAAGACACTATGCCTTTAATAACTTTTCCAAAAAACCATTTTCCTCAGCTCTTTCATTAAAAACTTTGTTGTTGGTATGGGTTTTCCCTAACAAAGTGGCTAAAGACAATAAAAACTTTTTGTCCCCCTCAATGACTTTTGAGTAGTTCAAACTTGTCTTATACACTATCTCCTAATTTTAATAATTTTGCCCCCATTCTTCATTATTGTTTCCTGCTATTTCTACTTTTCAGTGGGCCACAAAATATATTAGGAAATCTATCTTATATGTGCCTACAGTGATCTGTATTAGAACTGCCTACTCAGAAAGCAGGTTGGACTTTAATGCAGATTTTGCCTCGATTGAGATACCATATTACTGGTTTCATTTGAATAAAAATGAAAATGTTAAAAATCTTATTAGCTTTATTTTAATGAGAGAGAGATGATGGTACAAAAAATTAAATCAGGGATTTTGGAGCTACAGGCATGGAAGTCTTTTTGCGTAACCACTATGCTATCTCTCTTGCTGAAAAGTGTAAATTTTTGTTGATTAAAGTTTCTAAAAGACTGAACAGAAATAACTCAAAGTTCTTGTGAGAACTGATTTAACAAGGAAGAAAGGATAAAATATTGCATCTTATACTGACTCCAAATTAATTCAAAATGTATTAGAATTCAATGTCAAAAAAATTATAAAAGGGACATGGGAAAATGGCTCACTTGGATAGTGTGTTGCTTTGACACATGCAAAATCAAGGCTCAAAGCTTACTCCCACAGCACTGGAGGAAGCATAGATGCTCTGTCTCTTTCACTCTCACACTCTCTCTCAGTCTCTGTTTCTCTCTAGCTGAGAACAATAGGTATCCAGAGCAGTGAAGCTGCAGTGATGAGAAACTCATCATCATCATCTTGAAAGAACTAGACAGGCCATGAAAGTACAAAACTTTATAACCTTAGACTATGGAAGTCAGGGCCCAGTGGTGGTATACCTGGTTGAGTGCACAGGTTACAGTGCACAGGGATTTCTCTCCTTTCCATGTGTTACAAACTCCTTGAGAGGCTGCTTCTGTCACGTATTTCTCATCTTACAGAGAAATTCCTATCACCCGCCCAAGCTGGTTTCCGCCCAGGAAGATCTACCTGCGAACAAGCCCTGGCCCTCTCAACTTACATTGAAAATGGATTCCAGAAGAATTTAAAGACGGCTGCTGTCTTTGTTGATCTCACAGCAGCCTATGACACGGTCTGGCACCGTGGTCTCCTAGTCAAGATCTCAAGATGCCTGCCTCCATGGGTGGCCAACACTATATCGTTTCTTCTCCAAAACAGAAGATTCCGGGTGCATCTGGGTGACAAGTCTAGCAGATGGAGACTTGTCTCAAGTGGCCTCCCCCAGGGCTCTGTCCTGGCTCCTACGCTATTTAATATTTACATCAATGACCTCCCAGAAACTTCTTCAAGGAAGTTCATCTACGCCGATGACATCTGCTGTGCAACTCAGGCATCCAAGTGACATC
Source organism: Erinaceus europaeus (assembly GCF_950295315.1). Classification (NCBI taxonomy): domain Eukaryota; kingdom Metazoa; phylum Chordata; class Mammalia; order Eulipotyphla; family Erinaceidae; genus Erinaceus; species Erinaceus europaeus. The sequence continues at coordinate 21,293,990 of NC_080168.1, forward strand.
CTCGAGGAAACACTCACGAAAGACATGTCTCTGATATCTGATTACTGTAAAAAATGGCGACTAATCCCTAGCACTGCAAAAACGGTATCATCTGTTTTCCATCTACACCATGCCTCGGCCTCGCGTGAGCTTAATGTGCAGCTTGGCGATACGAGAATCCGGCATGAAGCCCAGCCAGTCTATCTTGGCGTTACTCTCGATCGCACCCTGTCATTTCACGAACATCTCATAAAAACTGCAGCAAAGGTGGGCGCGAGGAATAACATCATTGCAAGACTGACCAGCTCTTCATGGGGCGCGAGCGCTTCCACACTACGATCATCATCTCTGGCATTATGCTATTCCACTGCAGAATACTGTGCCCCAGTATGGTTCCGTAGCCCCCATGTCCACTTGGTCGATTCCAAATTATATTCCTCCATGAGGATAATTTCTGGAACCATCCGTTCCACCCCGGTTCCATGGCTGCCAGTTCATAGCAACATCGCCCCGCCAGATATTCGTCGGGATGCGGCATCATCTAAGTTCATTTCCCACGTCTACGCTCGACCGGACCTGCCAATATACGCGGATATCTTCGCCCACCCTGTCCATCGCTTGACGTCTCGTCACCCAATCTGGTCCCCTATGCCTACACTGAACTTCTCTGTTCCAGACTCTTGGAAACAGAGTTGGCAGTCAGCTGAGGTAAAGAACAAACACCTCATCACAGACCCCTGCAAGCGTCAACCCAGCTTTGACCTAGCACGTTATGATTGGGCCCTCCTCCATCGCTATCGAACAGGCCATGGCCGGTGCGCCGCTATGTTCCATCGCTGGGGAGCCAGAGATGACCCGAACTGCCCCTGTGGCTCCAGACAGACTATGACCCACATAGTCAACGACTGCCACCTCTCCAGATTCAAAGGAGGTCTCGAAACTTTACATCAGGCTCAACCTGACGCTGTTGACTGGCTACGGAAGAAGGGCAAACGCTAGAAGAAGAAGTGCACAGAGACCCAGGTTCGAGCCCCCAGTCCCCACCTGCAGGGGGAAAGCTTTGCAAGTGAAGCAGTGTTGCAGGTATCTCTCTGCCTCTCTCCCTCTCTATCACCCCCTTCCCTATAGATTTCTGGCTGTCTCTATCCAATAAGTAAATAAATAAATAATATATTTTAAAAAGAATTATAGAAGTTCTTCTAAGCATAACACTAAGAAGAAACTGAAGTAAAAGATACTCATATTTGATTATGTCATTTTTTTATTTCTAAAATTGAAAAAGGAATTAAAAGAAATGTTGGCATGTAAAAGTAATAAATATGTAGGCAAAATGATTTTAACATCTATTACAAAATTCTAAAACTATTTTTAAAATATTTATTTTCCCTTTTCTTGCCCTTGTTTTTCATTGTTGTTGTAGTTATTATTGTTGTTACTGTTATTAATGTCGTCATTGTTGGTAGGACACAGAAATGGAGAGAGAAGGGGAAGACAGAGAGGGGGAGAGAAAGACACCTGCAGACCTGCTTCACCACCCCCACTGCAGGTGGGGAACCAGGGGCTCTGCTCTAAGTGGGATTCTTATGCTGGTCCTTACGCTTCATACCACATGTGCTTAACCCGCTGTGCTACCACCTGAACCCCAAATTCTAAAACTCTTTAGGAAAAAATGTGCAAAGATGAATACACAAATAGCCCATAAAAATCAATAAACATGTTCAAATGTTTAGTCATATATATATATGTATATGTATGTATATATGTCAGATATTATTCATTTGCAAATTGGCTATGATTTTTCTATTTTAATTAATTAATATTTTCAGAGAAACAGAGACCATAACACTGTCCAGCTCGGGCATACAGTGATGCCAAAGACTTTCCCTGGATTTTCTAGAACCTCAAGCATGAAAATCCTATGCTAAAAAGAAAACAACTAAGCTCTCTCTCCCCAGCTCCTATCTTTTTTGTCACCGAGGAAACAGTGGTATATCATATTCTGGTTTCAGCAGCACTGCTTTTACCACTTGTGAAGTTTGTCCCCCTGAAGATGGGGACTAGGAGCTTCAATCAAAGACTGGTCAGTATCTATTTTGGGAAGGCTGTCCTTTGGGAGGGAAGAGAGGGACTCACATGGAGTGGTAAGGGAGGAAGGGGACACCTGCCTAGCCAGCCAGATAGCCTAATCAACCCTGGCGATCAATGGGGTGACAGATGTTGCAGCCAGATCGCCCTCACATCCTCTTGCTCATGGTAACTGTACACTCAATCAAGTATGCAACTATCTGGCCCCTGTGAGTTGGTTTTCTTATACAAAGACACCCAAAATTCAAACTGGTATAATCAAGACAGATCACAGACATTGAAAAAGCTTGAGAGATCTCATTTGCTCTACTCATTTTACAGTCAAGATGCCCTGTAGAGTTTGCAGTCCCCTAATAACATAGCTACTTTGGTGATACTCTAATTGTTCTTCCCATTACAACAATCACAATGGCAACCATAATAACTTGTGTTTTGAAGCAAAGAATGAAATCTATGTCCTTTTCTTGTACAGACCTGTTCTGATAAATGAGAATGATGATCTAATTCATTTGTGTTTCCTTAGCTAAAAGCTCCTTTCAGGGAAGACAAGTAGTTCATCCTGCATATTTCCGGAAGGAAGCCAGCTGGCCCAAGTCCTCTTACTGGCACAAAGAGCATACAGCTGGGTTCCTTATCTTTCTTCTTCTTTGGAAGCCATTCTGGTGACTAGCATAGTCCCTAGGAGCCTAAAGAGATGCTAATCAAAATCCAAAGGGGATTCAGGGAGGTCATGGGGTAGAGTGATACAGAAGCTAGAGATTGTTTATGTATAACTATTAAAAAGTAGCTGTTCATTTACCCAACAGTTTTAAATCAGGTTAGTTCATTACTGAAATAAAATGGTTATAAAGTCTTTATTTTTTAATTTGAAACAAAAAAAATGTAAGCAATAATTGAAAAATGACAAAAATAGTGATATGGACATTTACCAGTAATGGGTAATCTATTCAGGGTTGTAAAGTAAGGCAATTTTCTAGTGGATGCTTTATTTGAAAATGAATGAAAACATTCTAAGCCTTTATTAATTCCCCTCACTAAGCAGCATGTAAGCTGAAATTGATAGAAGTGGAAATTTCAATGGCTTTTAGATTATATCCCTCTCATTATAATTTTCATTTAAAATAAACAATTGTGCAATCTCTATGAAGTAGAGATCCAGAAAAAGCCACATAAAGTCCAAATTTGCCTGAAGATACATATGACCAGCTAGAAACTGCTGGATTGAATGAATTGTCTAGTTTCATTCACTGTTTAATATATTCTCTAGTTGGCAGGTCTCCAAAATGAATAAGTATGTATTTTTTGTAATTGAAACATAGCTTAGCTATCTTATCTTGAATTTAGTGCTGTTAAATTAATAATCATAATTTTAATAAAAATGATAAGCTTCATTTTTTAATTTTGATGGTTACTTATGCAGTAGTTCAAATATCTATAAAGCATTCTATGGATTACATGTAAAATAATTCTGAGTAATGACATTTTTATTTAACTCTCTTTTCAATATTTTGAATCATTTTTTATTATCTTCATTAACTGGACCTAGACAGCAAGAAATTGAAAGGGAAAGGCAAGGTGGATGAAAGAGAGACAAAGAGACACCTACAAACCTGCTTCCCCACTTGCAAAGCTTTCCCCCAGCAGGTGGGGTCTGGGGGGTTGGGATCCTTGCACATTGTAACATGTGCTCTCAACCAGGTGCATCAACACCAGGCCCCTCTAACTCTCTTAGGAAGACATAAATATGTTGCAAACATAAATATTCAAAGTTGGGTGAAGGAAATGGAGCAGCAAATAACAAATCGCATGAAGGTTTAGAAAAGTGTGCCAGATGATCTAACAGTAACTATCTCTGTGTCAGGCACTGTAACAATGCAAGAAGTGAAAGTTAATAAATGGAGCAGCTTTTTAAAATGGCGACCCTGTTTTCTGTGAACTTACTAAATCAACAATTCATACTCTTCCCTACTTGAGCTATGATATTATGCTGAGTAAATGTCAAGTGTTTACTGATTAGTTTTGTGTATGGAAAGTATGGATAATTATTGACACAGTTCCAGGTTTAATAAACTTCCATTAATCAAACACAATGCATTCTGAATGTTTGTTGCAGCAAGGCTAAGTTATTTGCATTAATCACTAATGGAACAACCTAAAACATGTGGCCCTTCTGAATGGCATCTGTTTATTTTACATTATTCAGATATAAATGCAAGCTTATGTCTAAAGTGGTACCAGCTTAGCTAACTGAGGTTTTCACACACTGTAGGTATCCACAGGGATGAGCAATTTGGGACTTGGTGATACAGGACTTATGAGACTCTTGGGGGGGCAGGCTGTGGCATGCCTAGTTAAAGCACACACCCCTTCTCCCCACCTGCAAGAGTAAGCTTTATGAGTGGTGAAGTACTGCAGGTGTCTGTCTTTCTCTTTCCATCTCTCTCAGTTCATCTGTCTATATACAATAAATAAATATGTAAACAAAGTTTTAAAAAGAACTTGAGACTACATAAATAACTAATTTCTACTGTTATTTAAAGCACCTGCTATTCTTCAACATTTATCTTCTTTTTTGATAATGCATATTTCACTGATCTTTCTTATCTTTGAATAAGGTATATTCACACTGTGACTATAGAGAGTAGGGTTAAGTATTCACATATAAGAACTCATCACAGCAGAAGTCGTAGCGCAGTGGGTTAAGCATAGTTGGCTCAAGGCGCAAGGACCTGAGTAAGGATCCTGGTTCGAGCCCCCATCTCCCCACCTTCAGGGGAGTCACTTCACAGGCAGGGAAGCAGGTCAGCAGGTGTCTGTCTTTTTCTCCCCCTCTCTGTCTTCCCCTCCTCTCTCCATTTCTCTCTGTCCTATCCAACAACTACAACAACAATAATAATGACAACAATAAAACAACAAGGACAACAAAAGGGAATAAATAAATAAATGTTTCAACAACAACAACAAAAAATAATTCATCACAGGTAGCTGGGCGCACCAGGTTAGGCACACAAAGTGCCAAGCTCAAGGACCTGCACAAGGATCCCTATTCAAGCCCCTGCCCCCACCAGCAGGGGGTCACCATGTAAGTAGTGAAGCAGGTCTGTAGATGTCTATCTTTCTCTCTCCCCCTCTCTGTCTTCCTCTCCTCTCTCAATTTCTCTCTGTCCTATCCAACAATAACAAAGCAGCAACAGCAATGGAAAAAGATGGCCTCCAGGAGCAGTGGACTGCTAGTGCAGGCACGGAGACACAGTGATAACCCTGGAGGCAAAAAAAAAAAAAAAAGAATTCATCAGAAAGATGAATTCAATTGAATTAATTAGGTCAGCAACACAAGGTATATGTTTTATATATTTAATGCCTATTCACTTCAATGTAACAACCCATTTTCTTCCAGGTTTTAGTATATAATTTTATTTCCAGTTCCCTTCTCTGGTAAAGTATAGAACATAATTAAAATTTTTCTTTACTATAAGAGGAGTAATAGATGAAATGTGGAAATTAATTTCAATGTATATAAAGTTGAGGAGGTGATGATCAAAAATACAGTATATCTGACACTAGTTGCCACAAAGTCCTAACCAATAATAAATGCAATGTAGTATCAATGTATGCCCAGTGTTAAAAAAATAGCATTTTTTATTTCAAAAGAAACACAGAATCAGGAGTTTTAACTAACTCATTTATTGATAATCTTAATTTACCAAATGTATTACCAACTACCTGAAGTATATTAGTAATCAAATAGAAAAGCAAGCACTGTAGTCCACATGCATATTTTCTTTGAGACACACTGGGTGGACGTAAAAAAAAAAAAAGCTCCAAGAAATCATACTAAAAATTAGAATGTAAATACAGCTGGAAGAGAGACTGTGGAGGATGTTCTGTGAGATTCTGCATAGTGTTTTAAGTAAGCACAAGTTAATCAGAATTACAAATGTTTACAATATATTTATATAGGAGTCGCACGGTAGCGCAGCGGCTTAAGTGCAGGTGGCGCAAAGCCAAGGTCCGGTGGGAAGATCCCAGTTTGAGCCCACAGCTCCCCACCTGCAGGGGAGTCACTTCACAGGCAGTGAAGTAGGTCTGCAAGTGTCTGTCTTTCTCTCCCCCTCTCTGTCTTCCATTTCCCTCTGTCTTTCCATTTCCCTCTGTCCTGTCCAACAACAACAACAATAATAATTACAACAATAAAGCAACAAGGGCAACAAAAGGGAATAAATAAATTTTAAAAACTTAAAAAAACAAACAATACATTTATATAATAATTATATCTGTCTGGGAAACATCAATTCTAGATGATGATCAAAAGTCTATAAATCCCTTTTCTGATTTAAACTTACTAAACATTTTCAGTAGATATCATTAAAATTAATGGTTAGACCAAAGTTTTGCAAAACTATTCAGAAGATGAATGTAAAAGAACAATTAACTGAATAATTCTTAATTGTACATTTATCTGCTCATTCAGAGTGGTATTAAAACTTTTAAGAATTAGTAAAGTCATGGACCCCCTGGAATATACCTAAAATAGAACTACTAGCTTTTTCCAAAATGGAGATCCCAAAACTCATCTGCTATATTCTTGCCTTTAGGTTCCTGACTATTAAACAATTTGTTCTGCTTTTTATCTTAATGCTTTTTCAGACACCAAGTTTCAGATGTTCCCATGAGGCAAACCTGACTTCCCAGGACAGAAGACCTCACCAATGTACCCTGGACCCCCACTTCTCCTGAGCCTTGCCCCACTAGAAAGAGAGAGAGAGATAGGCTGGAAGTATGGATTGACCTACCAACACCCAAATTAGCAGAGAAGCAATTACAGAAGTCAGACCTTCTACCTTCTATACCCCATAATGACCCTAGGTCCATGCTATTAGAGGGATAAAGAATATAGTCCAGGTCCCCTGAGATAGAGCATAGGTTCACCTGTGCCCATAAACTAGGGGAAAAATATATCCCTGAAAGCAGAAGTACACAAGAGCATGCAGGGAATACCCCCAACACTTCATCTACACTATTACAATTTTTAGGTCCATGATTGTTCAACAATTTGTTTGGCTTTGTATGTTAACTCTCTTTTCAGCCGCCAGGTTCCGGATGCTGACCAGACTTCCCTGTAAAGACGACCCCATCAATGTGTACTGGAGCGCCACTTCCTCAGAGCCACACCCTACTAGGGAAAGAGAGAGACTGACTGGGAGTGTGGATCAACCAGTCAACACCCATGTTCAGCGGGGAAGCAATTACAGAAGCCAGACCTTCCACCCTCTGCAACCCACAACAACCCTGGATCCATACTCCCAGAGAGACAGAGAATGGGAAGGCTATCAGGGGAGGGGGTGGGATGTGGAGATCGGGTTATGGGAATTGTGTGGAATTGTACCCTTTTCATTCTATGGTTTTGTTAATGTCTCCTTTCTTAAATAAATTTTTAAAAAAGGGGAAAAATAGTAAGAAAGCTTTCAAGGGAGGGGATGGTATGTAGAACTTTGGTGGTAGGAATTGTGTGAAATTTTATTCGTCTTATCCTGTGGGTTTTTTTTTATTATTTTATAAATAAATTAAAATGTTAAGAATATTCAAATGGCTTACACATCAAACTTTCCGCACTAACTGACTTTACTTTCATCACATATTAGGTGACTATATATGTGTGGGCTAACTTCTGCCCTCTCTATCTTGTTCCATTTCACTACATGCCTATTTTTATTAAAATATCACACTTTTCATTACTATTGCTTTGTAATGTAAAAACAAGCTGTGGAGCATGAATCTGTGTTGTTGTTTGTCTGTTTTTTTTTTCTTTTTTTTCTCAGGTTATGCATGTTTTGGTTATGCATGGTTTCTGTTTGTTGTTCCACACAAATTTCTGGATAATCTTTTTTATTTTCTTGAAAAATGCCAGTGGAAATTTTATAGGGATTGCATTAAATACACAAATTACTTTTGGAAGGATGGCTATTATAATATTCTTCCAGTCTTCAAGCAAAGAATGTCCTTCCATTTCTTTTTTGTCATCTCCTACTTCTTATAACAATGCACCACACTGTAAAGTTCTTTTATCTCCTTTGTTAGAGTCACTCCAACATATTTTTATTTCCCTGACTTCATCTGGAAATGCAATTTCTTTCTTCATTTCTCTTTATTTGACTCATCATTTATGAATAAAAATGCCACAAATTTATGCATACTGACTTTGTTTCCTGCTGTTTTACTGAATTTATTGATGGTTCCTACTATTGTTTTGGTAGAATCTTTGGTAGAATCTTCTCTGAGTATATTACCATGTCATCTGCAAACAGTGATAGTTTGATTTCTTTATTTCCATTACAGAATCAATTATGGATTCCTTTGATAGCTCTCCCTTACATGATCGCATGAGCAAGAACTTCTAGGACTATGATGTTAAATAGTAGTGGTGAGAGTGGACAACTTTATCTAGTTTCAGATTTTAAGGGGAAAGTTTTCAGTTTTTCTCCACTGAGGATGATGTTAACTGTGGCTCTGCCATATATGGCCTTTGTTATGTTGAGGAATTTTAATTTTATTTATTTTATATTTCATATGGGTTTTATTGTAAATGGATGTCACATCTTGTCAAATGTCTCTTCAGAATCAATTGATACAACCATGACTTTTATGAAAGACATAGAATGTAATGCCAGTCAATGTCTAGAAATTGTTTACGCTTCATTTATCTCATGGTTGTCAACTGGGAAATACTGAGTACAATTTATTCTGCTAAAATAAACTTCACATACAATCTGCACAGTTACATGAACTTAATGTCACATATTGCTTGTGAGGGAGGCCAGGTGGTGGCACACCCATTGAGTGCACACATTAAGATGCACAAGGACCAAACTTCATGAGAGTGAAGCAGTAATGCAGGTGTCTCTCTTCCTTCCTCTATATCCCCCCTTCTTACATTAGTTCTTCTGTCCTATTTAATTAAAAAAGATAGAAAGGAAGGAAGAAGAAAAGAAAAGAAAAAACCAGAAATGAACAGCAGAAAGAAAGAAAGAAAGAAAGAAAGAAAGAAAGAAAGAAAGAAAGAAGTAAAGAAAGGAAAAAAACAGAAATGAACAGCAGAAGCAGTGCAAACACTGAGCCTTCTAATAAACCTGGTGGCAATAAAAATTAATAAAAAATATTGCCTGTGACTGTAGGAATTCCAAATCCTATTCCAAAAGTCTATCAATTGTTTAGAAGTGGTTTGGGATACCAACAGGTAAAATAGTAAGCAAATCTTAAAACTTTGGAGGATAAAAAATCTTTACCTTGGAGTCAGGAGGTAGCACAGTGGGTTAAGTGCAAGTGGCACAAAGCACAAGGACCTGAGTAAGGATCACGGTTAGAGCCCCAGCTCCCCACCTGCAGAGGAGTTGCTTCACAGGCAGTGAAGCAGGTCTGCAGGTTTCTATCTTTCTCTCCCCCTCTCTGCCATCCTCTCCTCTCTCTATTTCTCTCTGTCCTATCCAACAACGACTACAACAATAAAACAACTAGGGCAACAAAAGGGAATAAATAAATAAATAAATAAATATTTAAAAAAAGAACATCTTTAGCTCTTACTCAGTTGCTGTAAATTTTATTATCAACACATAATAAACATAATTCAAAATTTTTAATATACTATTAATCTTTTTAACATTTACCAAAGTTCTATTTATGAAATATGATCTCATGTAACTCTACAAATTCTCTGGTCTTGCCTAGCATTACTACATACTCCCCCTATACAAAAGCATACTTAGAATGGTAAAACAACATAGACAACATCCCAATTACTTACACATACACACACACACACACAGTCAGACACAAACATATATATACCCCTTTCCCTCTGCATATACTCCCATTAGACACTGAATTCCTCCAGAATTCATCACTGTACTTCTCTTTCCTTATTCTACATATATTCCAGTGTCATTTCTACTCATGCCTAAATCTTACTCTAACACACACACATTATGTTGCTGTACAAAGACTAGAGGATTTTATTTTCCTAATTCAATCACTAGATGTTAAATCCTATATAAGGCTGGCTAGAAGCATTATTCATTTTATTCAACTCCAAATGGAATATTCTCAAAAATAGACAATCTGTTAGGTCACAAAGACAGTGTCAACAAATTCAAAGGCATTGAAATCATCCCAAGAATATTCTCAGCAGAATTAAATTAGCACTTAACAACAAGTTAAAATTAGTGAAAGTCCCAAAATATGGAATCTCAACAGGAAACTACTTAACAACTATAGGGTCAAAGAGGAAATTTAGGAAGAAATTAAAATTTTTTGAGAAATCAATGAAAATGAAGACACAAGCTCTCAAAATATTGGTAAACAGATAAGGCACTATTGAGCAGGAAGTTCACAGCCATACAAGCACATATTAGGAAATAAGAAAAAGCTCGAGTAAACAGCCTGACTGCATCCCTTAAAGACTTAGAAAAAGAGGGAAAAGGAACTCTAAAGCAACCAGAAGGACTGAAATAACAAAAATTAGGGCAGAAATAAATAACATTGAAAATAAGAAAACCACACTAAAGATCAACAAAGCTAAATGTTGGTTCTTTGAAAGAGTAAACAAAACTTAAAAACCGTTAGTCAGACTTAAAAAAAAAAAAAAAGGAAGATGGGAGACTCAAATAAATAGGATTGTAAATGCCAGAGGAGATATCACAACAGACACCACAGAAATCCAAAGTATCATGTGAGGCTTCTCTGAGCAATTATATGCTACCAAGTTATAGAACCTGGAAGAAATGGACAAGTTCCTAGATACATACGAACTTCCAAAATTAAACAAAGAGGAACCAGAAAATATGAACAGACCAATCACAGTCAAAGTAATTGAAACAGTTATCAAGAGCTTTTCCAGCAATCAAAGTCCTGGACCAGATGGTTTTACAAATGAATTCTACAAAACCTTCAAGGAAGTTAATACCTCTATTTAAAAGTATTGAAATATTGAAGACACAGGAATACTGAAATATTGAAGACACAGGAATACTTGCTTCCAGCTTCTAAGAAGCCAGTATCACCCTGATACCAAAAGCAGACAGGGACACAACAAATAAAGAAAACTACAGACCAATATCTCTGATATATGTAGATGCTAAAATATTGGAACAAAATTCTTGCTAACTGGATATAGCACTATATTTAAAAGATTGTGCTTCATGGCCAAGTGGGGTTAATCCCAGGGATGTGAGGCTTAATAAATAAATAAGTAAATAAATAATAAGTAAGTAAGTAATAATAATAAGTAAGTAAATCAATGTGATCACCGTATCAATAAAAGCAAGACCGTATCAATAAAAGCAAGACCAAAAACAACATGATTATATCAACAGACAAAGAGAAAGCCTTTGACAAAATCCAACATTCCTTCATGATCAAAGCACTACAAAAAATGGGGACAGTTGCAAAATCCCTTAAGGTAGTGGAGTCCATATACAGGAAACCTACAGCCAACATCATACTTAATGGTGAAAAACTAGAAGCATTCCCCCTCAGATCAGGTACTAGACAGGGATGCCCACTATCACCATTACTATACAACATAGTGTTGCAAGTTATTGCCATAGCAATCAGGCAAGAGCAAGGAATTAAAAGGATACAGATATACTATTTGCAGATTATATAATAGAAAAAGGTCTAGTTGAAATACATATATGTGATGCTCCTCACTACCCAAAAATATCTTTCCAACAGAAATCAAATTCTAATTATTATGTATTTTCCTTCCTTTAATATAATAGGTTATTAACAAAGGATATTAAATAATTTCAGTGTACATCTAGGTGAAGAGATAAGTAAAGGATGTAGGTTGTGGTCCAGTTTTTGAATACTTTCTGGCTTACTCAACTGAACATTCCTGTGATGTAAATTTTAATGTTTTCATAATATCAACGAAAATAACATCATTTGTAGAAATTCCTCTAGGTGTCTAATTGATACAATGTTCATATTTCAAAGGGAAGTGGTGTTAAATTAGACCAGGGAATATGCAAAGATCTAGTCACAGGAAAAGAAATGATGGATGACAGAGTTAAAAATATATATCCATGATCTCACTCAAAGGCAGAAGTTGAAAAACAAGATCAGAAGAGAAAACACAAGTAGAACCTGAACTGGAGTTGGTGTATTGCACCAAAGTAAAAGACTCTGGGTAGGGGGGAGTACAGATCCAAAAAGGATGACAGAGGACCTAGTGGGGGTTGTATTGTTATGTGGAAAATTGATAAATGTTATGTATAAACTATTGTATTTACTGTATAATACAATACAATTAATATTGTAAGTAAAACATTAACCCCACTATATATATATATGTACATATATATATATATATATATATATATATATATATATATATATGAAAATTACTGGGAATTTGGAGCAAGGTTTAACTTCATAACACAGGACTAAACTTCTCTATTCAAAATTTCCATGTTCAATATTTGTCGATAGCAACAGCAAGAAATCACTGAAGGGTGTGATATGAAGAGTTATGTTCTCATATAAGATTTCTGTTCACTGAGTGGGTAGACCAAATAGGGTAGTCCCAGCAAAAGATGAAAATCATACCAGTAATACTACAGTTAAGTTTGAAAAGAGAATGAGATATAATAAACATCTGAAAGAAGAAGAAAGCAAAGCTTTGGGTTATAAATTAGACAAGGAAATAGACAAAAGTGTCAAGGATAGATTCAAGTTTTCTGTATAGTCTAAATGACAGTACAACAATGACAGGCACTGAAATAGGCAGAAAATAAGGGATAGAAGTAGTAAGATTTCATATGTGGTCATGTTGAGTTTCAGATACATTTGAGACATCTAAATTTAGAAATTTAATGGAGGGCCCTGATGATGGCACACCTGATTAAGTGCACGTATTACCAAGCAGAAGGACCCAGGTTTAAGCCTCCAGTCCCCATCTGCAGGAGGGAAGCTTCATTAAGTGGTGAAGCAGTGATACAAGTGTCTGTCTTTCTCTTCCTCTCTATCCCTGCCCATTCTTCTCAGTTCTGTTCTATCAGATAAAATAAAAATAAATGAAGTTTAAAGAAAGGAAGAAAGGAAGAAAGGAAGGAAGGAAGGAAGGAAGGAAGGAAGGAAGGAAGGAAGGAATTCAGTTAAGCAGTTGGCTTATCACAGGTGGATTTAAAGGAAAAATCTGAGCAGAAAATTAAATCTTAGAAATTGAGAATGTAGCACAGTGGGGGGTAGTCAGGAGGTAGCAGTGGGTTATGGCACAGAGCGCAAGGACTAGTGTAATGATCCCCTTTCGAGCCCCCATCTCCCCACCTGTAGGGAAGTCACTTTGCAGGTGGCAAAGCAGCTCTGCAGGTGTCTCTCTTTCTCTCCCTCTCTCTGTCTTCCCCTCCCCTCTCCATTTCTCTCTGTCCTATACAACACCAATAGCAATAATAACAACTACAACAACAATAGGAACTACTAACAACTACAACAACAAAAGGAAAAATAAATAATCAAAAAAATTTTTTTTAAAAGAAGAATGTAGCACTTGGGAAAAACTACGCAGAGAGAATGAAGTTCTGGTTTCCAACCCTCATTTTTAATTAAATTTCTTGAAATTATTATAAGCTTGTTGTCACACTGAAATGAAATACTATAAGCGGCATATATAAATAAACTAATATTTATGAAAGTTCTTCAAAGGCAATGAAAATATTAACCTATAGTTTTCTTTCAATTCACAAAAATTAACATAAATGCTGTATAAAGGTAAAAAAAGCTAAAGAAAATACATAATACTTATGCCTAATTACTATGCTACATAATAATTGTATATATATTTATATGTCAGATTAATTTTCCTTTAAACTTTAGTAAAACCCTTCTTATATATGCATTTTAATAGACTTATTTCAAAATATAATCCTACTTGTATTTTTCAGTATTACTCTCCAGATATATATGGAAAAATTTTTTCAGTATTACTCTCCAGATATATATATATGTGGGAAAACTTTACATGTATAAATATAAACAATTCCAGTTCCTTAAAAATATGCTATATGGGGGCCGGGTAGTGGCGCACCTGGTTGAGTGCATGTTACAATGCACAAGGACTAAGGTTCAAACCCCCGGTCCCCACCTGTAGGTGTTATGTTTCAAAGTGGTGAAGCAGGGCCGCATGTGCCTCTCCATCTTTCTCCTCTTTATCTCCCCTTCCCCTCGCAATTTCTAGCTGTCTCTATCTAATAAATGAAGACAATAAAAAAAATTTTAAAGATGGCGGCTTTAAAAAGATGCTATAATAATATATTAATATTTGAATATTCAAGGAAACATCAGTTCTCACTTAATATGACTGTATAACAGATGTGTTAAGAATTTTATGTGTAAACAGATGAAATTATAAAAATTATGCATATTAAAATGTAACATCACAAAGATTTATAAAAGTGTCTTATACTTCATAAAATCGGTTGGAAAAAATAGGCACAATTTGCATATTACTTCAAATGAAATGGAATTAAAGTGAAACGTTTCCATGAAATTTTTAGAAAAATAAATATTTTAACTACCTTAAGCTCCTTTAAAAGATAAATATCTGAGCAACTAATGAATTAGAAAAGACTGTAATGATCCAAAATAAATGGTACTTCATAAAACTGAGTTAGAGCAAAATATAGTTGAATCTTTATCACTGAAAAACTAGAATGGAATAGAGAAAATGAATATGAATAGAAAATTTCTCTCAGGGAGTAGGGCAGTAATGCAGCCGGTTAAGCGCACATGGTGCAAAGCACAAGGACAGGTGGAAGGATCCGGGTTCAAGCCCCCAGCTCCCCACCTGCAGGGGAGTTGCTTCACAGGCAGTGAAGCAGGTATGCAGGTGTCTATCTTTCTCTCCCCCTCTTTCTCTTCCCCTCCTCTCTCCATCTGTCTCTGTCCTAACTAGCAATGGCAACAACAATAATAACTACAACAACAATGAAAAACAACAAGGGCAACAAAAGGGAAAATAAATAAATACATATAAAGAAAATTTCTCCCTATAAAAATAACAAAAATTAGAAAGTTCTAGAAAAAAGAAGAATTTCAACAAAGGATTTTGGAAAATTAAAAATAAAGCAGTCAAGTATGTGTGTGCTCATTTATAAATAAGAAAATTCAGAAACTATAGTGAGTTTCAAGTAAAGAAAAAAAAGAAAATTCAATTTAAATTACAAAGAAAAATATTTGAGGGACCTTATCCCATTAAAGTAGAAAGTTGCAGTGTTTTGAAAGAAAAATTATAATTTACAACATATAAGAAAAGAATCTTTCAAATTATTTTCTTCCATACCTTAAAGCTTGCTTTGTGGGAGAGTCCAGTGGGAATTTGTTCTTTTTCATAAATATTAAATACCTGATTTCTTGTGCTTGTTCTATACTATTAATCTGTATGATTAGTTTAAGACTACTCCAACAGTCAGCACATTTTCCCCATCTTTAGAATGTTCTGTTCAAATTAAATGTGATCTCATAACTAGTTCAAAATTCTCTTACCTAATAATTGAGAGAAATACTACCTAATAATTGAAATAAAAGCACTTTGACCTCAATATACTTATATATTTCAGTGGTTTTCCATTTTAATACTAGTATTTTAATAGAACTATGCTTATATTTTAATATATTCACATGCAGAATTGTCAAATGACTAATGTTATATTTTAGTCCTAGATCATAACAATAAACTAGGATTGTGATATCCCCAAAGCAGGATATTACATCCCAATACAAGAAATATCAACAGAACATCTAAACCTGGCCTAACCCAAAAGTTTACACAATATTTTGAATTCAGATACTAGTTTTCTCTTAGATCTTCAGTTCAGAAATGAGAAAATCCAGTCCTATCAATAATTACTTGTATTATCTGACTTATAATAAAATAAGCTGGGTGCCAGGTGGTGTAGGCAAATGAAAAATAAGGTGTAAAGTTCTTTCATTTAAGAATATATATATATATATGTGTGTGTATATATATATATTCTATGTCAATCATAGCTAAAGAAAATATTATATATACAAAAATAATAAGTAATTAGCTATATGATATGCACATTACAAAGTCATAGAGTATAGGGAGAACAGGTATCAAAAAGATTTCCCAGGATGGCTTATTTTTGTAGCACTAGAGAAAAAATCTATTGTCTCAGGAATGTCTGGCATAGTTATTTTTATTCTATACACTGAGAGAGAAAATATATAGGGAAAGAAACAGAGGAGTAAGGAGAGATACCACAGCATAGCTATTCACTATTCATACAGTTTCCTTTGGTGCTGTGCATGGTATTCCCACATGGTGTCAGGGATTGAACCCAGGGCCTCACACACAGTAATGTGTTCTCTTTGCTGAGACCCCCAATATAAAATTTGAGAAATACTTTAAATAGTTAAGATATAGACTTACATACATAAGTTAAATGGTATTCCACTTTAGTTAGTGGGAGAAAATCAAGATGAAGCGATGACTATGACTGGGGCCTGGGTGATGGCACACTTGGTGAAGTGCACATAGCACTATGCCAAGGGACCCCTATTCCCCACTTGCAGCCAGGACACTCCACCAGCGGTGAAGCAGGTCTGCGGGTGTCTACCTTTCTCATTCCCTCTCTGTCTTCCCCTCCCCTCTCAATTTCTCTGTCCTACTGAATAAAAAAAAAAGAAGAAGAAGAAGAAAATGGCCACCAGGAGCAGTGGGCTGGCTGGCACCTAGCCCCAGCGATAACCCTGGAGGCGAGAGAGAGAGAGAGAGAGAGAGAGAGAGAGAGAGCGCTATGATTCAGTCCTGACTCTAGACATAGCAAGAAAACTAAATTAAAGGTAGAAAAAAATCCATTTTGGAAGATAATAAAAACATAATGTGAAAATGGACAAAATAATAAAGTTTAATTATAAGTTGATGAGTTAGATTTGATACCATGGAGAAAGATACATACATTGAAGTCTTACATAGGCAAGGAAATTTAAGAAAATTATTTTAGTAGATTTGCACAGGCTGAATTAATAGAAGGTGAAGAAAGGTCGGTCAATAAGAATGAATATATACAAAGAAACCTTAGGATACAGAGGCACAAGAGTACATTTGCACCAACAATCTGTGACAGAGAAGGATTTGAAAGCACATTGCTAGAATACCAGGAGAGAGAATGGGTGTGTAGTGAAGGGATAGATTTGGGCAAGCAGGTAGCACTAGAGCATATCTAAGTAGGTTCGTGTGTGTGTGTGTGTGTGTGTGTGTGTGTGTGTGTAATTCAGTAGAAAGAATTCTACTAAATATCAAGTACCAAATATAAACTCACTCACAAGATGTATCCATTGTTTTAGATCCAAGGCTGAATTCATTATCAAATAAATAGAGAGAACTATCCAAGCCAACTCTTAGCACCACTAACTCCTATTAAAGTCGTGGAAAATTACCTTTTAACTTTCAGTTTGAGGCACTGAATGTGTTCTAATTTATACACACATAACTACATAAATCTAAACTGTGATGGCTGTTACTGTAAGTACCAATTCCTGACAGCAATCTTCTCCTAAGAGTATGTGAAGATACTCACTGGATCTCATTGAAAATAGGGAGCTTTTATGTACACATGTAGCCATAAATTAGGGCAAAATATATACCTTAAAGTAAAAGTGCACAATAGTCTGCAGTGAGCCAATAAATGAAGTAAGTAGAAAGACCTAAAAAGACACCATGAAGTACCTAATGAAATAGTTTCTACTTAGACCTAGATACGCTCCTCACCTACTTCCTATTACACTTCCCTCAGTTACTCCAAAGCTAATCTTATCAAAGCAAGGACTACAAAAGCTGAATAAGGACAAGAGACTGGCACACTTTAATGATGACTCTTCAGTCACTATCAGGCCACACCATCAGCTGGGGCCCTAATCAGGGAGTCCTGCGATTCCCACACAGACATGAAGAGCCTATTTCTCAAGTAGATCTCTCTCTCCATTATCACTGGTCATCTCCATCAGGAACACCATAACAGAGCCCTTTGGGGGCCCCCCATAGGACCTTGCCCTCAATGTGGATGAACAATGGTAGAGAATTCCATCCTTCGAAAGGAGGTTGGATATCATACTCTTATCTACCACCTGAGGAAGATGGCTCCTGAAATTAGTGCAATTTGAAATGTTCCTACTCATGACCACAGAATGTGAGTTCAGACCTACAGGGATGCAGAGATTACATAGGCTCCTATGCTGAATAGGGTCCCAAATCAAATCAGTGGGGTTTACAGTCAACAATATTTATACACTTTCCCCATATTTGGGAGCTAGTCTCTTCCCTTATTCAGCTTTCTAACACTTTTTCCATTCATGACATCATCTCCCCATACAATAACTTGGGTCCACCTGCATATCAGACGTCAGGCTCAGGCAAAAACTAATAAAGCCATGGGCCCTTTGGACTATACCTGAAATATACTTACTAGCTATTTCCAAAATGGAGACCCCAGATATTCATCTGCAATATTCCAGCCTTTGGGTTCATGACTAGTCAACAATTTGTATGGCTTTATATGTTAACTCATTTTTCAGCCACCAGGTTCCAGATGCTACCATATTGCCGACCGGACTTCCCTGGGAAGATGACCCCACCAATGTGTCCTGGAGCCCCACTTCCCCAGAGCCCTGCCCCACTAGAGAGAGACAGGCTGGAAGTATGGATTGACCTGTCAACACCCATATTCAGCAGGGAAGCAATTACAGAAGCCAGACCTGCCACCTTCTGCATCCCATAATGACCTTGGGTCCATATTCCCAGAGGGATAAAGAGTAGGAAAGCTATCATAGGAGGTGATGGGATATGAAGTTCTGGTGGTGGGAACTGTACCCCTCTTATTCTATAGTCTTGCCAAGTGTTTCCATTTTATAAATAAAAATTTAAAAAAAGAAAGAAAACAGGCAGCTTTTACTTTACTTTGCATCATTTTTCTTTTGATGATATTTTCTATCCCTTTTTAAATCAGTGTATTTATTTATTTTTAATATTTATTTATTCACTCTCTTGTTGCCCTTATTGTTTTATTGTTGTAGTTATTCTTATTATCATCGTTGTTGGATAGGACAGAGAGAAATGGAGAGAGATAGGGGAAGACAGAGAGGGGAAGAGAAAGACACCTGCAGACCTGCTTCACCAATTGTGAAGCGACTCCCCTGCAGGTGGGGAGCCGGGGGCTCAAACCGGGATCCTTACTCTGGTCCTTGCGCTTCGTACCACATGCGCTTAACCCACTGTGCTACCGCCGGACTCCCAAATAACATATTTATGGAATCCTAACACACTGAAAAAGTACACCAGTTATACATATACAGCTCAAATTATTTTTTACAAGTTCCCATCTATTTAATTATCACCCTGATCAAGAAACAGAACATTACTGGTACTAATGAAAACCAACTGTTGCTTGGCCGTAGAGCTGCTTCTTCAGTTTCTCTCTACAAGAGAACCATCATCCTAAATCAGAAGTCATATTTTTGTTTTATATTCTGAATTATATAGAAGTATATAAATAATATAATGAAGGGTATTCATACACAATAGTCTCTAATTTATTTCATTCGAATTGTTTGTGAAAGTCACCCATTTTGCTCCACATAGCATTATTTTCTAGATTTTTCGGTGACCTATCATTTTAAAGCTACTTAGCTTTCAATGCTAAGATATTTGGCATATTTCTCATATGGAACTATTTAAAGCCTGCTTATGAATATGGGATGCACTGATATAAGTCGGTTCTCTGGTATACGTTTGTCCACATTTCTGATATATAGACACCTACGAATGGAATCACCAGTTCCTAATGTAAATGTAGTTTCAAATTTAATAGATAATGAGACTAAACTTGTCTCCTTGCTCATGATTTCCCAAGCCTGAATTAAAAGTTTCCAAGATCCTTATTACATGCTCCCCAATACAAAGTTAACAGTTTAAATAATATATTCCATGCCACTAGAAAAATGTCTTCCTGAAATCTAACATTTCCATTCTCCAGACACTCTTTTGAGAACTTGTCTCATTAATTCAAGTTTATCTAGGATGGAGTCTCTTTTAGTTATATCAGTTGCATATGCAAAAGTCTCTTTTCAGTATAATGTTAATATAATCCAAGGGTAACACCCATTCATGTATATGGGTTTTGTCCATAAACAAGAGGAGAGGATTAAACAGGGATATAGACCATTGTGGTCATCTTTGACATCTACCTAAGACAGCTAGTAAACTTTTTTTTTAGATTTTATTCATTTATTTGTTTACTTATTTATGAGAAAGTTAGGAGGAGAGAGAAAGAACCAGACATCACTTTGGCACATGTGCTGCCGGGGATCAAACTTGGGACCTCCTGCTTGAGAGCCCAAAGCTTTATCACTGCACCACCTCCTGGACCACTAGTAAAGGTTTTTGTAAAGGACCAGGAAGCAAATATTTTCAGTTTTGTGACCCAACATGTTTCCCTCATAACTACGCTGGTTCTACTATTTTAGTGAGAATAATTCCAAACATTCTAAGAAAACTTTCTAGACAAAGCAAAAAGATAAACAATCAGGCCATAACTTGCCAATCACAATTTTAAATAAATTCCCTTTCTACAAACCTTACATTGGATACGTGAACGAGGTATATAACCCACTGGAATACTCCCCGACACTCTTGGCAACTACTGCTCACTACAAAGATGGGTGCATGATCTTAGCAGAGTCAGACAAAGTGTTCACTTAAATGCATGTCAATAATACATTAAAGGGCATTTTCACTTCTGATATCCACAAACACAGGATTAAAATATCCAGAAATCTTACTAGTACACATCTAAAAAAATAAATGTTAGTTAAGTAAAAATCCAAGAAAATTAAAAACAATTTAATGGCAAGGAGAGATAAGGAATCACAGAACCACCTAATAAGAATTTGAGACAAAGCATTGTTTAAACCTAGCAACCCCAAAATGGTGAACTAAGAGTTACAAAGAGGCCCAAGTTTTAGACTACATTAGTGAATTTTTAAGTGGACAAATCAGTAGGGCTTAGTATGAAGAATACAAGGCTCACAAAATTGAGACAAATATTTTAAGAAACAATTTAAAAACAAAAAAGATCCTCCAAACAGTAATATTTAAAGGTTTGGCATATTCAGAACACATGAGTAAAACAAATCTAGACATTTTACTATTAATTCTCATAAAAGTTATAAAAGGGGGTTATTACAATTCTGATTTTACAGATGATAAAATTAAAGGTCAAAGAAATTAATTTCTTGAAGGCCCCAAAGGCAGCAAGAGACAAGACCACAGCAATGTGACTTTAAACATCTTACATTTCATCAAAACATTTTAAGACTAAGAATTTTTTACTTGTGCATAGTATTGTGTCTGGAGAGACCATTAATGATAATTAATGCAGTAAGAAAAGAAACTAAATGTATTTGAAAATGAAAGTACTACTATTTCAGGGAAAAATTGCTAAATCTAAGTAACATGAAGCACTACAATATATATTACAATAAATTAGTATTTCTGACCACCAAATAATTCACAGATTTCAGGTGATACATTAGGACAAGCTTTAAGACAATTCAGCAACATAAATCACACAGCCCAATTAAAAAATGATAGAAAAAAATGAACAGACTACTGCTGACAAAAGAAGATATTCAGGTGGCCGATAGGCATATTTAAAAAAAAAAATGCCCGGGGGCCAGGTAAAATACTCCATAGGAAGCTACAGTAATGTGGTGTTTCTTTCTTTCCCCAACCCTTTATATCTGAAAAAGTCATGTTTATCTGGAGCTGTGA
This sequence comes from Erinaceus europaeus, assembly GCF_950295315.1. Taxonomy (NCBI): domain Eukaryota; kingdom Metazoa; phylum Chordata; class Mammalia; order Eulipotyphla; family Erinaceidae; genus Erinaceus; species Erinaceus europaeus. Next base: position 21,315,897 of record NC_080168.1, read on the forward strand.
AATCTCCAGTGACAAAGGAAAAAGAATTGAGGAAGGCAAGGGACATAATTAGGAAGCCTAAATTAGAAGTGAAAATGTTTTGAAAGCACCCACTGGAGATGAGAAAGTATACCCATGTATCATCAAACGTACTATAAACCATGATACTCCTAATAAATAAAGTGGGTTTTAGCAAAAGGAGAAAGATGAATACTTGATGATCTCACTTAAAGGTGAAGCTTATAAACAAGGAAAGAACTGGGAACACAAGGTTTGAAACTTGGTCTGGGTATGGTGTATTGCATTCAAGCAAATTACTCTGGGAGAGAATGGGTGATAGTAGAAACATTGGAGAAGTCATAGTGGTCTTAGAGCAAGGTGATGAAAAAAAAGGCATACGTTCAGCATGGGGGAATCATGGAAAGATAAACTGTTATCAACATGGCAACATCTGCGCTATAAACAATTATCTCCCAAATGAAATGATTTGGAGGAAGAAAAGGACTTGACTTCCTTTGGGAAGAAATGCAGGGGGAAAATGTCATCATAGATTCACAGATAAAGTTTAGGCTAAAGTTTTAAGATCAAATGTTAGCCCTCAAGCGTGTGCCAAAATAGAAAAGACAGTACTCACAGGGCTAGGCTTTGATTTGGAGGAACATCTGCCATTTCAACCGAGGTGCAAAATGCACAGATTACAGAAACTGTCTTAAAGTCAGAAATTAAGGAAATGCATTCTAGGACATAAGGTGCAGTTGTAAGTAAACTGTGAATCTGGTACCATTTATGGCTTTGCTACACCAGTAGCAAATAAATATACTATATGTGTATCTCTCTGTGAGTGTCAGTGTGTGTCTGTGTATGTGATTTATGAGAACATGCATGCTTAAAGATGCTGTTTCCTTTTAAGAAAATACTTGTGTGTGGGGGGGTGTTCTGATGACAGTGGCACACTGGGTGAAGCATACATACTACAAAGTGCAAGGACCCATGCAAGGATCCCAGTTCGAGCCTCTGGCTCCCTAACTGCAAGAAGGGTCACTTCATAAACAGTGAAGCAGGTATTCAGGTGTCTATCTTTCTCTCTCCCTATCTTCCCCTTCCCTCTCAACTTCTCTGTCCTGTCCAATAGAATGGAAGTCCTCCAGGAGTAGTGAATTCATAGTGCTGGCACAGAGCCATAGTGGCAAAAAAAAAAAAAAAAGAAAGAAAAAGAAAATACTTGTGGGGAAAACCATGATTAATACTTCAAAATGAATTCTACTAGCTAATGTTACCAAAAATTAGTCCTTATTCTACAGAAAATATTTCTAGAGACTATATAAGAGCATTAAATTATTAAAAAGAACTAAGGGAATTTTATGTAACACAGAATAACCCAATATAAATTTGCACAGCATGACACTGAGAACTGTACTCCATGCCTTCAGGAATCTTAAGGAAATTTACCCGATCTTATATATCATTTGCTGCTGTCTAAAATCTAAAATCTCTTATTGGTCTTTGTCTTTTAAAATGAAAATGTGTACACGAGCCCTCTAGTTTACAGTAACACTCTCTGAGTGGTAATGCATTCATTTTTGCTTCATATGACAACCCATTTTCTCCCGCTCTCTTCTTATCATCTCAAAAAAATGTGTAACATCATTGGACTCTCAAGCATCAGGTTCTAAATTCAATCCCTGGCAGCACATGTACCAGAGTGATAGCTGGTTCTTTCTATCTCTCCTATCATTTCTCATGAATCAATAAATAAAATCTTTAAAAATAAATAAAGAAAAACAGTGTCTATGAAATGTAAATAGACATTTTCAAAGTAAAAAAGAAATGCATACTTTAATAAAAATTATTTCAAAGATAAAAGAAAATTCATTTTCAAAACAACATGTGCCTTTTCATGCTACTGAATCTCCTTATTTCTTGACAACTTTCAAGTCATAAGCACCATAAAAATATTTCAAACTTCAAAGTATGGTCCACTTATAAGTATGTTACCTCCCATTCTTCATTTTAATTTGATGACAATTAGCGCTATTAAATAAATATGGGAAAATTCATGCTAGATGAAAAAGGCAAATGGGATGGGTGATTGCCAGAATATTAAATATACAGGAAAGGATACTGATCCCTTAAAAGGCAAAGAAATAAAGTGGGATATTGAAATGAGAGGGTGAATGGATAACATGGACTGAGAAAGCAAAAAAATAGAATCACAGATTAGAACTTTCATTGATGAGACAGAGCTCTAAGTAAGCTGACATGATCTGAGCGGATTCCACAAGGAGACTTGGATTACCAAAAGCAATGAGCTTTAGAAGTAATGAGTGAAGAGGAGGAGCTGAAAACAGAGGGTTCACTTAAGTACACAAAACTTAGATTAATTCTTTTTATCCCGGTCCCCATCCTCTTCTCTAGCTTAACTACACTATTCTCATAGCAACAAGTGATTAGGAGTTAGGCCTTTACACAAGTGGTACAAAAGATAAGAGAACTGGAAATCCAGTTTCAATACTGGTGTCCCTTATACCAGTATGATGCTCTGGTTGTCTACTCTTGTTCAATAAATAAATCTCAATTAATTATTTGATTATTACTGGATATGGACAGAGAGAAAATGAGAGAGGAGAGGAGATAGAGAGGGAAAGAGACAGAGTGACACCTGCAGCCCTTCACCATTCATGCAGCTTTCCCCAAGCAGATGGGGGACGAGGGCCTTGAACCTGGGTTCTTACACACTATAATGTGAGAACTTAACCAGGTGCACAACCACCTGCCTGCCAATAAAGACATTTTAAAGCAAATTCTCTTTAAAAAATAATTTGGAGGTGGATATACTCATTTATTTTTTAAAAATCATCAAAATGCTGAGTAAAGTAAGATCTACTCAACTAGTAATTAATATAGGGGTTATTGTTCAAGAGCAAAGCCCCTTGAATTCTGGAACAAAAATCCCAGAACAATGACCAACTACTCATAAATTCCTTCTTCATAAAGTTTTCAAAATGGAAAACTCACAGAGATATCACTCTTAAATCATATTTAACCACTTTTAAAAGCAAATGTATCCAGAGACTTCACGTGTGGAATGACAACCCTTCAGCTTCATTACTCGGGTGAGACCTTTCCTTTCATAGTATACTCTAATTTCATCTCAGGTGGTTCACTTTCTAACAAAGTCCCAAAACCTAGATATACACCAGTTTCTGTGAGAGAGAGCATATCTTCACACGTATCCATAAACTACTGCAAAATATATACCTGAAAGCAGAAGTACACTAGAGTTTGCAGTGAGTACCCCCCTAACACTTCCTCTCCACTATTCCAAGCTTTGGGTCCATGATTCTTCAACAATTTGTTTGGCTTCGTATGTTAACTCTCTTTTCAGTCACCAGGTTCCAGATGCCATCAGGATGCTGGCCAGGCTTCCCTGGATTGAAGACCCCACCAATGTGTCCTGGAGCTCCGCTTCCCCAGAGACCCACCCTACTAGGGAAAGAGAGAGGCAGACTGGGAGTACGATCAACCAGTCAACGCCCATGTTCAGCGGGGAAGCAGTTACAGAAGCCAGACCTTCTACCTTCTGCAACCCACAATGACCCTGGGTCCATGCTCCCAGAGGGATAGAGAATGGGAAAGCTATCAGGGGAGGGGGTGGGATATGGAGATTGGGTGGTGGGAATTGTGTGGAGTTGTACCCCTCCTACCCTATGGTTTTGTTAACTAATCCTTTCTTAAATAAAAAATAAAATAAAATAAAAAATAAAAAAATAAAATAATAAAAAAGCAAATGTAAATTTAATGACAGACACCATTTGAGAGAATCCTGTACCATTACTGCAGCAAGAAAATATTTATTTTTAAATCATGTCATTTGACTTTTACAATATTCTTAATTTATTTATCTACTTGTTTATTCATCTTGAATAGAGATAGAAAGAAATTGAGAGGGGAGGCAGAGAAGGAGAGAGATATCTGCAACATAGCTTCACCATTTATGAAACTTGCCCACTACAGGTGTTGAACCTAGGCCCTTGAGCACTGTAATATGTGTACTCTACCAGATGTGCCACCACCTAGCCCCCAAGGAAATATATATATATGAAAAGATTATTTCTTTATTCATTTTTGTTGCCCTTGTTTTATTGTTATTGTTGTTGTTATTGATGTCGTCGTCGTTGGATAGGACAGAGAAAAATGGAGAGAGGAAGGGAAGACAGAGAGGGGGAGAGAAAGACAGACACCTGCAGACCTGCTTCACTGCTTGTGAAGTGACTCCCCTGCAGGTGGGGAGCCAGGGGCTCAAACCGGGATCCTACACCGGTCCTTGCGCTTTGTGCCACATGCGCTTAACCCACTGCGCTACTGCCCGACTCCCGAAAATATATTTTTAAGTAAAAGCAATAGTCCATATTAAAGAATAGAACTAGGGAGGGTTAGAAAATTATATTAAAAATCTAATTACTATATTAGAATATTCTATACTTATTAAAAGTGATTAAACAATATCAAGAGTTCATAAAAACAAAGTGTATTTTTACATAATCCAAATATAATTTTTCATAAGAAAACAAATTCTAAGCATGAGAAAGTGAACCAGCGGATTGATACAGGAAGACAAGCAAATAAACAACAAAAAAAAAACTACTTCAGGAAAACAGAAGAAATAAAAAATATGTTTCTTGGACTGGGAAGACAGCACAAGGTAATGGAAAAAAGTCTTTCATATCTGAAGCAGAAAAGGCCTCAGGTTCAATTCTCAAGATCACCACTGTCCAGAGTCGCCCAGGGCTCCAGCCTTTCCCTCTGTGTAGCTTTCTCTCTTATTAAGTAAAGAAATAAATAATAAAGAAATAAATAGTAAAGCAGATTAGATTGGATTGTGATTCGTAAGCATCTTGACTGTTGGAAAATAACAGATTCATTCATATAAATATTTCAGCCACATTTCTTTTCTAAGATTAACAAATTTTATTTAGTTTAGATAGAGACAGAGAAAAGTTGAAAAGGAAGACAGTGAGAGAGAGAGAATGATATAGATATAGATATATATATAGAGAGAGCGCTACAGCCTCGCAGGTGGGGAACACACTCGAACCCCTGGATCCTTATGCACTGTATATGCGCACTCCAGTAGGTTCACCACCACCCCACCCTGGCATATATCTTTAGTCTGGGATTTCACTCTTGTCCAAAATTAGAATAATATGAATTTCATATTTTGGGGGGAGATAACAACAGCCAGACCTTCCACCTTCTGCACCCCACAATGATCCTGAATCCATACTCCCAGAGGGATAAAGAATAGGGAAACTTTCAAGGGAGGGGATTGGATATGGAGCTCTGAGGGGTGGGCATTGTGTGGAAATGTACCTCTCTTATCCTACATTATTGTCAATATTTCCATTTTATAATTTTTTTAAATGATAAATTCAACTTTTTCACCTACTCTTGGATGGAGTTTGTAAGAATGTTAAGTGAAATAATCCAGAAAGAGAAGGATAAAGACAGGATGACCTCACATATATACAGAAGTTGAGAAATAAGAACAGAAAGGGAAACACAAATCAGAACTTGGACTGGGCTTGGTGTATTGCACCAAATTAAAGGATTTTGGGGGGTGGCCCAGGATTTGGGACAGTGATAAAGCTTTGGACTCTCAAGCATGAGGTCCCAAGTTCGATCCCCGGCAGCACATGTGCCAGAGTGATGTCTGGATCTTTCTTTCAAATAAATAAATAAATAAATAAATAAAAACTTTTTTTAAAAAAAGGATTTTGGGGGTTGGGGGGCTTTTAGGTTCTGGTGCATGATGGTGGAGGAGGACCTGGGAGGGGTGGTTTGGGCAGGGTTAGATAAAATAAAGGTTACACAAAGAGACATTCACGACTGAGATTTCAAAGGCCCGATTCAATCCCATCCACCACCATAAGCCAGAGTTGATCAGTGCTCTGGTAACAAAAAAGCATAAAAGTGGGCAGCTGGAGTGTTTTGCAGAAAACTAAGAAATTTTAGACATGTACAAACAACTATATTTACTGTAAACCATTATCCCCCCAATAAGAAGGAGTTTATTTCTAAAATGGAAAATGGGGGTCGAGAGGTAACGCAGTGGGTTAACCACACATGGCATCAAGTGCAAGGGCAGGCATAAGCATCCTTGTTCGAGCCCCTGGCTCTCCACCTGCAGGGGAGTAGCTTCACAGGAGGTGAAGTGGGCCTGCAAGTGTCTGTCTTTCTCTCCCCCTCTCTGTCTTCCCCTCCTCTTTCCATTTCTCTTTGTCCTATCCAACAAGAATAACATCAGTAACAACAACAGTAATAAGTACAACAATAAAATAAGGTCAACAAAAGGGGGGATTAGAAAAAAAAAAGAAAATGTTGCTTGCAATATTATGATGTACTCTCATAGATAAAGCTTTTAATTCAGTTCCAAGAACAGAGTACAGACTATTAAATGTTACCTACTCCCTTCTTATCCATGTTCAGTAATAGTCTATAGAATAGTCTTGTATTATCAGATAACCCAATTGTAGACAAACATAATCCACCATCTGCAGATTACTGTGCTATTCCCTCTGCATAAGGATAGCAAAAAATATTTGAACTATATTTTATAAAGTGTAAGAAGTGTAATTATCAAATTATTTCTCTAAAATTATTTAATAATTTAACACAAAATAAAAATGACAAAGCAGTTGCCTTAAGTGCCTGGCATTTACAACAGTCGGATGCCCAAGGGGCCCTTAGTGTGTAATAGTTATAGACCCTAAGTGACTTACTATTATATAAGTTTTAATAGGGTGGGATATGAGAGGAGGATTCTTTTATAAGCACTGAAATAATCAGTTCATACCACCTAGGTAAATGAGCATGTTGCATAAATGTGTTCCTTTCTCTAAAACGAAGTGCCCAGAGGACAGATAATACCTCTAACTCATCTTGATATCTAACCACAGCAGAACTTCTCAGCTGTTTTGCCACTAATGAGAAATAGTTGTGTCCAAAATATTGCTTCTCTGAAGTTCCCAGGGCAACCAAGTCATGCCAGGGGTTCTTGAATCCCAAGGCTGGTCTCCTTTAATAGTAAAAAGCCTGGGGCCACATTTTTATTACAGTGTTGTGGTATAGAGAAAGAAAAAAAAAAGGGTCAAATGATACTTCCTAAAACATCAGGCACAGCATGATGTTATGCTCAGTTCCTCAGGAGTACATTCACATTTTCGGGGATAACGTTCACAGTTAAAACTCATCTCAATTTCCAGCAGTCAATTTAGACTACAACTTAATTTTGGATTCTAAAAGCAAGTTTATAACTATTCAGACTATTTCTGTAAGGTACAGGATAAAGAGAACTGGCCCCTTATGGTTTCTGAAAGTCTCTGTAAGCATGTCTATGACTCACAGACAACCCCTATATGTGACAGAATTAGATATAGTCTAAGCTCCTCCCTCTACCTAGACTAGAATTCTGGAAACAGATTTCTACTCAGACTCCTTAGAGAATTACGAATACTCCTAGCCTCCCCCCAGCCTCCCATCCAGCAAGAGGTTACATGTAAAGTTAAATCTTGTTAAGCTCAGGTCAGAAAACTCAGTACGTATTATGCACTTTTCTACTGTTAGTGAAGCTTCCCCCCTTGCAGTTGGGCTCAGGGGATTTGAACCTATGTCCTTCCGCATGATAATGTGTGTGCTGTGCCTGGTGAATCACCACCTAGTACCTACACATTTACGTTTTTTCAATGTCTTACTGCATCGCCCGCTCACTCTGATTGTATGGTTAGCTAATTCCTTGATGTGTTCAAGGTTCAACACCGTCTCCAGCTGTCTGCCTTAATTGAAAGTAGGCTCCCTCCTATAGACCAAAATCAGTCACAACATAAGACTTGCATTTAAGCAATTTGAATAAATTTCTTCATTCTTCTGTGGAAATAATACAGGCTAATATCAATAAAAATTGTACAATTGTAATAGGGCAGAATTTTGGCACAATGTAACACCTATTTATGATAAAAACTATGAGTATACTGGGAATAGTGCAGTGTTTCCTCAACTTGATAAAGACTATAAACCCTCTAGCTTGCATGCTATTTCATGGTAGGAAACAAAGCGATTTTACTGAAATCAGGAAGAAGTTATAGACAGCCCTATCTCATTACTTGTTTTTAACATTAAGCTAAATGTTGTTGCTGCTGCTGCTGTTGCCCTGCTCCTCCTCCTCCTCTCCTTCTCTTCCTCCTCGTCATTGTCCTTATTTTTTCGATAAAGACAAAGAGGTAGAGAGGCAGAGAAAGAGTGAAGGAGACCATAGCATTAAAGATTTTTTCAGTGCTGTGGGGGACAGACTCTAACCTGACTCATACACATAGACAGAACGTTCTTCTAATGCAGTCAAGAGGGTAGAAATAAAGATTGGGAAATAAGAAATGAAACTGTTCATAAATGACTCACTTCATAGAAAACCCACGAGAATGGACCAAAAAAAAAAAAAAGAGAGAGAGAGAAATTAACTGGAAAAGATAAGTGATTATAATAAGATCTGTAGATACATGATTAATATAAAAAACATTAATCACTTTCTTATACAGCAGGCATGAAAAATGAGATTTGAAATTAAAATCACTGTAGCATTTTGTTGTTGTTGTTAGCACACACACAAGAATGAAATACTTAGGTAAAAGTCTAACAAAGTACAAGAGGTATATAAGGAATACTCCAAAACTCAAATACTATTTAAGGTGGCCTAAATATTTAAATAAATACCCCATGATTGTGAATAATATTACTAAATATTGCCAAGTGCAAGTTCTTCACATTGCCTATAAAAGTTCAGGAAATATATTTGTGGTTACTTAAAATCTAGTTCTAAAATTAGTATGGAGGAGGGCCAGGCAGTGGTGCACTTAGCTAAGTGCACATATTACCACATGGCAAGGGCCTGAGTTTAAGCCCTGGGTCCCCACCTGTAGGTGAAAAGTTTCACGAGTAGTGAAGAATGGCTCCAGGTGTCTCTCTCTCTCTTTCTGTCTCTATCCAGTAATAAATAAAATTAAAAAGAAAGGAATGATTAAAATTAGTATGGAGGACAAAAGAGGGGACTCAGTGGTAGAGTTCACATCTTACCTAGGTGAGGCCTTGGTATAATCTTTGACCACACATACAATGACTATGTGGCAATCAGGTCTCTCATTCACTCACTGATTCATAAGTTCTAATGACCAAAAATAATATGGGAGAGCAAAACAGACAGAAGAGCTAATAGTGAAGAAGAAAAATGCTGACAGATTGAAATAATCTAAATTTAATATATATTAGATACAGTAATAATGTCTGTGTTGGGATTCACAAAATAAACAATTATATATAAAAATTATCAAACAATATTAAGAGCCCAGAAATACAAACAAATATAGTAAATCAATATTTTACAAATAAATCTTTAGGAAATGGTGCTGGAAAAACTGTACATCAACATGCAAAAAAACTAATATGACTCTGCTACAATGGGCAGATATAAGTCCTGGTTTCAATTCAGGCACCATATAAAAAATAATAAAAGGGAGTCAGGCAGTAGCGCAGCAAGTTAAGCGCAGGTGGCGCAAAGCACAAGGACCTGAGTAAGGATCCTGGTACGAGCCCCCAACTCCCCACCTGCAGGAGATTCGCTTCACAGGCAGTGAAGCAGGTCTTCAGGTGTCTATCTTTCTCTCCCCCTCTCTGCCTTCCCCTCCTCTCTCCATTTCTCTCCTCTGTCCAACAGCAACATCAATAACAACAACAATAATAATTACAACAATAAAGCAATAAAGCAAGGGCAATAAAAGAGAATAAATAAATAATAATCAAATATCAAATCCTAAAGCAACATAGGTGACAACCTAGATGAGTCTGGGTAATTATGATGTTTTTATAGATGAATCATAGAAGGCGTTGTCTATGAAGCAAATAAATAAGCTCAATTTCATAAAAACTACAAATCTCTCTGAAGACAATGAAAAAACACACAGACAAGCCACAGACTAAAATAAACTACTTGCAAGACAGACATCTGACCAAGGACATTTATAAAATGTAGAATATGGGCCCCAGATGAAATCGATGGAGTTTACAATTAACAATATTTATATACTTTCCCCATATTTGGGAGCTACTGTCTTCCCTGACCCAGCTTTCTAGTCCTTTTTCCAACTATGACACCATCTCACCAGAAAATAATTTGATTCCACCAGCATACTAGATGTCAGGCTCAGGAAAAAAAAACTAATAAAAGTCATGGGCCCCTTGGACTATACCTAAAATAGACCTACCAGCTTTTTCCAGAATGGAGACTCCAAATCTTCATCTGCGATATTCTTGCCTTTAGGTTCACGATTAGTCAACAATTTGTTCTGCTTTGTATCTTAGATATTTTTCAGCCGCCAGGCTCCAGATGCTACCATGATGTCAACCTGACTTCCCTGGACAGATAACACCACCATCTGTCCTGGAGCCCCACCTCCCCAGAAACCACCCCACTAAGGAAAGAGAGAGAGAGAGGCTGGGAGTATGGATCAACCTGCCAACGCCCATGTTCAGTGAGGAGGCAATTACAGAAGCCAGACCTTCCACCTTCTGCACCCCATAAAGAATTATGGTTCATACTCCCAGAGGGGTAAAGAATAGGGAAGTTTCCAATGGAGGGGAGGGGATATGGCACTCTGGTGGTGGGAATTGTATGGAATTGTACCCCTCTTATCCCACAATTTCACTGATCATTCTGAAATCACTGATAAAAAAAAAAATTCCAGGTGTCATCAAGAAAATTAAAAAAACACTAGCAGCATTGCTCTATATACCTTTGTGAATGGCTAAAATCCGCAGCCTGATAATATAACAGGCTAGCAAATAAGTGAAATGATGAGAACAACTGCATATATATTCAAAGTGGGAGACTTTGGAATATATTTCATCACTTTATTTCAAAACAAAGTTTATTTTTTTTTAATTGAAGGTTTATTTATTCATGTACTTAGTGTAAGAGAGAGAGTTACTTTGCTAGCATGTATGGAACAGGGGATGAAATCTGGGACTTCATGCATACACATCTTGTGGTCTACGTGCTGTGTCACTTCCCTTGCTTTAAAAACTAACTATATTACTACAATGTGATCCACCAGTCAAAACTCCTTGACATTTACCCAAAGGAACTAAAAGCATATCCACATACTAACCTCCACACATGTTCATAGATACTTTATTCATAATTATCAAAACTTGTAAGCAATTTAGATGTCCTTCAGTTAAGGACTGGATAAATGTCATGACAATCTATTCATCACTACATTAATTGGTAATTTAAGTTAGTGGTTTAATCAATAAACCATTTCTCAGTTGTGTCTTAAAAGAGTAAAACACTAAATTATATATCAGCATCAGGTAGACACTACTCATAAGATAGAAAATTAAGTTGTAAATTGGTATATTAACTAAGTTGGCATTTATTTAATGACTCTAACACATCAAAAAATATACTTATAGAGCAGTCTTATATTCACAGAAAAATTGAAAAATTTTAACAGTTGCCACCACACATATATATAACCATTCCCTACATTCCTCATTTCTCAACTGAGATACTTGTTAATTATCTGCTAACATTAACTATGATAAAAGTGAATGTTTAAAATAAAAAGAAACAAAACAAAAATTTCTTTGATTTTACATAAAGGGTACTATAAAATAGTTCATCAGAACCTAGAATCACTCTTTAGTAAATAACTTGCCAAGAGTGTTTTACTTAATTGTACTTTTAGGACACTGCATAATACATATACAAATATAGTACATTAAAACATAAGAAAAACAAAACTCAAAATTCTGATCTATTATTTAGAAGGACATGGGTCAAGTAATTCAGGAGGAGTTATTATCTCTTTGATAAAAAGTTAAATCAAACTGTCTTCAATGCCTATTTAAGACTCGTTGCTTAATTTTTTCATTACAATTCTATCACAAAACTGGAAACATTGCTTTTGTACCAAATTAACCATATACTGGCATGATACACAGAAGTCAAAGTGTCCCTAAGTATCTTATTTTGCATACTTTTCATATTCTAAAATAGTAATTTGAAAATCCTACAATTGATAGTCTCAAGTAAGCTTTTATGAATTGAAATTCATATCCAAGACATATTTATACTAAAAAAAACATAATTATACATAAAGAACAGAGGCAAGTAAGTATTGAAAAAAAGATAAAACAAGGACTAATCTTAAAATCATGAAGATATTGTTGTAAACTAATTTAATAAACTAGATGAACTTATTTTAAAATAAAACTACACATTATTTCCAGGTAATTAATTCATGAAGGAAGCTAGCTTGTTCTTGTGATGTTTTATAACCTTTTTAGAACTTCAAAGTTCTGTTATATGGAAAACTGAGAAACGTTATACATGTACAAACTACTGTATTTCCTGTCAAATATAAAACATTAATTCCCCAATAAAGAAATTTAAAAAAAAAGAACTTCAAAGTTATAAGAATATCTATACATATCATAAGGCAATCAATATGTATAATGATTAAGGAAAATAAGAATATTACCTTGCTCATAGGAAATATAATGTAGAGAAATTATCGAACCTAAATGACAGTGATGTCTACAACATACTATAATTTTAATTATTATCTCAATTATAATAAATGACAAGAAAATATATATTATAGCCCAATAACAATGTACCCTGCAATAACTGATTTAGAATATGACAGTTCCAATGTATTTTGTGCTGGTTCTTTTCAAACCAACATTATTTTTATTGGAATATTTTAACATGTCTCTAGAGAGTACAGAAACTGCTGAAGGTACTTTGGAAAGTAAGAAGCTGTGAGATCAGGATGTAGTCTTACAGATTCACAAATATTAATATATATATTTAATATTATGAGTTTTACAGATTCACAAATATATATATATATATTTAACATTATGAGTTTTAATAAAAAGCAGTAGGAAATTCTGGGAGTGGGGAAGAGAAATCTTGTGGTGAGAGAAGGTAAGTAGGGAACAGCGTCCAAAGAATAGAAAAGAACACTGGTTGATTCTTCTGCATGTTTTAAGCCAATTTTCCTGACAAAATTTGTTGAAAATACTCTTCACACCCCATTTAAATATTCTGGACCCCTTTCAAAAACTGGATGCCTGAAGTGTGGAGGTTTATTTCTGGAATCTCAATTCTATTCTATTGTTTTCTATGTCTACTTTTGTTCCACTACTAGACAGTTTTAATTATAATAGCATCTGAGGTCATGAACCATGGTGCCACCATTCTTGTACTTTCTTGTCAGCATTACTTTGGAAATTCTGGGTATTTTCTTGTTCCAGAAAAACTTTTATATCTTCTGTTATATTCCCTCAAAAAAATGATGGGGACTTGATAGTGATTGCAATAAATCTACACAGGATTATCATTAGTACTTTCTTATTAACAATGTTAATTCTTCCAATCCATGAGCATGAAGGTGGAATAGGAATCCTTAGAATAGGAGGGTGAATTGGAATAGGAAACCTTAGAATAGGAAGGTGTAATGGGAATAGAAATCCTTAGAATAGGAGGATGGAATAGTAATCCTTTGACACTGCTGATGGAAATGTTAAGTTGACAGTCTGGGGATTTCTCAAAATCTTAGAAATGCACCTATTCTAGACCCAGGTAATACCATCTTTAGAGATCTATCATTAGAAAACAAAAACACCAATCCAAAGAGATATCTTTACACCTATGTTCACAGCACTATTTGTAATATCCCAAACATGGAAGTAATCTAGATGCCCAATGACAGATGATTGGTTAAGAAGTCTTGGTATTTTATCCATAGATAATATGGGCCTAGACCTCTAATAGAGCCCACTCTCTACTATCACTGGCCACACCCATTGGGAACATCATCATAAGCCCTTTTGTAGGCTTTTTCAGGACCTTGCTCTCACTACAAAAAAGCAATGATAGAGACTGCCCCATTGTCCAAAGGGAGGCTAGATCATCCTACTTTGTCAAAGAAGACTGGTTCTGAAGTGAGTACAGTCTACAATGTTCCCAGCTGTGGCTATGGACTGTGACTTCTATATGACAGGCACTCAGAAGCTGTACAGGTTTCAGTGCTAAATATGAATAGATATAGGCCCCAGAATAGATCACTGTAAATTTGTGAGCAACTCTCTGTCCTAATGCTGCTTCATAGTTTTACTCTCAACTCTAACACCATATTCCCAGATAATATTTCTGGCTCATCCCCATTTTAACTAACAAGCTCGAGCAAAGTACTAATACACAGGCTCCTAGAAACATTCCTAAAATAGAGTTCTTAGCTTTCTTCCACCCTAAAGTCTCTCTACTTTCACCTACTTTATTCCTAATTTATGGTTCCTGTTTACTAAACATTTTGCCATTTTCCATTTTACTGCATTTCAGCCACCAAATTCCAGATGCTACTTTGATTCCATCCTGACTTCTTTGGGCAGATGACCTCACCAATGCTTCCTAAAACCTCACTTTTCCAGAACCCTACCCTACTAGGGAAAGACTGAAACAGGCTGGGAGTACAGATCAACCTGCCAATGCCCATGTCCAGAGAAGAAACAACAACGGAAGTCATAACTCCCACCATCTGCATCCCAAAAAGACTTTGGTCCATACTCCCAGAGAAGTAAACAATAAAGAAGTTTCCAATTTAGGAGATGAAACAGAACTCTGGTGGTAGAAAATGTATTTAATTATACCCCTATTATCTTACAACTGTGTAAATCAATATTAAGTCATTAATAACAATTTTAAAAAGAAGTTGTGATATAGATATACAATATAATACTAGTCAGCTATTAAAAATGATGAAGTCTCCTTTGCTTCATCTTTGATAGGACTTGAAGGCATTACATTATGTGAGATAAGTCAAAAAGAGAAGGACAAATGCAAGATGATGTCACTTATAGGTTGAACATAATAAACAAGACCAGAAAAGGAAAACACAAAGTGAAACTTGATCTAGGAATAGTGTACAGCACCGAAACAAAAAACTCAGGGGACTAAGAAGGTATGAAAAAGCTCTTGGAGTATTGATGTACCTATATGTCAACAACCATATGATATACAGGCTCCTGTGCTAAATATGAATAGACATGGGTCCTAGGTCAGATCGATGGGGTTCACAGTTAATGGTATTTATATACTTTCTTCATATTTGGGAGATACTCTCTTCCCTTATTCAGCTTTCGAGTCCTATTCTCAACTCTGACACCATCTTCTGAGAAAATACTTTTGGCTCACCTGCATTATTAGCTGTTGGGTTCAGGCAAAAATCATTAAAGTCATGGGCCCCTTAGAATATACCTCAAACAGACTTCCTAGCTTGTTCCAACATAAGGACCTCAAACCCATCTGCTAAATTCTTACCTTCAGATTCCTGATTATTAAACAGTTTGCTCTGCTTTATATCAATGTTGTTCAGCCACCAATACAGATGTTACCATGATGCCAACCTGACTTCCCTAGGCAAACAACCTCACCAATGTGTCCTGGAACCCCATGTCCCCAGAGATCCACCCCAATAGGGAAAAAAAAAAAAACAGACTGACTGGGGGTATGGATAGACCTGTCAAGGCCCATGTCCAGTGGAGAAGCAATTATAGAAGCCAGACCTACAACTTCTTCAACTCAATGATCCTGGTTCCATACTCCCAGAGGGATAATTGAGAAACTTCCAATGGAGGTGATGAGATACGGAACTCTGGTGGTGGGAATTGTATGGAATTGTAGCCCCTCTTATCCCACAATCCTGTCAGTCTTTATTAGATCAGTAATTAAAAATGGAAAAAAAGAAAAAATAAATAAAATTTAAATGGAATTCTACCCAGCTATTAAAAATGAAAAATACACAGGCGGTGAAGCAGGTCTGCAGGTGTCTGTCTTTCTCTCCCTCTCTGTCTTTCCCTCCTCTCTCCATTTCTCCCTGTGCTATCCAACAACAGTGACATCAATAATAAAATACAGCAATAAAACAACAAGGGCAACAAAAATAAATAAATAAATATTAAAAATTTTTGAAAAAAAATAATTTCCTCTGCCTCACTGTGGACAGAACTTGAAGGAATCATATTAAGTGAAATTAGCTAAAAAGAAAAGGATTATCTGATTATCATGCTTACTCTGGTAGCACATATACTAAAACTGGAGTAGCATGGCCCCTACTCAAGGATGCTATGCATGAAGTGTTACTATTCTTTTATTTGGTATGAGATATAAGCTTATTAAGATTATCTACTTATATGAGATATAAGCTTATTAAGATTGTCTACTTATCTGTGGGTTTGGGAATATTATGTGATTTATCGGGAATTGATTTATTTCATTGCTAATAAACTTGGGGGTTATAAAATATGTGATTACTCACTTAAAAGTGGAACTTAGGGTTCAAAAAGACAATCGATAGTTAATGTTATCATCACATTATTTGGTAATTGTGTTAACTTTGAAAAGTCCTTTTGTTAGGGTTTGCTGTACAGTACCCAGTATCTTGTATATAGCTGTGCTATTGGTTGCTTCTGATCTACTTGGTCTAGGCTTTTGAGAGAGTCTGCATATCAATTACACAGCCTATTTATTAAAAAGATTCAGTCTGTGTTTTAAAAACTTCGAGACATACAAGGAACCTCACATCTCCACTATAGAGCCCCTACTTCCCCCAGTCCTGAAACCCATGGATAAGGCCCACTTTCCCATATGCCTCTCCCAATCCATACCAAATAATATTGCATCCAAATAATATATGCAACGCCTCCCCTTAGCAAATAAAGGCTGGAGGCTTGAACTTGGGTCCTTGGGCATTCTAATATCTGTGCTTAAAAGGGCACACCAACACCTGGTCTCCAGAAATTTTCTGATTTTTATCCTAAGGAAACAATCAAAGGAATAAACACAGATTTTATGTACAAGAACTGACTTCATTGAACTATTTGAAACAGAAAAAATAGTAATGATAAAAATTAGTTGATGCAAAAAATAGAAATCGTATTATGAAATTGTAATTAATGAAGCACAATAAAGACTTGCAGTCAACTATTTCTGAAGACCATATGTTATCATGAAAAAAATGATTATTCTGGGATGGGAAAGACAGCTCACGTCTCAGGGAGCACTATATAGCATATGTAAGTGCCATGACCCAAGGAAAGCTCCACTATTTTAATGATTCTCGCTCTCACAATGCCTCTTTCTGTATCTTAATAGTTGGCGTGGAGCACTAAAATTGTGCTTGCACAAGAAAGGGTGAGGAAAAAAGAAAAGAAAGAAAGTAAGGAAGGAAGGAAGGAAAAGGAAAAGGAAGGAAAAGAAAAGAAAAGAAAAGAGGAGAAAAGAAAGGAAGGAAGGTTGATTTGTGTTAAAAGGAAAAATATAAAACTTTTTAAAACTATGAAAAATGTATTAGTTTAATGGAAAAACAATAACCTGTCATTGCAATTATATACACTTTATATGTGTATCTATATGAAACAATGTACATAGTTTGATTTAAATTTATAAAAATAAACAAAGTAGAAAAGACTATTATGAAAAGATGGGTCAACTTATCCACATGATATGAAATTTATAATTAATCAACACCTAAGAGATTAAAAATATATAAAGATACTTTATGGAATTTAAACGGAAAACTGATTAATCCATCAACTTACTCACATATTCATAACAATCTACATACATACAAATTTATCTTTCCCAGAATACTGCTCAGCTCTAACTTATTGTGGTGCAGGGGACTGAACCAAGGATCTGGAAAACTCAAGTATGAGAGTCTGTTTGCAAAACCATTATGCAATCTCCCCCACCACCATATTTAATCTTATATTAAATCAAACCATATGGACTATATACAGAGTTCTGAACATTTTCTCAATCACATACATTTAAAAATAGGCCATACAGTAGGGCATCAAAGTAAAAACCCTGGGTTTAGGGTGAGGGTGGATGTTCAGCTTCATGGGGAAGGGGAGGGGGAGGGGAGGGGAGATGGGATGAGACACAGTCTTTTGGTGGTGGGAATGGTGTTTATGTACACTCCTATTAATTTGTAGTCAGATAAATCACTATTTAAGTAATATGAGAGGGGAAAAGCTGATTGTATGTCTCAAATTTATTAAATCACAGACTGAGTCTTTTTATTACATAGGCTGAGTCTTCGATATGTTGACTCTCTTAAAAGCTTAGACCAGGGAGAACAGAAGCAACTGGTGGTGGCAAAGCTATATACAAATAATGTCAAAGGAAATAAAATATGGTGATGGTGTGTATGATACAACAAATCCTAACAAAGGGATTTTTCAAAGTTAGCCCAATTGCCAAATAATGTGATTATAGCAATAACTATCTATTGTCTTCTTAAACTCTAAGACAGCAGGAACCTCCTGCTTCCTCTATAGAGTCTATATTTCCACCAGTCCTGGAGCCTCTGGGGTGGGGCTCACTTTCCTGCATGCTTCTCTCAAGTCATACCAAATGATATTGCATCCACCAATCCCAACCTAATCAATGCAACGAGTACCATCTCAGCATGCTTCACTTCAGACTGTGTCCAGAGACTGTGTCAAGCATGGAATATCAACCCTTCAGCCTCATTACTAGGGTGAGACCTTTCCTTTCATGGTATTCTCTAATTCCATTCCAGAAGGTGCACTTCCTAACAAAGTCTCAAAACCTAGATATAGACTAGGTCCCGTAAGATAGAGCATTATGTTCACATGTATCCATAAACTAGGGCAAAATATATATCTGAAAGCAAAAATACACAATAATCTGTAGTGAGTCAGTATAAAGTTGATAATGAAATACTGTCTACTTAGACTTAGATAACCTCCTCACCTACTTCCTATTATAGTTCTCTCACTCACTCCATAGCTAACCTTATCAGAGCAAGGACTGTAAAAGCTGAATAAGGGCAAGAGACTGGCATACTTTAAGGATGACTTTTTTGTTTAATTTTATTTATTTTTCCTTTTGTTGCCCTTGTTGTCTTTTTTATTGTTGTAGTAATTATTATTATTGTTGTTACTGATGTCATCATTGGATAGGACAGAGAGAAATGGAGAGAGGAGGGGAAGACAGAGAGGGGGAGAGAAAGACAGATACCTGCAGACCTGCTTCACCACCTGTGAAGCGACTCCCCTGCAGGTGGGGAGCCGGGGCTCAAACTGGAATCTTTACGCTGGTCCTTGTGCTTTGCACAATGTGCGCTTAACCCGCTGCACTACCACCGACTCAATACAGTAGTTTGTACATGTGTAACATTTTTCTTTTTTTTTTTTTTTCTTTTGTATTTACCAGAGCACTACTCCGCTTTTGCTTATGGTGGTATGGGGGATTGAACCTGGGACTTCAGAGCCTCAGGCATGAAAGTCTCTTTGTATAACCACTTCTTCTTCTTCTAGCATTTGCCCTTCTTCCGTATAACCACTAATGCTATCTACCACTCCCATGATGATTCTTTAGTCACTATCAGGACATCCCATCATCTGGGGCCCTAATAGGGGAGTCCTGAGATTCCGAAACAGATTTAATGGGCCTAGACCTCGAATAAATCCCCTTCTCCATTGTTACCAGTCATTTCTATAAGGGACAACAAAACAGACCCCTTTGTGGGCCCCATAGGACCTTGCCCTCAACTTGGATCAACAATGGTAGAAAAAGTTCCATCCTCGTCTACGACCATACCACCCTGAACACGCTGGATCTCGTCTGATCTCAGAAGCTAAGCAGGGTCGGGCCTGGTTAGTACTTGGATGGGAGAAAAAGTTCCATCCTCTGAAGGGAGGATGAACAACATACTCTATGTCTATGCTATACCTGAGGAAGATGGGTTAATATTGGGGCAGCATGGAATGTTCCTACTCATGACCACAGAATCTGAGCTCAGATCTAGAGGGATGTAGAGATCACACAGGCTCCTAAGCTAATTATGAGCCCCAGATCACATCAAATTGATAGGGTTTAAAGTCAACAATATTTATATCCCTTTCCCATATTAGGGAGCTACTCGCTTCCCTGATCCTTCTTTCTGGTCCTTTTCTAGCCATGACATCATCTCCCCAGACAATAACTTGGATCCACTGGCATATCAGATTTTAGGTTCAGAGGCAAAAAGAAAAAAGAAAAAGAAAAAAAGAAAAATAAACTAGTATAGCCACAGGCCCTTTGGAATTTAACTAAAATATGCCTACTAGCTATCTACAAAATGGAGGACCCCCCCAATAGCCCTTAGGTCCATAATTGGTCAACAATTTGTTTGGCTTTGTATGTTAACTCTCTTTTCAACCATCAGAATCGAGATGCTAGCATGTTGCCAACCAGACTTCCCTGGACAGACAACCCCACTAATGTGTCCTGGGGCTCCGCTTTCCCAGAGTCCTTCCCCACTAGGGAACGAGAGAGGCTGTCAACACCATGTTCAGTGGGGAAGCAATTACAGAAGCCAGACCTTCAACTTCTGCATCCCACAATGACCTTGGGTCCATACTCCCAGAGGGTTAAAGAATAGAAAAACTATCAGAGGAGGGGATGGGATACAGAGTTCAGGTGACGGGAATTGTGCGGAGTTGTACCCCTCTTATCCTATGGTTTTGTCAATGTTTCCTTTTTATAAATAATTTTAAAAAAAAAATAGGCCTTATGATGAGTTCAGGGGGGTGGGGTGGACATAGAATAGGAAGGACTGGGAGTTGGCAGTAGCACAGCGGGTTAAGGACATGTGGCACAAAGCGCAAGGATTGGCTTAAAGATTCAGGTTCGAGCCCCGCCCCCAGTCGCTTCACAGGTGGTGAAGCAGGTCTGCAGGTGTCTATCTTTCTCTCCCTCTCTCAGTCTTCCCTTCCTCTCGCCATTTCTCTCTGTCTTATCCAACGATGACATCAATGACAACAACAATAACTACTACTACTACAACAACAACAAAGCGCAACAAAAGGCAAAATGAATTTTAAAAATAAAGAAAGAGAGACTTTTAAAAATAGGAAGGACTGAATGACTAAGCCTGGATAAAAAAGATAAACCAGTGAAAATAATATTACTCAGAACATCACATTACAACCTACAAAGTTTGAGGAAACTAGTTGAGGTCAGAAGTAAGCAAACAAGCATATTCAAAGGGTCTGGGGGAGAACACTGGGACAGAGGTGGCTAGAATCTGTAGCTGTGCCTGCTGCCGGTGGAAAGAAGATGGAGCCATATTGAAGCACAGACTTGGCTCTGAGCAGTGGACAGCAGTGCAGCAAGAGGTAGACAGGCCAGAGTGAGTATGAAACAGGCAAACAGTTGGGCCCAGAGCCTCAAACAACATCTCCATTACCCATTTGAGAAGAAAATACAGATTAAAACTTTAACTGGGAGTGGGTATACTGTACCAAAGCAAGGGAATCTGGGAAAGGAATGGAATAGGAGGTCTGAAGGGAGAGGGCTCTAGGGCTCTTGATGGGTGAGGGTGGGAGGACAAGAGTATGTAGCAGACCTGTTACACAGAATTGTAAAACCATACACATGTATAGACAAATGTACTATACTCACTAACCCCTCAATAAAATAAAATAGGGGCCGGCTGGTGGCGCACCTGGTTGAACGCACATGTTAGAGTGCACAAGGACACAGGTCCGAGCCCCCAGTCCCCACCTGCAGGGGGATTGCTTTGCAAGTGGTGAAGTAGTGTTGCAGGTGTCTCTCTGTCTCTCCCTCTCTATCATCCCCTTCCCTCTCGATTTCTGGCTGTCTTTATCCAGTAAATAAAGATAATAAAAAATAAATAAAATAATATACCATCTACTAGTTGGTAAAGCGTTTTAAGTAAAAATTTTAAGCTGCTAAAATATAAAGACCTCAAAATAAAGCAAGCTGAGCAGAAGGAAAATAATCCTCATATAAGTAACTCCCCTCCCTCAAAGTAAATTTTCAAACTTGATGATGCAGAGCTAAGCATGAGAAATCAAATTTCCCCCATTTTTATTCATCCAAAGTTATATCATTGTCCTGGTGTACATGGTCAAAGCAAGATTACCAGTAACTGATAATATAAACTGAAGGTAAATCAATAATTTTTAGTGAATTCAATTATTTCCTTAAACATCAGACTAGTGCACTGGCACTGTAATAATATAACATAATAAACAGCTGCATTATCCAATTGATATACAATATGAAGTAATAAACTATATCTTGCATTATGTCAGCTGGAGTTCAATAGATACAGAGTGGGCCAGTCCAACAACCAGAGGCTCACAATGATCTATCATTTTCATGTCTGTAAGGTACAAAAGCACCATCTAATGATCACATGTACATAGGATCCTGGTGAATGGAAAAGGACTAAGTTGGGGGTTGAGAAGATTTTGTAGACACCTATTACAAGAAGAAGAGAAATTATACCCATGTGTCAAAAACTATCTGTAAACCATCAGCACCAGCTATAAAAATGATTTTTACAAACAAGGCTGAGTAATATAATGTCTAACTGTATACCTAATTATATCATGAAAACTATGGATTAAAGAAAACGTATTTTAATGATAGTAATTTCTGCCATAGTAATTCCCAATAAATGACAATAATTGATTCTCCACACACTGTGGGCTCTGAACATGATGATATTATGTCAACAGGTAATTTTTAGTAATAAAAAATTAAACACATGCATATATGAATTTGAACATACCCTCTAAATAAATCATGGATTAAATAACAATAAATTTTAAACTAAACCCAAATAAAAATTATACATATCAACATCTGCAAGATATATCTAAATTATAGTTAACACAGTATCTAGAATACTAAAACAGTCAAAAGTTAATGTATAAAACTTTAAAAAGCAGAAAAAGAAACAAAAGATAAACCAAAAAAAAGTAAGCTGAACAAAGAAGCAACTAGACAATGAAGAAAAAAAAAGATTACAAAATAATAAAACTCAAAATTCGGGTCTTCAAAAAAATAAAATAAAATAAAATCTATAAATCTCCAAGAGTTGAAAGAATAAAAGTTGAGAACTTTCAGAAAGAAAAGGGTAGATAAAAACAAAAGATATTATAACTATGGATTTATTAGATTCAATGACACATTATAGTTATCAAATAATTATGAGTTTTTAAATAGCAACTACTTTTGTTAGTAAGTTTGTGAACTTAAAACAAAATGACTACATTCATGTTAATACATTACTTTATAACTTACCCAAATTTAGTCAAGAAGTAACTATTGATTTGTCATATTGAAATTAGCAACCCACAGAAAAAAAAAGTCAGCTCCTTTTAGCTTTACATGAATTCTACAACATTTAAGAATCAAGACTTTCAAACACTTTCATCATCAATATTCTATTTCTTGAAATCAAAAAGCAGAAACAGCAAATATTCCAAAATACCAAATTATAAAGTCACTAACTAAAGACACTAAAAAGAGAAAAGTGATTTTATTCATAAAATGGAAGTAATCTTATAAAGAATAGTTAACTAGATCCATAGGTATGTGAATTACATAATATATAACACATAATGAATCTGCTATTTTATCCCAAGAATGAAAGAGAATGTTTGCATTAGATACTCCGTCATTTATCACGTTAAAATATTAATGGAAAAAAATCTCAGAAGCAGAAATCTGAACACTCATTTATTTTCTACCAAATATTCTACCAACGACCTACAATAAATATCATTTCTCAAGTTAAAATAGTAGAAACATTCTCTCTAACATTATGAACAGAATAAAGAATGAGTACTCCAAGCAGTCACATTCTAAACGCATTCTAAAACTCCTAGATATTGCACAAAGATAGAGCTATAAAACTTTCCAGATTTCAAAAATGAAAACAACTATCCTTGACCATAGATACTACCACTAATTACAAGGAACCTTCAAAAATAAAACAGATATATAAATTTTTAAAATAAAATTTATTTAAACTGTATTTAATAACAGGTCAGAATAATTAATTTTATTTAGCAACAAGAAGCAAACACTTTTTTTCTTCCATGCACTCACATATTTATAATCAGTCATGATTTTGGCACTAAAAGTCTATCAGTGAATAAAACAGCTACTCTAGGAGCTTACACTCTATTTGGGGTAAGATACAATAAACAGGTACAATATAAATGTGTATATAAAGATATGACAATAAAAAGAAAATAAGCCCACTCAAATATCTGAAAGGAAGAGAGGAAACTTCAAATGCAAATGTCTTGAGGCAAGGATATGACTAAAGTGTTCTACAAATACATAGGAAGTTAAGAGTGGCTACAATTGAGTAACAGAGGGAAAAATAAAGAAATTAAATTAGGTCAGTAAAAGGGACCAAATTTATAGAGTCTCAGAGTCTGTAAATTCTTTACCTGTAATGCTGAGAGAAGATTACTTAAAGATTTTGAAAGAAAAAGAGATATTATGGACATATTTATCCTATTCATAAGAAACTGAAGGAAAACAGAAAAAAAGCAGAGACTGTTTAGAAAGTTATTTAAATATTCCCAGTTAGAGATGACAACCAGAAAAAGACCTTTATAGAGATATTCTTAACATGTAGGTAATTCAAAGCAATGACATTAAATGGTATCATTTTTTAAATATCTTAAACAATATTTTATTTATTTATTTGATAGAGACAGAGAGATGTCAAAATGGATGGAGAAGATAACAAGGAAGAGACACACACCTGCCTCACTGTTTCAGTGCTTGTGAAGCTTTCCCCTGAAGGTGAGGAGAAGGGGCTTAAACCTTGGTCCCTAAGCACTATAACATGTGTTCTCAACCACCTGCACCACCACCTGGCCCCTAGGGGAAATCTATTACAGAATGATGATAGCAAAAAGAAGACAGCCCAGAATTAAGTTCTATAACATATCAACATGCTGGGGATGGGTAGGTGAGGAACAATTGAAAAGAAAAATAAATAAAGAATAAAGAACAGTATGGGATGGGGATAGACAGCCGGGTGGGGGTAGATATGGTTATGCAAAGAGACTCTCATGCCTAAGGCTCCAAAGTCCCAAATTCAACCCCCACCCTCCAACTACCACCACCACCATCACCAATAAACCAGACCTGAAAAGTGCTGTGTTAAAAAATAAATAATAAAATTTTTAAAAAGAACAGTATGGAAAAACATAAGTTGAAACTTGGTCAGGTGTAGCATATTACATCAAAGCAAAGGACTTTGGGAAAAGAGGGAAAGGGACAAGATAAAGGTACACTGGAGTCTTGTTTTGTCTCATAGATACCAATCAAGAGGAGATAAAAGGTTGTACTTTTAAAGACTACACTGTAAACTGTTAATTCCCAATATTTTTTCTTTAAAGAAGCATGCATGAGATGGGTGAATATCTGGACCATAGACAAGTATGTAAGGATTCATTTATAAGGAAGTAAGAATGAGATCAGAGAGAAAGATGCATGTGATCCTGGTTTGAACCCAGACACTACACAGGAGGCACCATGACAACAGAGTAAGCTTCAGTTCTCTCTCTCTCTCTCTCTCTCTCTCTCTCTGATCCTGTTTTTATCTTTCTTAATGAAAAAAGGAGCCCAGAAGCAGGAGCAATGATATCATACATGGATGAGGCCCAACACTGAGAAACTCTGAAAGAAAAATGGACATCACGTGGATTTTTAGAAATTAAATATAAAGGCATGATGCCTATAATAAGAAGCTAATAATTGACTGGTATGCGATCCATGGGAGGACATGTTCATGAAGGTACAAAACAGAAGAGGCTGAAAGCAACATTTAGCAAAAGAAATGTTTATCTCGTGGTCCAGGAGGTGGCGCAGTGGCCAAGGCACTGGACTGTCAAGCATGAGGTCCTGAGTTCAATCCCTAGCAGCACATGTAACCAGAGTGATGTCTGGTTCCTTCTCTCTCTCTCTCTCTCTCTCAACCTCTCTCTCTCCCTCTCATCTTTCTCATTAATAAATAAATAAATAAAATCTTTAAAAAAAAAAACATTTATCTCACTTCAAAGTCAGCTTTGTACTTGTAGCAGAGCAAACTGTGAACCTTAAGAGTGCTGTAGGTTAACAAGGCATGTGCGAAATACTACACTGCAAGACTACTTCAACTAAAAGAACAGTGATAGGTGAGGAGGCTGCAAAAAAGAATGTGGTAGGAAATGGTATGCTAGAGCTGGTCGATGGAGGTGCAGTACAGCTAACTAGGGCTATCCCTCCCCGACTTCTTTATTTTCTAATATTAGGAATAGTGAAACAGAAAAGAAGAAGGAAAGAAACCACAACATTGAAGCTTTCTTCCTTCAGTACAGTGAGGGGCCCAATTCAAACCTGGATCACAGATCAGGCAAAGTACCACAATCATTTCAATCATTCAGTCATTTCCCAATTTCATATGGAATGAAGCTCAGATAGTAGCTAGAATAATCATGGCATATTCATAGTAGAGAGACTTAAAAATACTATAAACCAAGCTCTCACATATACCAAATGCTGAACTTTAAATATTTAACTAGAGTACAAGTAATAAAAGACAAATTTCCATCATCACAGGAAGTGAAGATTCACAGAGCTGAGAATACAGAGGAAGAGATTGCTTACTAGGTTGAGCAAATAAATGCCTTGCTGAGCATTAGGCCTTGAATTTGGGAGTAGCGTGGATAGCACTGGGAAGCTCCTTACTTGATGGAGCACTGCTGTGGTCTTTCTTTCTCTCTCTTCCTCTATCTCCAGCTCTAGAAATAAAGAATGATAAAAAAAAAAGCCAGGGAGGCTGCTTATCATTCCCTGGTACCACTTATTAAAAAAAAAAAAAAATCAAGAATTCTGCTGAGATTTTGGAGCATCAGGAAAAGGGAACAAAGTTAGGAGAAAACTGTGATCAATCTGAAGAGCTTTAGGGAGGATTAGAATTCTGAAACAAATGATGAACTGGGAGTTCTGTATTTATCAATACTAAAGAGAATAATGAATAAAAGTTATAGATGTTGAAGAACAAAAAGAATTAGGTGAGGACAAGCCAAGAGTGCATGTTGCTCATAATCTCCCGTTTGATTCCTGCTGACAGAAGCATGATGTTCTAGAGGTGGGTGGTCTGCTTCTGAGTACTCCAGCACTCTCTTGTCTCTGCCAAGCATTCTGCAGACATGACATCTTATTCCAGGTATTAGGGCTCCATCTCCACTCCTGTTGATAGAGGTGTGGTATTGGACAGAATGTTGATCTTCGATTGAGCTCATAAGCTCCCTCTTGATTTCTGCTGAAAGAGGCCTCGAGATTGACAAAGGACAAATTATTTATTTTAACTTACTGAAACATCATTTACAACAGAAAAATATGAAGCACGTTGAACTTTAACAAAAGCATGTATAAAACCTATACATGTGTTTGTTAAGTAAAATATTCTTTACACTGAAAAAGTGAAAAGATACTAAAAGTAAAGAAAATCGTAAAATTTCCAGAAGATAAGCCACGCTCATTCATGCTTTGAAAGACTCAATATCGGGAGTCGGGCTATAGCGCAGCGGGTTAAGCACAGGTGGCACAAAGCGCAAGGACTGGCATAAGGATCCCAGTTCGAGCCCCCGGCTCCCCACCTGCAGGGGAGACACTTCACAGTAAGTGAAGCAGGTCTGCAGGTATCTGTCTCTCTCACCTCCTCTCTGTCTTCCCCTCCTCTTTCCATTTCTCTCTGTCCTATCTAACAATGACAACAACAATAATAACTAAAACAATAAAACAACAAGGGCAACAAAAGGGAATAAATAAATAAATATTTTAAAAAAGAAAACAGAAAGACTCAATATCAAGCATGAGAGTGGCTCAGTAGAAGAGCACAGGACTTGCATGCTTACAGTCCAGGTTTGAACTCCAACACCATATCTACCAGAGCTGAACAATGCTTTAGTTTCTAGCTCTCTTTCTCACTCATAGAAACAAAATTCTTAAAAGGACTCAGTACCATAAAAATGACAGTTAACTTCAAATTGATTCATAAAATCAAAGCTTTTCCAGTAAAATCTCAAAAAAATAGCAATTTGGCAAGCGTATTTATAAATTTATAGAGAATTATAGAATAACAAAATCACTTTCGAAGAAGAATATGGCTGAGGAGGTCTCTCTATGATATAGTCAAACTTTCTGAAGGCATAAAAAATTTAAAAGTATGATACTATCATCAAAGCAAACAAATCAACCAACAGAACATTTAAAAAATGTCCATAAGCAAATCTATGCTAAATGAATGGTAGAGAAGAATAGTAGATGAATAATGGGAGAGAAGAATGGTAGGAAAGAAAAAAAAAAAGAATAAATTGTGTTGGATAATGAACTTCCTGAATAAAACCAAGTTATTTTTTTATAATTTTATTGGAGAAATAAAAGTTACAGGACAGATATTGGCAAGCAGGTACAGTCTCTTATTTCCCTGTGGTACGTATCTTCACACTAACTCCTAACACCCACCCAGTTCTTTCTCCGTTGTGTCCTGCATCTCCAACACCCTCTTACTTCCTCCAGGCTCATCCTCCCCCATTGCTTTGCTGTAATACATCTTTCCCAGTCCAAGTATCACTCTGTGTTTTCTCTGTCTTGATTCCTAGTTTCCACCTGTGTGAGAATATCTGTTATTTGCCCTTCTCTGGCATATCTCACTTAATGTGATTCTTTCAAGTTCAACCCAAGATAAGGCAAAGGAGATAATTGCATCATTTTTGTATCTGATTAGTATTCCACTGCAAATCTGTATACCACAATTTTCTTAGCCACTCATCTGTTATATGGGTTTATTCCAAGATTGAGGTATAAGAAGTTATACTGCATGGTCTGCGAGATGAGGCAGTGGATAAAGTATGGGACTCTCAAGCAGGAGGTTGCAAGTTCAATCCCCGGCAGCACACATGTACC
Organism: Erinaceus europaeus; assembly: GCF_950295315.1. Taxonomy (NCBI): domain Eukaryota; kingdom Metazoa; phylum Chordata; class Mammalia; order Eulipotyphla; family Erinaceidae; genus Erinaceus; species Erinaceus europaeus. The sequence goes on from NC_080168.1 coordinate 21,344,794, forward strand.
AGACTAATGTCTGGTTCCTTTTCTCTGTCCTATCTTTCTCATTAATAAATAAATAAAATCTAAAAAAAAAAAGTTATACTGCTCTTGATGGTGTCTTCAATCACTTGAAGAGTTACATAATTTTCTAAATATCTTTTTTCCTCCTCCTTTATAGCTTGTTTTCTAGTTCTGATGTTTTCTCCTCTACACAGGTAAGTCTGCTTTCATGAGTTGCTATATGAGACTAGAACGCATTCAAAGTGTTTTTCATATCCTGTGATTCTGTTTTCAAGTTTTCTATTTTTCTATCAGGTGAATATTTGAAGTAATAGAAATTTTTTTAATCCATGTATTCATATTAAATAAAGAGCTTCAGATTTCTTCAAATTTCCTAGCAGTGTATTCCTTAAAATCTTTTCTCTGATGGCTACTGGATTTACAGCATTCATTATATTTTTACATATGTTTTATATATACATATTTTACATATATATTTCACATATATGTAATATATATATTTCATACATATATATGTAATATATATATATATTTCTTTGTTTCCTCTTGGTTTAACATAACCACTGTTTTCCTAGTTTACCCATGTATTTCAGCTTCTGTTGTTGCCCAAGGTGATGCTGGGTTCTGCTCTGAGTTAGAGGAAAAGGGGAGGAGGTTTGAAGCGATGCTGTATTATGGCACCGATGTCCTTAAACAGAAACCTAGTCTGGAGGTGAGGGGGAATATTCCCGATCTTCTCCACTTCCCAGATCTCTGAAAGTAGGAACTCTGCTGTGAGGTCAGGCTCTCTTTTCATGCCTCCATGGTAAGTACACACTGATTACCAAGGTGTCTATGGAAGCTGAGACACCTTAGAGGTTGACAGATTTCCCTGATGATATAAGGGTACTATGTTTCATTCCTTAGTTCCTCTGAATGATTCCCTGGAGTTTGCTCAGAATCTGTGGTTTCTACAGCTCTAAATAGCAGTCCAAAGCTTTTTTTCCAGCCACATAGGCCCTTTAAATCTTACATGTAGACTTCAAGTGATTGCAAATATGGCACCCTTCAGCAATACGGCGCCAGTGCTTGAGTCCTTCTCTCCCTCCTCTCTACCCCCTGCTATCCATTAGCAATCACCAACCTTCACACAGTGATGTTCCTTTTTTATACCAGAAAGCTCAGTTGTTCTCTGATGAAATTTGTTGAGTTATTTTGTTGTAAAATTTGTTTTCTGAGGTAGAGCCAACTTTTTGTGACTAGTTTGACATAGCTCTACCAATATAGACTATTAATTGCTGTTTATATCTCTAATATAAAGGGGCTAAAACCACTCAGGGAGGAATAGAAGGGGTTCTTTTCCAGCAATTTGTACAGAAATTGGTACCCACATGCAGAAAAATAAAATTATCATTTAACACTATGCACCAAAATCAGATCAGAATGGATCAAAGATTTCGATACTAGGCCAAGAAATCTAAAATGCATAGAGACAACATCAGTGAAACAATACAGTGTCTTAACATCAAAGACATTTTTGGAGCCCAAGGGCATGGTAAATGAAACCAAGAGTAAATAAATAGAATTATATTAAATCAAAAATCTTCTATACATTGAAAGTAAATAATGAAAGAATAAATAGGCAACTCAGTAACTGGAAGAAAATATTTACACATGACATATAATATAGGTAGAATTTTATACTAGTAAAGGACATTCATTTGAATTATATGTTTATGTTCCAACCCAAAAGTAAATAGGTATTCAATCAGGTATCAAAAATAGAAAAGGAATGAATTAGCAAATCTTTAAAAATGTATTTTCCTCATTTTCTTCCTCATTTATTAAGATACTTTCATGGCTTACTGCACAATGTGAGTATTAGATGTTTAATATATAAAAACTATAATCTTGAAGCCGGATGGTGGCGCACCCAGTTGAGCACACACATTACAGTATGCAAGAACCCACATGTAGGGGAAAAGCTTTGCGAGTGCAGTGCTACAGGTGTCTCTCTGCCTCTCTTTATCTCCCCTTTCCCTTTCAATTTCTGGCTGTCTCTATCCAGGAAATAAAGATAATAAAAATTAACTAAATAATAACTGTAATCTCACTTGAGATTTAACTTATTAATGAATTATTAAAGCAGTGACTTTGTGCTACAGCAGATATTATATGACTATTTTCCCTCTACAACAAAAGTTTGTACATAAATACTGCCTTTTTAATAATTCTTGAAAGGCTAATAATTTATAGTACTACTGTTGACACGTGGGTATAATTTCTCACCTTTCTGTAATACATGTCTGCAAAACATTCTCACACCCAACTACGTCCTAACCAAATTTCTTTAAAAGAGGAAATCTAAAGCTACAAAAGTTTATCTGAAACAAACAAAAAAAATCCCTATGATCCTTCACTTATAGGTGGAATTTAAGAAACACGGACTAGGGAATCGGGCAGTAGCACAGTGGGTTAAGCACAGGTGGTGCAAAGTGCAAAGGCCGGAGTAAGGATCCTGGTTTGAGCCCCCCAACTCCCCACCTGCAGGGGACGTTGCTTCACAGGCGATGAAGCAGGTCTGCAGGTGTCTGTCTTTCTCTCCCTCTCTGTCTTCCCCTCCTCTCTCCATTTCTCTCTGTCCTATGCAATAAAAATGACATCAATAATAATAACTACAACAATAAAACAGGGACAACAAAAGGGAATAAATATTTTTTTAAATATTTTTTAAAAACCTAGAGTAGGTGTGGCATGTTTCCTCAAGTACAGAACACTGATGAAAGAAGGGAATAAATAGGGCAGAGAGTACACTGGTGTCCTGGTGCATGATGTTGGAAATTATTTCATGGTGTGTAAAACATTTACTATAGGGAGTCATGTTGTAGCACAGCAGGTTAAGCGCACATGATGCTAAAACTCGAGGATCAGCATAAGGATCCTGGTTCGAGCCCCCAGCTCCCCACCTAAAAATGTACGGAGGCACAAAGTCTACCATGGCTCTGATTTTCAGGCATTTACAATACTTTGATGGTATGTATTAGAATTTAAGTATATGGGACTTGGCGCAGGCACAGCTGTGCCAGCTGCTTGACACAGTACTAGCTTTGCAAGAAGTTTAGCACCGCTGGACTCTCCAGGCCAAACTGAAACCATCTTGCCTGTTGCTATGTATAGGGCTTGGGATTAAGCTCTGTGTGGTCTTAATAATATTTACCTATGGCCAAGCTCAGAGCCTGACCAATAACAAAAATAATGACAAAACCTGCACTGCACTCTGTAAGATTGATCATAATGGAGCAAGCAATACCAATAATGCAGAATTTTTTAGGAGACTCTAAGACAAAGAAATGTTTCTTCTTTATCTCACCACTTCCTTTAGTATTCCCACTAAAATGCAGGGAAAGATTGGTGCTTCCCACAGTGGAGGGGCCACCTTACAAAGCATAATTAATAAATGGAAAGTTATGGTATCTGCCTAGATACAATGGGCCTTTTACTCTACCACCCACCACTGTGCTCCCACTTCCTTATGCAGGAATAGTACATGAGAACCTAGGTCGCATAGTGAGCACACACAGAAGATGGATTCCAGCTAGAGAGCTTAACTTTATGGAGAGGCTGGCCAGGTCAGCACCACCTTGGTGCCTTCTCAGTAAAGAACAAAACAAAACTCCTTGATCAAACAATGGAACAGATTTTATGAAAAATGGGCTGCTAATTTGTTTAATGTCCCTAGAAACATAACAATCTTGAACTTTTTATGAACCACTGGCTTCTGATGCATAGAGGCAAGAGAATGGCATAAACATACAGGTAGAATATTAATCTTAATCAATAGGACATGTGCTTAGCACACAGGTACAGGAATAACAAAAAACATAGAAACTGTGATGTGATCTCTAGGGAGAAAAGTGCCCTTGGAATGTGAATGTTCCACAAAGCAGGAGGTGTTCCCTACCTGTGCTGTTCTTACTTGGTGATTTTTGTTTTAATAATCAAAGCCTTGGTGATTTTTGTATTAGTGACCAAAGCCTTGGTGATTTTTATTTTAATAATCTATACCTTGGTGGTTTTTGTTTTAATTCTTCTTCTAGCGTTTGCCCTTCTTCCATAGCCAGTCAACAGCGTCAGGTTGAGCCTGATGTAAAGTTTCGAGACCTCCTTTGAATCTGGAGAGGTGGCAGTCATTGACTATGTGGGTCATAGTCTGTCTGTAGCCGCAGGGGCAGTTCGGTCGTCTCTGGCTCCCCAGCGATGGAACATAGCGGCACACCAGCCATGGCCTGTTCGATAGCGACTGAGGAGGGCCCAATCATAACGTGCTAGGTCAAAGCCGGGTTGACGCTTGCAGGGGGTCTGTGATGAGGTGTTTGTTCTTTACCTCAGCTGACTGCCAACTCTGTTTCCAAGAGTCTGGAACAGAGAGGTTCAGTGTAGGCGTAGGGGACCAGATTGGGTGACGAGACGTCAAGCATTGGACAGGGTGGGTGAAGATATCCGTGTATATTGGCAGGTCCGGTCGAGCGTAGACGTGGGAAATGAACTTAGATGATGCCGCATCCCGACGAATATCTGGCGGGGCGATGTTGCTAAGAACTGGCAGCCATGGAACCGGGGTGGAACGGATGGTTCCAGAAATTATCCTTTGTTTTAATGATCTAAGCCTTATGAGACTATAAAAATAAAGTTCTGCTTAAGTATGACAGAGATGTCTGCTTGAGCTTGATTCAGCATCAATTCAATCGTCTCTCATTCTTCATTCTTAACCTACGCCCCTTATCGTTCAGGTTACCCTAATAACCTGCTGGGGCTGGCCCCTGGCAGGGACTCAGATGATAAACACAGTACTGGTTATAGTGTTACGAGAACAAAGGATTTATTTGGTGTTTATTTACTTAATCTCCCTAAAGTAATTTAGACTATACTTAGTAGTTGACAATACTTCCACATTAGTTCTTGATCTGAGGAGTAAGTCATGCTTACTATGAAAGCTTACCAAGGCCAATGTAACAGACCAGAAAAGTGTCTTGTTGTGCATCGTTATTCAAAGAAATAAACCAAGCACACAGAAAACACAAAAAATTCAAAATATCATTGAATTATCCTAAAGATATATACTGTGTTATAAGTGTCACTAGGTAAGAAAGATAGCATAATCATCATGTAAAAGACTTTCATGCCACAGATCCAAGGTCTCAGTTTCAATCCCTCACACCACCATACGACAGAGTTGAACAGTACTCTGATTAAAAAAAAAAAAAAACGAAGAAGGGAAAATACAATAGTACAGTCAAACTTCTTTCTGTGTGAGCCAACTTTGGGTTCTATTACACCAGTCTACTTGTCTATTTTAGTTCCAGCACCAGGTATTTTTTTATTATAGTTGTTCTGTAGTGTAATGTGAGATCCAGAAGTGCAATCCTGGTGTTGTTCTTTTTTCTCAAGATTGTTTTGGTCATCCTAGGTATTTTCTTGTTCCAGACAAACCTTTGTAGCCTTTTCTATTCCCTTGATGAAGACCTTGATAGAGATTGCATTAAATCTGTATATGGCTCTGGGTAGTATAGTTAGGAAAATGGAGTTGAAGCCTGCAGAAGAATGAAACTGGACCAACACATATCACTGTGCATGAAAGTAAATTCCAAATGAGTCAAAGACATGTACCTTAGGCCAAAAACCATAATAGACACAGAAAATAGAACTAACAAAACACTTGAAGATTTATGCTTTAGATGTGTCTTCAAAGACTTGAGTTTAACAATAAGAAAATAAAAAACAAAAGTAAACCTGGACTGCATCAAACTGAAAAGCTTTTGCACAACAATGGGAACCATCGCCAAAACAGAAAGACATCCTACTGACTGGGAGAATAACTTTATAGAACATAAATCAGACAAAAGGTTCCTTTACCTCATCTTGGGTGGAACTTGAAGGGATCACAGTAAGTGAGATAAGCCAAAAAGAGAAGGACGAATAATCTCACTTAGAGGTGGAAATAAAGAAACAAGGACAGAAAGTGAAAACGCAAAGTGAAACTTGGGCTAGGTATGCTGTGTTACATCAAAGTAAAGATTCTGGATAAGAAGGGGGATCCTTGTACATGATGGTAGAAAAGGACTCAAGGTGGAGGTGAGTGTGTTTTGTAGATACATCATGAGGAGATGAGAAACTGCATCCATATGTCAATAGCTGTACTGTAAACCACTAGCTCCCAATAAAGTGATAAAAAATTAAATAAAAACACACATATCATAAGGTATTATATGCTGTAAGTTGTTCATATAAAGTTGCTCATCAACTAGAACTAGGAGTTATAGCTATCCTTCATATCTTAATTCTGGACTCATCCTAGAAATGAATAGCTGTAATTGAAATTGTATTATAGCATACCATAAAAACACAAGTTTCTACTTCTGCTTCAATACCACATGCTCTTCTAACATGCCAGTGGTTTTGTGGGACTGTTACCATAACCACTTAACAGAATGAAAAAAATATATATAGGGTTAAGAATATAGCTTAGTGTTTGAACTTATGCCTTGCCTGCCTGAGAACTTGGGTTTAAGTTCCAGAACTGCTAAATGCCAGAGGTGAGCAGTGTTCTGGAAGGGGCAGGTGTGTGTGTGTGTGTCTGTGTGTCTGTGTGTGTCTCTATGTGTGTGTGTGTGTGTGTGTGTGTATCTTTTCTCAAAAACAATCTCTTTTCTTAAATTTAGCATAGCTTCAAAATGGGTTTGCATATTACACCATCTTGATCACCAAAGAATTATCACTTGTGTGTGTGTGTCTGTGTGTGTCTCTATGTGTGTGTGTGTGTGTGTGTGTGTGTGTGTGTGTGTGTGTGTATCTTTTCTCAAAAACAATCTCTTTTCTTAAATTTAGCTTAGCTTCAAAATGGGTTTGCATATTACACGATCCTGATCACCAAAGAATCATCACTGGTTTTTAATTCTGATAGTGGGCAAAGAGAAGCCTAAAGGAAAGGACAGCGGCAAATGGAAAGCCTGTCTATGAACAGAAATCTAAGTGGTACAACTTGTTTATTAGAAAATTTGAGATAAGTTAAGGGAAATAGCTACCGGTAGACATCTCAAAATAAATTTAAGAATATTTGAATATACATATGTGTGCTCTGAGACAGTACTCTTCTGAAGACATCCTGTAGAGATGAGAATTTCAATATCTGCATGGATAACATACCCTCTCTGGGAATGTTTCCCTTTCACTTTATTCTTTTGAACTATAATGTCAAATATGGAGTTACAAATATGTATTTCAAAAATACTGAACAAAGGTTTGATAGCAAAGACTTCCCCCCTAAGAAAAGATTTTCTAGCTAACACCTAGTCAAGGACATCCAGCTTGCCAACAACAGAAACTACTATGGTACCTCATTGTGGGCAGTGTCGTTAGTATCTGTTAGTAGACCTAGTGTATACTAGAATCTTCCATATTAGAAAGGTTTCAGTTTTGCTTTCAATAAACAAAATATGAATCTACTATACCATGCAAGATGTATTGAATAAAATGAAAATCTGACCTTATCTACTTTCTTACCTCCTGTAAAAGAATAGTAGCTATTTACAGGAGCAATTGTTTCTCATCAGTTTTTTCAGAGACTGATACTATATTTGAATGGGCATCCATACGTAGGTATCTCAAAACAGCCTAGAAAAGTCAAACTAAAGGGGCCAGGTAGTAGCACACCAGGTTAAGTACACATAGTACACAAGGATGGGCGCAAGAAAACCGATTCAAGCACCAGCTCCCCACCTACAAGCAGTGAAGCAACTCTGTAGGTGTCTATCTTTCTCTCCTCCTCTCTGTCTTCCCCTCCTCTCTCGACTTCTCTCTGTCCTATCCAACAATGACAGCAATAGTAAAAACAAAATCAAAGAAAATAATGGCCACCAGGAAAAGTGAATTCTTAGTGCAGGCACCAAGCCCCAGTGATAACCCTGGAGGCAAAAAAAAAAAAAAAAAAAAAGTCAAACTAGAAATTCATGATGACTTTATGACCAGTGGTATTTTGATAAAGATTAATTTCATAGCAATCCTAATGGGTCAGTGAATGTAGACCCTGGATATCTTCCCAGTTCCTGATATATAAATAGAATAGACATTTATTTTTAATTAATGAAAATATCCCTAGTCCTATGATTCATCAGGAAATTCTAGTATAGTATTTCAGTCAAGTGGAAGTCCTAGGTCTTCCCTAACCTACCAAGAATAAACCAAAGCACAATCCTATGAAAATGGTAGAAATTTATGCCATTATATAAAGGACTCATTATTTCATTAAACTTTCCGGTCTGGCCTTAAGCAGGTAATTGATAGATCTTAGAAAACGAGTGTGGATCTTCTATCGTTGATAAAGTATATTCTATAACTGTGACTGTTATTCTAGTTTAGATATCTGCCTTTACTGCTCCGTTTGCTCCATAATCTACATGCTAACAAGTAATGATGTATTTTTCCATGTTTTCTTTTTGCCTCCAGGGTTATCACTTGGTCTCGGTGCCAGCACTATGAATCCACTGCTCCTGGCAGCTATTTGTTTTTATTTCTTCTTCTTTTTTCTTTTTGCCCTTGGATAGGACTGAGAGAAATTGAGAGGGGAGGGGAAGATAGAGAAGGGGACAGAAAGATAGACATCTGCAGACCTGCATTACAACCTGTGAAGCAACCTTCCTGCAGGTGGGGAGCCCAGGCCTGAACCGGGATCCTTGCACAGGTCCTTGTACTTTGTACTATGTGTCCTTAATCCAGTGTTCCAACACCCAGCCACCCTGTTTTTCTACATTTTCCTAGGCAAAAAGCATCATGACTTTTCTGACAACCCAAAAGATGCCTTGGTAGAATAGGAGAATTTCTTACTTCAAGATAACTTACAATTTTAGTTAAAAAAAAAAAAAAAAACTCACAACGTTTTTCTCATATAATCAAAAAAACAAAAGATTCATATCTGTAATATCCTTATTATTACATATGATATATATGATGTTACATACAATAGCCAGTCTGAAGTAGACAGCATAATGGTTATGCAAAAACATTTTCATGTCTAAGGCTCTAAAGTCCCAAGTTCAATCCCCTACACCACCATAAGCCAGAGTTGAGCAGTGCTCTGGTAAAAATAAATAAATAAATTCAATAACCAACCTTCAAAGAGTTTGCTTCTTACTCCAATAACTCTGGGCTTTGCTGTTAGGTGGTAAGCTTAGACAGACAAAATGCTTGTACTGTAGCTTATAATAATGGCACCATCAAATTTAAATGTAAGCCTGCCTTCTAGAGACTTAGAGATATCTGTAACAGTGTGACTGTCTTTGACAGGTTTGCTGCTAAATGATAGGGAAAGAGAAGAAAATCTGGAGCCCATAAGAAATTTTGGAAATATTGTAATACTTGTATATTAGCAATTTTCAATGGAAAATTACAATTTAGGATATAGGATAGTAAGACTACTAAATAGTCAGATACTTTCACTGTGAAGACAGGGCCTGATTTACCCTAGTTATCCAACGTTCTGTCTAAGGAAAAGCCAACACTGAGCAAAGAAAGGAAGAAAGAAACAAGAACGAAAGAGAAAATAAAGAGAGAGGGAGAAAGAAAGAAGCAGCATATCCAAAGGGCCAACAGACACATGAGAAAGTACTCAAAATCACTATCAGAGACATACAAATAAAATAAACAATGAAATACCACTTTAAACCCACTAGAATGTCACACATTAGAAAGGACAGTGACAGCAAGTGTTGGAGAGGATGTGGGGGGAAAGGGGCACTACTGCACTACTGGTGGGTGTGTACATTGGTCCAACCTTTGTGGAAAACAGTCTGGAGATTTCTCAGAGCACTAGAAATGGACATACCCTATGACTGAGCAATTTATCTACTAGGAATTTACTAGGAAATAAAAACTCCTATCAGAAGAGATCTGTGTGTATCTATGTTTATAGCATAGCATATGGCAATTTGTAATTGCCAACAATTAGAAGCAACCCAGATGTCCAAAGAAAGATAAGTTGCTAAGAAAATTCTGGTCCTACTATTCAGCTGTTTTAAGTGATGAAGTCATCTTCTTTGCTTCATCTTGGATGGAACTTAATAAGAAAAAAAAGAGAGAGAGAGAAGTACCAAACGGTGTTATTTATATGCAGGATTTAAGAAATAGAGACAAGAATGGAAAACAGAAAGTGAAACATGGACTGTGTATAGTTTATTGTATCATAGCAAAGAACTCTGGGAAAGCATGAGAGGGAGGGGCTGAAGAGAGCTCTGGGGTCCTGGTGCATGACAATGTGGAGGGACCTAAGTAGCGGGTGAGAGTGTTTCACAGGGAGATCATAAACTGTACCCAGGGATCAGTAACTGCACGGTGAACCACTAACCCCCCAGTAAAAAAGATGAAAATCATTAAAGTATATTACTAATTTTAACTGTAAATAAATTACAAGTATAACAGGTAAAGGAAGCAGCATGTCAAGCTACATGTCATGACTGAAAACAGACTGCTCATCTATGAATACTGCTCCACATATAGGAATATTTTGTTCTCATCCCTCCCCTAGTACTATACTCTTTAAGCTTATTCCTCCAGACTGCATCCTTTCCATGGCTCTATCTCCTACTAGATAGTCCCTCCCTTCATAATTCCTCTACAAGATGACTCTGGCCTTTGGATTTTGGTGTCCCTATATTACCATTGTTCTTTTTTTTAAAAAAAAAATTATATTAATTTATTTATTTTTCCCTTTTGTTTCCCTTTTTATTATCGTTGTAGTTATTACTGTTATTGTAAGTGATGTCATCGTTGTTAGATAGGACAGAGAGGAATGGAGAGAGGAGAGGAAAGTGACTCCGCTGTAGGTGGGGAGCCGCGGGCTTGAACCGGGATCCTTAAGCCAGTCCTTGTACTTCACATCACGTGCGCTGCGCTACCACCTGACTCCCACCACTGTTCTTTTAACTAGTGGTCAGAGAATATTCTTTTCTGCCAAGCTCTATTTGGATATTTATGACATAAATTAAGGACCATGTAAAATTATCAACTTAAAAATTAGCACTTAATGTCACTATGAAAAAAAAAGTCTGATAACCTTGTTAGTATCAGACCAAATGATTTTGCAGCCCATATAAATTTCATCCCTGCTTAACATTAAATGTTGTAGTTCTATCCTGTCATTGTCAATCTCTGAATTAGATCCCTGACCACTGACAACTTAGCTCTTTGACTACTTGCATAATCAATTTCATATATTTTAAGATATTTTGTTCAAATAAACTGTAATGGCAGTTCCTAATTGAAACCCTGAAGGCTTTCATGGTTTTTCTCTAAATGAAGATAATAGAATACCACAAAAATTCATTAAACGACTACTGTTAGATTACAAACGCAGACAACTCATAGAAATATATTGCTTCCCCACTTCTATCTGACTTTTAGACAGAATACATATACTAATTCTCAAACAAATAGACTAATATTTAACTGTTCCCTGAATAAAGTGAGCAAATCATCTTGGAAAAATATACATATTCATATTAGGACTGAAGTGAAAAACATAATAGAGCCTTATTTTGGATATATTCTCCCCTCAAAGATCAGGGACAAGACGGGCACCCACTCTCAACATTCTTTATTTACTTGTCATCTTTGCTACAAATATCAGACAAAAAAAAACAAACACATAATTAGAGATAATCTGAACATCTAAAAAAAAAAAAAAACAAGCCTTTTCACAATAGCATCAAAAACAATAAAATACCTGAAAGCAAATTTAAAGAAACGAAACGAAGAATCTGGAAACTATAGCAAATTGAAGAAAGAAAGTGAAGAAACAAACAATGAAATGTTTCTTGTATTTATGTATAAGAAAACTAACACATAAAATGTTTATACTTGTATCTATAGAATCGATGCAATCTGTATCAAAATAAAAATGGGACTCTTCAAAGAAACAGAAAAACAAACCAGTATAGAACCTGAAATGATTTCAAATGGGCAAATCTTGAGAAGAACTGAGCTGATTGCAAAATAAAATACAATGCGATTATAATTAAGAAAACACAGTGGTACCAGGATATGTATTTATATTTTTTCCACGAAAAATGAGAGTTCAGAAGTAATCTCCCACATAAATACCTAACAGATACTTGAAAGAGAAACCCAAATGTCTCAGTAGAGGAAAGATGATCTCTTTGGTAAATTGAAAAAAAGGATAACAACATGCAAGAAAAATAAAACTGAAAGAGCATTCTTGGAAGGGTATATGGTTCTAAGGGGAACTCAAATGTGGGGAAGAAGGACCCCTAAGGGAGAGTTGAGGATCTAAGTTCCTATGTGGAACAAGAGGATGATCTGGTTGAGGGTGAAATGTACTGATACCTATTTTGGGAACAAGTACCCTTGAGACAACAGTCCTGTAAACCAACATTTCCTCATTAAAGTGATACTGGAGCTGGGGGTGGGGGGAGCCCTACCTTACACTATTCACAAAAAGTAACTCAAAAAGAACAAGAGATTTAATATAAAACCTGAAATGATAAAACTCCTAATAGGGGTTAAGGTCCTTGACATTTGTCTTGTCAGTGATATTTTGGATATGAAAGTAAAAGCATAAAAAGAAAAGTACCATGTAAAACTTATGAACAAAAAAGATTTTGTATAACAAAAAGATCATCAACAAAATTAGAAGGTGATCTGTACACTGATAGAAAGTATTTGAAAGGCGGCCAGCGCACCAGCACAAGGCACAAAGTGCAAGGACCAGCTCAGGGATCCTGGTTCCAGCCCCAGGCTCCCCACCTGTGGGGAGATGGGGTATCGTCGCTTTTCAAGCAGTGAAGCAAGTCTACAGGTGTTTTTCTCCCCCTCGCTGACTTCCCCACCTCTCTCGATTTCTCTCTGTCATATCCAACAACAACAACAGCAATAACAATAACAACAAAATGGAAAAAAATGGCCGCCAGGAATAGCAGATTTGTAGTGCAGGCACAGAGCCCCAGCCATAACTCTGGAGGCAATAAAAAAAAAAAGAGAGAAAAATATATATATTTGAAAATCACAATTCAAATACTATTCAATGACAAAAATTAGCAAACCAGTTCAATTATGAACAAAAGAACTAAACAGACATTTTCTCAAAGAATATACTGAAATTCCCAGAAGGTATATGAAAAGACACTCATGTTACTAGTCATATTAGAAAGCGTAAATAAAAAATCTAATGAGGTATATCATCTCATATCCAGTAAAGTTACTATAAGTTACTATAAGTAAGAAAACAACTGATAGATAGCAGAGTTTGACTGCCACTGTAGAAAACAGTAGGGAGGTTACTCCAGAAATTAAATACTGAATTACAAATCCACTTTGGGTTATGTAGACAAAAGGAATGAACACAGGATTCCAAAGAGATATTAGCAATCCTGCATTCAGTGCAGCATTCACAATATCAAAGTCGTGAAAATAATTTAAGTTTTTAAATGAATAAAACTTTTGTGTATGAGCCACAAAATTTGTATATATTATATAATACCTGTGTATACAGATATATAAAATGGAATATATATTGATCTATAATGAAATACTGAGTTGCCAGAAAAATCATGATGTATTTTTTCTATGCAAAAATGTGTCTTGTCTTTTCTTTCTTTCTCTCTCTCTCTCTCTCTTTCTTTCTTTCTTTCTTTCTTTCTTTCTTTCTTTCTTTCTTTCTTTCTTTCTCTCTCTCTTTGCCTCCAAGGTTAACGCTGGGGCTCAATGCCTACACTACAAATCCACTGCCCCTGAAAGCCAATTTCCCCCTTTTTGTTGTCCTCATTCTTAATGCTGCTGTTGGATAGGACAGAGAGAAATCAAGAGAGGAGGGGAAGAGAAAGATAAGACACCTGCAGACACGCTTCACCTCTTGTGAAGCAACCCCCCACATGTGTGGAGCCAGGCACTCAAACCACCACATGAGCTTACCCTGCTGTGCTACCGCCCAGCACCCATGTGTGTCATAACTCATCTAACCCACTATTTGATCTTGAGGACATTCTGCCATGTAAATCATTATGCTAATGAGATAAATCATACCTGAAAAAGATAAATATTTTATGATTTCACTAAATTGAGGTGATGATGGTCAAAAATAACAAACTTGCCGGAGGAAAAGAAAATTAACGAGAAATAGTAAAAAGATGATTATTTGGTAAAGGTATAAGAACTCACTTCATTCTATAACACTTTTATAAGCTCTAATTTTCACATTATGATGTAGATATCAAGTTAAATATTTCAATGCAGCACTAAAAGAAAATGTACTAAAGATAAATATGCAATGTACTTGTGCTATATTTTAGTAAGTGTTTTGTTACATAAAAAGCCAATCCTGAATTTCTAGTGTAGTCTTACAAACCAAAAGCACTCAGTGAGTAAATCAACAAATAGTTGAAATATGGCTTACTATAAGCACACCTGGCGCAAAGTGCAAGGACCAACATAAGGATCCCTATTCGAGACCCCAGCTCCCCACCTGCAGGGGAGTCGCTTCACAGGCAGTGAAGCAGATCTGCAGGTGTCTGTCTTTCACTCCCATTCTCTCTGTCATCCCCTTCTCTCTCCATTTCTCTCTGTGCTATCCAACAATGAACGACATCAAGAACAACAACAATAAAACAAGGGCAATAAAATGGAATAAATAAATAAATAAATATTGAAAAAAATATGGCTTACTAGCTTAAAGGGAATGTGAATGCTATTAGAAGATGAAAGTCTTCTCAATGATGATCACCATAGCCCATTATTATTTTGAATATTTTATTTGTTCACTGAACTAATAACCTCTGCAGAGAACAAGAACTAATTTGTTGACTGTAAGAGATATCCACCTCCATTGTTTGTGTATATCTGATGTTAAAATTCAAGACTATAGGATAAGAGGGGTACAGCTCCACACAATCCCCACCACCAGATCTCCATATCCCATCCCATCCCCTGATATTTTTTCCTATCCCATGGTTTTGTCAGTGTTTCCTTTTTATAAATAAAAATTCAAGACCAACTGAGGCGTAGCAAAGTTTATGATGACAAAAAGGGAAAAATCTCTCCTGATGACAGATTACAGGCATGGAGAAGTTAAATGGGTCATGTGACTAGAAATGAGGGTCTACTTTAAATATCATACATCTCTAAATTAGTACTAACAATATAAGAGTAGTAAAGTACTAATCTTAACATCACAAAAATTATCAAAGACAGTATAATCTCAAAGTGCTTACGCTATATTTTTTTCAAATATCATATTAAATTTGTATGCATTTCTCTGAGGAAAAAAGTTATTGATTTCAGCTACTTATATTTATATGTATTTAGATTATTTGAAATGATAAAAATCTATTACTGTTATAGAATTACTACTAGAAGTTATTATATCAAATATTTTCATATTTTTCAGTCAGTGAATGCTAGATATTTTAAGACTAAAATGAAATGACTACTTACGAGATTTCTGTGTAATTTTTATCATAAGAAACTAAACTATTCACAGGTTTTATGTGATTTTCCTTCTCCCTTATTTTTATCTGCTCAAATATTTTAATGTCAGTTTTCTATAGTCACTACAAAATAACTTTTTAAAATACCTTATTTATTCATTCATTGGATATAGACAGAGAAAAATTGAGAGAGGAGAGCTAGAGAGAGAGGAAAAGAGAGACCTGCAGTGCTGCTTTAACACTTGTGAGGCTTCACCCCTGCAAAGGAGGCCTGGGGGCTTGAACCCAAGCCTGTGTGCATGGTAGCATGTGTGCTCAATTAAGTGCACCACCACCTGACTCCCCAGAAGATTTTTTCATTATCAAACTGTCTTCAAAGAACAGTTACTCAGATAAAAGAAGACTCCTAAAGAAAAGGCACCCTTTCTTAAAGACTAAGAAACATCTACACTGTGAGGAATAAATAGAAATAGCGTTATCTTGGAATTAGTTATTTTGAGAAAAAAAAAAAAGTATGGATAGGAGAAAAGTGAGCAGGAGAGCATGCGTGGCCATGATTAAGTTGGTACAGGTGGCAGAGTGATTCATACAAGTAGCATGAAGTAGCATTCAAGTAGCAAGAAGACCTATATATTCCATCTACAAAGTGAGGGGTGTGAAATATACAATATCAATTTTTTATTCCACTAAAATACTGACACTGTATGAGTCCCTACATCTGAAACTCTGAGTTATGTATGAAGTAATGAGAAAAAAGAAATGGCATACCTTTATATTCTCTTTCATCTTTGCCTTGTATTTGCTTTGTTCCTTGGCTTCACGGAGACTTCTTTGAGTAGGACCTTCTGATGCATTTCCTCTTTCACACTTAGAAGAAACTACAAGATAACACAATAAGTTCTTATTTATACTGTTTGTAAGAAGTATAACTTTAGCTTAAGTATAAAGCCAAACTCATCATGACACATGTATTTTTTTTTTATTTTTGTGGTTATTATTGTTGTTAATGATGTCGTCGTTCTTGGATAGGACAGAGAGAAATGGAGAGAGGAGGGGAAGACAGAGAGGGGGAGAGAAAGACAGACACCTGCAGAACTGCTTCCCCACCCGTGAAGCAACCCCCCTGCAGGTGTGGAGTCAGCGGGTTGAATAGGGATCCTTATGCCAGTCCTTGCCCTTTGCACCATGTGCTTTTAGCCTGCTGCGCTGCCGCCTGACCCCCCCCCACACACACACTTGTATTTTTTAAAGTATTAAACTAATAACAGTGAAATCATTCCAACATATTTTATGTTGATATCTTAAATACTTTCACTGAAGTGAAAAAGGGCAGTACTTCAAGTTGACAAAAATGGTATGATGATGAGTCAGATTGCATAATAATCAATCTGTAATTATATATGATTTCCTATTACCATGAGGTTCACATCCATATAAAGTTGAAAAGCAGTATCAAAAGAGAGAATGGTGAGCATAAAGAAATTTCCCAAAGACAATGGATAATAAATAGTACATTCTTTAAAATTCCAGAAATAAAATATTACACACTATGCTTCTTTATTTTGGAAGAAAAGGCAGAATGAAAATTGTAGTGCAAAATTCCAATAATTATAATGCTGATCTCCTAACTCCTTGGACACAAATAAGTCACAAATAGATCATCTGAGGGGAGAAAAAGTGATGGAAAATACCCCTTTCATTTTCACATATACTACTCACTGTATTTCTAAACAGAGGGCTGATTTCAAATGTCTATTAAAGTTATAATCATTAACTCTAAATTAACTGACTATTCTAAACAATAATAAGCATTAAAGACAGAAACAGAAATTCTCCTGTCATAGTTTACTCATATTCTTCTCTAAAATTAATCTATATTGGGCCAACAAAACAGATCACCTAGGAGGTGACCTGTTTTTGCCATGCACAAGCCAATTTATTTTTATTTATTTATTTTATTTATTTATTTTGCATACAGGGTTATTGCTGGGGCTCAGTGCCTGCACCATGAATCCACTGCTTCCGGAGGCCATTTTTCCCCCTTTTGTTGCCCTTGTTGTTGTGGTTATCCTTGTTGACGTCCTTCATTGTTGGATAGAACAGAGAGAAACCGAGAGAGGAGGGGAAGACAGAAAAGGAAAGAGAAAGATAGACACCTGCAGTCCTGCTTCACCACCTGTGAAGTGACTCTCCTGCAGGTGGGGAGCCAAGGGCTGAAATCAGGATCCTTATGCTGGTCCTGTGCTTTGTGCCACGTGTGCTTAACCCGCTGTGCCATGGTCCCACCCCTGCACAAGCCAATTCTAAGCATGGCACCAACCACACTCTCCTACTGTCTCTACTTCTCTCCTTTTATCTGAAACTTTTAGTTCAGAGTGGTGGAGCTCTGCAACAACAAAAGAAATGAAATTTAAAAAAATAATTTCTAAAGTAGCATATCTTATTTCCTTTTTTATGATCCTTTTAATTTTATTTTAAAAAATCAGCATTTACTCACCTTTAAATATCCCTATAATTTTGAATTCTATAGGATGAGAAATCACTAAAGTGTAAAAATCAAATTGGAGCTTTATCACATTTAACTTGTACCTTTAACATGAGGAGCATGGTAACTATGCCCAATTTCCATATGCCTCAATGTTGCTTGAAGTACAGAAATCTAAAAATTAAATTCAGATATACAGGTTGACTCAAAAAGGTTAAATAATACGCATTGGTTAAATTCTTACTACAAGTTATCCAAATATTAATTGCACTTGTATTAAAATCCATGTATTTAAAAATTAAACACCACTTGTTAAGAAAAGAAAATGTTAATGCCCCAGACAATTTGTTTTATTTATTTATTTATTTATTTATTTATTTATTTATTTACTGCGTTCAGGGTTATTACTGGGGCTCGGTGTCTGCACTACAAGTCCACTGCTCCTGGAGGCTATTTTTCCCATTTTTGTTGCCCTTGTTGTTGTGCTTGTTATAGTTATTATTGTCATAGCTGTTGTTGTTGGATAGGACAGAGAGAAATGGAGAGAGGAGGGGAAGACAGAGAGGAGGAAAGAAAAACAAACACCTGAAGACCTGCTTCACCACTTATGAAGTGACCACCTGCAGGTAGGATGCCAGGGGCTCGAAACCAGATCCTTACGTCAGTCCTTGCCCTTTGTGCCATGTGCGCTTAACCCACTGCGCTACTGCCCGACTCCCCACCCCAGACAATTATTAAGTATCTCTTATGGGTAGGCTTCTGAGTTATTTATTTCACATAGTCACCTACATCAAGAACACTGGTTATACATTTTATACAATAATGATTCAGCTTTCAATAATGAGTGAGGTTTATCCTCTGCTAAAATTTTTTCATAACAGTTTAGCCTATTTTCATATCCATAAAACAAAGATACTAGTTGAGAAATACCACATGTAAAGATCTGATATCCTTAAAATTCTTATCTCACTTTCTACTCACAGATAGTCTTTGTTTCATTGTGTTTTATAATTAGGAACATTTATTACTTTGGCAACACACCATTTCCCATATTTCCTGAAAAATATACTTAAATAACATATTCAACCTTTAAAATAATTTGCTTTATCTCTTGTATATGATCATGCTATCATAAAATACCATGACCAAGTAGCAATATATCTTCATTAACAGAGAATTTCAAACAATGCGACCTATTTTGGAAAGACAGAGACAGAAGCACAGAGGCAAAAGGAATGAAAGATTCCACAGCACCAAAGCTTCCTTCAATTAAGTCAAGGCCAAACTCAAACCTGGGTCATGTACATGGCAATGAAGTACACTGCCTGTGGATTATTGTTTCTAAAAATAACTAGGTAAAAAAATGTGTTTTTTTCTACTTTTAATAGAAATGTTGATAAAATGTTAAATGATGACAAAATGTTAAATACATTACTTACCTGGAACAATTTTAGACTTCCATAAAAGTTGCAAATACAATACAAAGAATTTCTATATATTCTGCACCCTGCTTTCACGTTAACATCCTCTATTACTATGGTATATTTGTTACAGGTAACACTGATATATCATTATTTAATTAGCAAATGTCCACATTTTGTTCTAGTTTCATTAATGTGTTTCTAATATCATTTTTCTGCTTCAGAATCCCATCCAAAATACTATTTAAATGTAGTCATTATGTCTTTTTACACTTCCCCTAATTCTGCTAATATTGGCAATTTTTAAGACTATAGCTTATTTACAATATTTCAGAATGTTTACAGATAAGATGTGGGGTATGATATTTTCCCATAATTCAACTGTAGTTAATGGATTTTGGAGAAGCAGATCACAAAGCGTGTCATATGAAAAGCATATCTATCAATCTGTTAAATGTTTATCCTAACCTTGATCACTTACCTAAAAAATAAGTACTAATTTTTCTCTGTGTAATTACATTTTTCCCATTTCCAGTGAATTTTGGAAGCAATGTATAATAAACCCAATCAATACTTAAGAGTCAAGGTGGTAAATTAAACTTCCTTAAGAGAAGGAGACATCTAATTTGGAATTTTTCTTTATAAAAGATAGTTGTCTCCTCCACTATTTATGAACTCAGTTAATTTGTTTATAGCATTATGAACTCAAAAAGTATTTACTTTTAAATAAAATCAAATGCTACAGCATTTTGTTGTTCAAGTTTTTTTCAAATTTGACTGGCTGGAGTTCTTTCAGATTAATTCCCGTAATAAATCCATCTAGTTTTTTTTTTTTATGTTTGACTACTAAATGTTGATGAGTCTTAACCATATCACTTAACTGCCATATCTGACCAAGTATATTTAAAATAAAATAAAAACTCGGGTACTCCCTTCTTTGCCATCAATAGAGTCAAACAATGAGTCCCTTCTAACACATAATAATTATTACCATAGTCTGAAGCCCCTAGTCACAATATAAGTTCCAAATCAGTTCACTGTCCTTATTCTTACAAGGCATTTTGGATCTACAATGTAGGCATGTGCTGCTCTCCCCAGAGAAAACTCAATTATGTAAGCTATAAATGCTTTCATAAACTCTTATTTTGTATCTGTTATCCTCAGTGTGAAGCTAAATTTGGTTGGCTTTACTATTGGAGCTACCCACAATTCTTTTGTCCCTGCACTTAGAGATAACTAGCCCAGCAGTGCACTAACCTTGTAAATATGACCCTAGATTTCAGTCCAAACACCACATGAGAGCTTCAAAAATGGTGAGGCAATACTGTGGTGTCTCTCCCTTTCCTTTCTCTCTCTTCCTTTCTCTCTAAAATACAGAATGACAAGTTGGGCTGGTGAGTTCACTCAGTATTTATATCATGTATGCCCATGGTCCTAAATTCATTTCCAATGTGCCACATTAAAAAAAAAAGTCAGTTGTTCCTTACTGTAATTTATTGTTTTACTGATTTATTTCTTCTGCTTTAATTTTCTTCCTTAGTTCCCTTCTTTTTACTTTTGAAAATTCCCAAACTTTATAGCAAAAAATTGTCCAAATGTTTCATGTTCATCTTATATTTTCAGCCAACATCTACCACTTCTCAGAGAAATCCTGCATTTTTTAAATTAAAGAACAATTTTACATTCACTACACCAAGATGTAGAATTGTGCTTATTATCTAGAAACTGGGGAGGAGTTTAGATTAAAATAAACATGCATGCACATGCACACAATGAGAAGCAGAGGGGTGACTCACCTGGTAAAGTACACACAATATCACCTGTGAGGACCCTACTTCAAGCTATCAATCCCCACTTAGAGATGGAAAGATTCACAAGCAGTCGAACAGTCCTTCAAGTGTCATTTCCCTCCCTTCTCTCTCTCTCTCTGTGTGTGTGTGTGTGTGTGTGTGTGTGTGTGTGTGTGTGTGTGTATGTATGTCTTAACCTCTATCAAAAGAAAGGAAAAGTAAAAATAAGTTTCCAGGAGTCATGTAGGCCCCAAGACTTAGAATAATCCTGATGGCAAAAATAAATAAATGAATAAAACTTTTGATAGTTTTGACACAATACCACAAAATATAAATTAATATCAAACACATTTTTCTATTATGTATAACTCAGACATACAAAAATTTTAATTAAAGAAAAAAGAAGCACTGAGACAAATAGTGCTTTGAATTCTAGTAGCTATGAATCCCATTCAAGACAAAACAAGTGAAAAACATGCCTTAACAATAAAATACTTGGAGGAAGAATATAATCACTATGAAGTTTTCGTAGCTAAAGAACATTTAGACAAAAATGAAAATCTCCAGAGAACAATTGAAGAGTGTTGAATACAGTTATAGTTTACTGCTACATATTTTAATGTGCACCATTTAATTTTTTAATTCAGTGTCAGAGATTCATTACTGTCCTTAAACCAATGCAAAAAATCTTCTGAAAAACTGGAAAAAAAAAAGTCAATAACAAAAATGACTGAAAATCAAGGCAGGGATTAAATTTGTTAGTCACCTAAGTATAAATTACAGGGACTGTTTATACATCATTCCATAAAGCTTTACAACAATACTAGTAAACTGTATGTTTTAGTTAATAATAATCTTTATAGTTTTTAAAAGATACAAGTGTTTCTAAATGTATGATCACACATGAATCTTTATTACACCATGGAAATTGGAGGAAATCTGTTTAAATTTATCTCAAAATCAAAACATAAATTTTTTTTTCTTTTCTTTTTTTTTTCTTTTCCAGAGCACTGCTCAGTTCTGGTTTATAATGGTGTGAGGGATTGAAGCTGGGACATGGTAGCCTCAGGCATGACAGTCTGTTTGCATAACTAATATGCCATCTTACCTGCATAAAACCAATATTTCTATTTTTTAAGTAAAAGGTTAAAATTAATTTTGAACTAACTTATTATTTCTTTACCTGCCCAACTGCTTTGTCTCTTTCCAAGGAGGTCAGCATTTTCTGCTTCAATAAAGTGTTGTGTTTCTCATGTAACACTCTTATTGTTGGTTCATATGAGGCATAATGTAATTTCAACCTATGAAAAACAAAAGACCAATCACATCTTAAAGGGCAATTGAGTTAAATCAGTGACTTCCATATAACATCTGAACCTTTTTCCCCTGTTGGATAAAAATAAAAACTATTTAAAGGTCAACACAACAGAGGCCAGAACTACCTGAAGTACTATATGTTATGTAACTTCCCTGAAAAGGGGCAGGAGTGGAAAAATCACATTTCTTTTGAGCTGATTATTTCTTTATTTCCTACTACCACCTTTTGTTGCACTCAAGTATGTACTCAAAATAATGCTATTATTCAGGAGTCGGGCTGTAGCGCAACGGGTTAAGTGCAGGTGGCGCAAAGCGCAAGGACTGGCTTAAGGATGCTGGTTGGAGCCCTGGCTCCCCACCTGCAGGGGAGTCTCTTCACAAGTGGTGAAGCAGGTCTGCAGGTGTCTATCGTTCTCTCCCCCTCTCTGTCTTCCCCTCCTCTCTCCATTTCTCTCTGTCCTATCCAACAATGACGACAACAACAATAACTACAACAATAAAAAACAAAAGGGAATAAATAAATAAAAATTTAAAAAAGAATGCTATTATTCACTGTGAGAAAAAATTCAGCTTCTTTAATCACTTTTTTGTTATCTGAGAGAAAAGAGAAAAAAAAGAACACTCAGAAGTAATAATAGGTGTAGGTGTGGTTTAGAAGGGAAGTGAAGACAAGGTGGTAGAAAAAAAATGGGAAAAATAGATAGATAGATAGATAGATAGATAGATAGACAGACAGACAGACAGATAGACAGACAGACAGACAGAAAGACAAACAAAGACAGAGAGACAGATAGTTATACAGTCAACCCATGCCTTTAGTCGGGGAGTCCTGAGATTTACAAACAGACAAAATGAGCCTAGACCTCGAATAAATCCCTCTCTCCTTTGTTACTTGTAATCTCTATCAGGAACAACACAATAAACCCCTTTGTGGGCCCCCATAGGACCTTGCCCTCAACATGGATCAACTAAGGTAGAGAATATTTCATCCTCCAAAGGGATGAACAACATACTCTATCTTCCACCTGAGAAAGATGGGTCCTAACATTGGGGCAGCTTGGAACATTCCTACTCATGACCACAGAATGTGAGCTCAGATCTACAGGGATGTAGAGGTCACAGGCTCTTAAGCTGAATATGGGCCCTAGATCAGATCAAATTGATGGGGTTTACAGTCAACAATATTTATACACCTTTCCCATATTTGGAGCTACTCTCTTCCCTGATCCAGCTTTCTGGTCCTTTTCTAGCCATGATCATCTCCCCAGACAATAACTTGGATCAGGTGTCAGACTCAGGAAAAGAAAGAAAGAAAGAAAGAAAGAAAGAAAGAAAGAAAGAAAGAAAGAAAGAAGGAAGGAAGGAAGGAAGGAAGGAAGGAAGGAAGGAAGGAAGGAAGGAAGGAAGGAAAGAAAGAAGGAGGGAGGGAGGGAGGGAGGGAGGGAGGGAGGGAGGAAGGAAGGAAGGAAGGAAGGAAGGAAGGAAGGAAGGAAGGAAGGAAAAAAAACAGTAATATAGTCCTGGGCTCTCTGGAATATAACTAAAATAGGCCTACTAACTATCTACAAAATGGAGACCCCCAAATCTTCATCTGCACTATTCCAGCCTTTAGGTTCATGATTAGTCAACAATTTGTTTGGTTTTATATGTTAACTCTTCTTTCAGCCACCAGGTTCCAGACGGTACTGTGCTGCCAACTGGACTTCCCTGGGCAGAGGATCCCACCAATGTGTCCTGGACCCCCATTTCCCCAGAACCCCGCCTCATTAGGAAAAGAGAGAGACAGGCTGGGAGTATGGAACAACCTGTCAACACCCATGTTCAGCGAGGAAGCAATTACAGAAGCCAGACCTTCCACCTTCTGCACCCCATAATGTCCTTTGGTCCATGCTCGCAGAGGGATAAAGAATAGGAAAGCTACCAGGGGAGCGGATAGGATGCAGCATTCTGGTGGTGGGAATTGTGTGGATTTGTACCGCTCTTATCCTATGGTTTTTGTCTTTTTCATTTTTATAAATAAAAATTATATAAAAAAATAATAAAGTCAACCCATATCTTTGACCTTGAGAGAACTACTGCAATTCCCAATGGAGAGCATGACACAGAACTCTGGTGGTGGAAATATTATAGAATTATATGATAATAGCTTATAATTTTATAAATCAATATTAAGTCACAAAGAAAAATAAAATAAAAATTGAAAAACAAAATATACAGATCTTAACTTTATATAATAATTTTCAGAAATATGAAATAAATAGCCTATATTACTATAGATTACAACATCTAACATCTCAGTAGATTCTAGAACCTCATCTACTTGAAATTATACAATATGATCCCCTTTTTAGTATGGCTTTTTTTGTACTAGAGATAAATTACCTGGGAGAGCACCTGCCTTGCCATGTGTGTGGCTCCTGTTCAAATCCTAAAGACAGCTCCTTTACTATAGTGTTTCTCCTCTTCATCTTTTTCTTTCTGTCTGTCTTTTTATCTGTCTGTAAAAGTCAGCCCACAGCAGTGAAATCACACATAAATGAGACCCAGTTGACACCAATGAAAAGAAAAGAAAAGAAAAGAAAAGAAAAGAAAAGAAAAGAAAAGAAAAGGAACCAGCTTCCTTCACCCAGCATATTAGAAATTCTTCCCTGTGGTTGGGTGCATTAGTAAGTCCTTGTTTGTTTTTTTATATATATAATACACACACAATTATATTTAAATTATACAAATTATATATCCACTATCCCACTGGTGGTAAACTGAGTGATACTCAGTTTGATCCTATTGTACATAAACTTGCTGTGAATATTCTTATACGAGTTATATATTTTTTGCTATATATCTTATTCCTCTTACAAAAAATAACTAGGAGCTGAATCGCTAAGTTTTAATTTATATTTATATTAGCAAAATATGATAGTGCTGGTTATTCTACCTCTTTGCCAACATTCAGGAATGATTAGTGTATTCAGGATCTATATAAATTTTATTGTCAATTTTGTTAGCTATATTATACTTTTTTTTAAATTTTATGTATTTTTGTTGCCCTTGTTGTTTTATTGTTGTAGTTATTATTGATGTCGTTGTTGTTGGATAGGACAGAGAGAAATGGAGAGAGGAGGGGAAGACAGAAAGGGGGAGAGAAAGACAGACACCTGTAGAACTGCTTCACTGCCTGTCTGCAGGTGGGGAGCCAGGGGTTCGAACCAGAATCCTGACGCCGGTCCTTGAGCTTAGCGCCACCTGCGCTTAACCCGCTGCGCTACAGCCCGACTCCCTATATTATACTTTTTAAGCAGCAATATAATTATGTTGCTATTTTTCATGTTTGTGCCTTTATTAGTTTATTCATTACTGATCTTATTTTTTTATTTATTTTATTTTCTTAGTATTTAAGTTTCTCCTTTTGAGATTATATAGTGCAAGAATAGAGCAATGGTTTAATTTTTCTTATTTTGCAACAAAAAAATTTGGAGCTACCAATTTCACTATCGCTATGGCCTTGATACATACCATAAATATATTTTCAGTAATTCATTTCAAAGTATTTCCTTTGGGGTTTTAGAAGTGTGTTATCCAATTTGTTTGGCTTCGTATGTTAACTCTCTTTTCAGTCACCAGGTTCCAGAAGCCATCAGGATGCTGGCCAGGCTTCCCTGGATTGAAGACCCCACCAATATGTCCTGGAGCTCAGCTTCCCCAGAGCCCCACCCTACTAGGGAAAGAGAGGGGCAGACTGGGAATATGGACCGACCAGTCAACATCCATGTTCAGCGGGGAAGCAATTACAGAAGCCAGACCTTCTACCTTCTGCAACCCACAATGACCCTGGGTCCATGCTCCCAGAGGGATAGAAAATGGGAAAGCTATCAGGGGAGGGGGTGGGATATGGAGATTGGGTGGTGGGAATTCTGTGGAGTTGTACCCCTCCTACCCTATGGTTTTGTTAATTAATCCTTTCTTAAATAAAAAAAAATTAAAAAAAAGAAGTGTGTTATCATTGCTGAATATTTGAGGATTTTTCCAAAGAGTTTTTTTTTAATTTAAATTCTAAGTAAATATTTAATTGTATCTGTTTGATGTCTAAGAATATATTTTAAGATACATTTTTTATCTTTTTTTTTTTTCCCTCCAGGGTTATTGCTGGGCTCGGTGCCTGCACCATGAATCCACCGCTCCTGGAGGCCATTTTTCCCCCTTTTTGTTGCCCTAGTTGTTGCAGCCTCGTTGCGGTTATTATTGCCATTGTTGGCGTTGCTTTGTTGTTGGATAGGACAGAGAGAAATGGAGAGAGGAGGGGAAGACAGAGAGAGAGGGGAGAGAAAGATAGACACCTGCAGACCTGCTTCACCGCTGTGAAGCGACTCCCCTGCAGGTGGGGAGCCGGGGGCTGGAACCGGGATCCTTACGCCGGTCTTTTAATATATATTTGGGGTTTAAGAATATATATACTTTTTAATTTTTATTTTATTTTCCCTTTTGTTGCCCTTGTTTTTTTATTGTTGTTGTAGTTATTATTGTTGTTGTTATTGATGTCATTGTTGTTGGATAGGACAGACAGAAATGGAGAGAGGAGGGGAAGACAGAGAGGGAGAAAGATAGACACCTACAGACTTACTTCACTGCTTGTGAAGCTACTCCTCTGCAGGTGGGGAGCTGAGGGCTCAAACCGGGATCCTTATGCTGGTAAGAATATATTTATGAATAAAAATTTAAAAAGTATTTTTCATGAAATCAATTTCTGAAATTTACAGAAATATGTTTTTCCGGGAGTCCAGCGGTAGCGCAGCGGGTTAAGTGCATGTGGCGCAAAGTGCAAGGACCAGCGGAAGGATCCCGGTTCGAGACCCCGGCTCCCCACCTGCAGAGCAGTCGCTTCACAAGCAGTGAAGTAGGTCTGCAGGTATCTATCTTAATCTCTCCCCGTCTTCCCCTCCTCTCTCCATTTCTCTCTGTCTTATCCAACAACGATGACATCAATAACAACAATAATAACTACAGCAATAATAAAAAGACAAGTGCAACAAAATGGAAAATAAATAAATAAAAATTAAAAAAAAAGAAATATCTGTTTTTCCTTTTCACCTTTTTTGTTCTTTTTTCTGCTACTAGGGTCATCACTTAGGCAATTGAGGTGCCTGTACTTTTCCATTCTTCTAGGTGGCCATTCGTTCCTTTTCCTGTCTATCTCTTCCTTCCTTTCTTTTTATATAGGGTGAGAGACAGAAAGAGAGAGCTAGAGAGAAAGAGAGAGAGTAGAGACAGCTACAGCACTGCACTGTGGCTCATAAAGCTTCCCCTCTGCAAGTGGGAAACTGGACTCTTGATCCTCACTCCTCACACACAATATGTGGGCTCTACCGGTAAGCCGTCACCTGGTCACTCTCCTTCCTATCCTATCAGACTTCGTACTTTGAAGGTCTTACATTAGAATTATGCTTATTTAACACTATAACTTGAAGATTTTTTTAATTTATTTTTGTCTTATTAGGAAAGTGATGCTTTATCAGCCAGTTATCACTTGAGCACAATTATTCATCTTTCCCTAACAACTGTCCACTTACAACTCCCACCACCAGCCCTGGCACCTGCCACCATTGATTCTTTTTATGAGTTCATGAAAGAGCCTCTTTTTCTCTGGATATCAGGATGCTCCCAAGAACACTAGTACTGTAGTGCTTCTCAGTACCTATGAGTCTAAGAAAGCTCGAACAGTCCAGCTGTGCTGCAAACTTATGCTGTGGTTTATTCTTACAAAAATAAAAGCTATTCCTCCTGAGCGCTCCCAAGTTCCTCCCCTCCAAGTGCTTGATAAGGGAAGGAAGAGACTATACATTCAACCTGGTGAGTTCTTCAATTGTACACTTCTCCTCAGGATTATTTTGGTTATTCTTGGGCATTTCTCAATTAAATTCCAGGATCAGCTCTTCAACCTCCCTCTGTACACACAGACTAAAAAATTCAACCTGGTTTTGGAAGGGACAATGTTCAATGAGTATAAGGCCCCTGCTGACTACACAAAGTACAATCTGAAAATTACCTAAATTTTACACTAATGGCAGAAAATTAAATTAGTACAGCTCCTATGGAAAATAGTATGGAGAATTCTGAAAACATCAAAAATCAACCTATCATAAGATATAGCAATTCCTGTCCTATGTATCTATCCAAAGAACACAAAAACACCTATCTGAAAAGATGTTTGCACACCTATGCTCATGGCAGTGCTGTATGAGCAAACATTTAGAAAAAACCCGTGTCCAGCAACAAATGAATAATTAAAGAACTTGTAAAGAACCTGAGGCATACACACAAACACACACACACACACACACACACACACAGTGGAGTATGACACAACTATATGAAACAATGACACAGTCTCCTTTGCATGGATGGAACTAGAGGGAATCATGTTGATTAAGATAAACTAAGAGTCGAATGACAGGTATCTATAAAACAAAGCAAAGATAATACAACATATAGTATATCACAGCAGATTCAGAGACTCAGAAGGTGAAAGAGGCTAAGCATCTAAATCCACAAGATGATGCTTGTGAAATATACTGATACCTATCTCAGGAAAACTCTTAATAGCTTCCTCTTCAAAGTAGTGTTGTGCAGGCCTACTGAGCCGGAGGTCTAGTAGAAAACATTTCCTATATGTGTGAGGCCCCAACACAGCATGACCTCAGAGACACAGTGGGTTTGACGATTCTCTCTGCTTCGTTCTCTTATTTTCTACATATTTGTTTGTTTACTTATGATGAGAGGAGAGGCCTGAACCAGAACACAATTCTGGGGTCCAAGGAATGGAACTCGAGACCTTAAGCTTGTAAGTCCTGTGCTCTACAGCTGTGCCACTGGGGTACTCTTCTTCTTTCCCCTCTGCCTCTCTTGTATGTTCTCTTTTTCATAACTATAAATCTTTTCCAAAACACATTTAAAAAAATAAATGGCGTTTCATTCATGCAGAGGGTAAATATTAGAACTATCAGAAAAACTCTTAAGTTCCAATAGGTTTTTATGTTTTAAAGAGTATGTTGATTCTGAAATCCCATGATTGTCTCTAATTATGAAACTATAGCCATAATAACCTGCAAAAGACAACCACTATTATTTTAATGAGGCAATTATTATCACTCCTAAACTAAAAAGCCCAGTACAGATGTCACTATCCAAATGTATTTAATGTTATGTAAATTAATTAAACTTAAATTCATAAGCGAATTAACTAGTAGTACTAGTAACACTGTAAGTACCTAAGAGCACATGTGAAAGTGATTATTGTTTGGAATATGCAAATACAACATATTGATAACATCACAAAAAGTTGATTGCATAGCAAGACCCTAAAAAAAAAAAGGACCATTCTAGCTAAGGATTATAAATTCTTGTGGTATTTGTTTACTGTTTTTGTGGTTACTGTTTTATTTTGACAGAGGAATGGATAGAGAAGGGAAGAATCAATCTAAATAATAGCTTTAGAATAATTTCTAAAAGCCTTAGCATTAAGTAAGTTACTCTGCATATCCTCTCCCCTTGTTAAGCCATATCTGCACTTTGCACTCTCTATACTTCATACAACTAGTGATCATGCCATGTTCCTTTGTGACTTGGTGCTTCTGCACAGGATCCACCATCTTCCCAGGGCATACTTGATGTCACAGTTAACATATAATTTAGAATGATATATCTCTGGAAATAGGTTGCTGGAGCCTATTCCTCTGATTGGTTTAGAGTGAACAGCTTCTTAGCTAGCAAAAATGGAGTGTATTTCAGTCCAAGACACCCATGGCACACATCCCAATAGTATGTGGGTATTGGGACAACAGTCTAAGTTCATTCATCCTTGTCTTTCAGTAACATTGTAGTGTTTGTTACACAACAGATTCTCAGTAAATGATGAATGAATAACTTTATTTGAAACCTTCTACCACGGTCAAGTTGTTTAATACTAAGTAGAGAACTTTTTAAAGAATCATGCCAATAAATAGTAGTTGCCTACCCTTTGAGGTCACTGATTAATTTGTTTTTTTCCTGGACAATTCGCTTGTGGTGCATTCGATGATAATCACGCTCTTTCTGAGTTTTCAGCAAATCTTCTCTAGCCTTGCTGAAAAAAATTATAGTAACAACAACTTTAAAAATCACTGTTAGAAATATATAGGCATCAATTAAAATCCAGCAATTCAAAAGTTAATTGAAAATGACACCTTTCTTGGCAAAATGTGGAAATGTACCCTTGTGACAATAATGCTGTAAATCAACATTCCCTCAGTAATGGGACACTGAAGTTGAAAAAAGGACAAAGACATTTTGTTATAATTCTTGTTGAAGAACTACAACCAACATAATATATCTGGGAGCATGATAAGAATGAGCCAAAGTTGGTACAAAGTGCAAAGACCTCTGTAAGGACCCCGGTTCCAGCCCCAGGCTCCCCACCTGCAGGGGAGTCACTTCACAAGCAGTGAAGCAGGTCTGCAGGTGTCTATCTTTCTCTCCCCCTCTTTGTCTTCCCCTCCTCTCTTCATTTCTCTCTGTCCTATACAACAACAATGACATCAATAATAACTACAACAATAAGGGCAACAAAATGGAATAAATAAATATTTAAAAATCTTTTTAAAAAATGAACCAAAGTCCATAAATTTTAAAATGCCATTATTTCACATTTCACTTAAGAGAAATTAAAGGCATGCTTTCAAAATAGCTCTTAATCTATTCTATTCTAAATAATTTGGTCACAAATTGAAAGATACGTGAAACAGAATAATTTTAACTAATTGTAACTATCTAATTAACTAATTACAACTATCTAATTCTGGTGGCTAGCAAAATAGCACAACTGGTATATAAGGCTTGCATGCCTGGGACTCCCAGTTCTGACACTAGTGGTACATATACTGAAGTGGTACTCTCATTTCTAGCTCTCTCTCACTCGCTTTCTCTCTCAACAATCTCATATGAAATAAACAATACATTTTAAATATTTAATTATATTTAATTTGAAAATACAGAGATAAATTGAGAGAAGAGTGGGAGTTACAGGGAAAGGGAAAGAAATTCATCTGCAGGGAGTTAGCAGTAGTGCAGCGGGTTAAGCTTACATGGCTAAAAAGACAAGGGCCAGTGTAAGGATCCGGGTCCAGCCCTGGCTCCCCACCTGCAGGGGAGTCACTTCACAGGAGGTGAAACAGATCTGTAGGTGTTTGTCTTTCTCTCCCCCTCTGTCTTCCTCTCTTCTCTCCATTTCTCTCTGTCCTATCTCACAACGACGACATCAATATAAACAATAATAACTGCAACAATAAAAAAGAAAACAAGGGGAACAAAAGGGAAAATAAATAAATTATTTTTTAAAAAGTCATCTGCAGCATTCATGAAGCTTAACCTCATGAAGGTGAAGACCAGGGTCTTGAACCCATATCCTTACACATGATAATATGTGCTGGGTGAGCCAGTATTCAGTCCCAATATATTTCTAATCCAAAATCTTGGGGGTGTTTTGTTTGTTTTGTTTTGTTTTGTTTTGTTTTGTTTTGTTTTTGCCTCCAACGTTATTGCTGGAGTTCAATGCCTGCACCACAAATCCACTGCTCCTGGAGCCATTTTTTCCCATTTTTGTTGCCCTTGTTATAGTTGTCACTGCTGCTGCTGTTGTTGGATAGGACAGAGAGAAATGGAGAGGGGGGAAGACAGAGGGAGGGAGAAAAAGATAGATACCTGCAGATCTGCTTCACCGCCTGTGAAGTGATCTCCTCCTCCTGCAGCTGGTGAGCCGAGGGCTCAAACCTGGATCCTTCCTCTGGTCCTCGCACCATGTGCACTCAAACCAGTCGTGCTGGTGCCTGACCCCTCTAAGCCTAATTCTGCACTTGAAAGCATCATATTGAGTGAGACAAACCAGACAGAGAAAGACTAGTTCTGAATGATCTCATTTATAGGTGGAATTTAAGAATAAAGGACAGTAAGGAAGTACTTAAGGTGAAACTTGAACTTGGTGTGACAAACTGTACCAAAGCAAAAAAAAAAAAAAAAAAAACAACTCTGGGGAAGGAGGAAAAGGAACAGGATGAAAGACATTGGGGTACTGTTGTGTCTCCTAGATACCAATCAGTGGGAAATCAGAGGTTGTGCCTATGTGTTAAAGACTATACTTGTAAACCATTAACCCTCCAAAAAAAATTTAAGAAAAGAAAGAGGAAGGAAGAGGAAGAGAAGAAGAGGAAAGTGAAGAAGAGGAGGAGGAGGAGGAGAAGGAGAAGAAAGTAATGTCTGGGGTGGAGTACACAGATCTAACAGGACTGGTGCACCTGCAAAGGGTCCCAGGTGTGGTAAGTACACATTAAGTGTGGAGGGGCTTAGAGCCTGGTAGCCTGGTGCAGGGGTCCCTGGGTAGAAGATGACCTGGAGGTGCATAGACAGGACTAGCAGAATTTTTATTACTATTATATGAAAAATACAGTGTCTATATATGGTTACATAAAGCTAAGATACTTGAATCCACATGTATAATCAGTTGAGGCAAAATCAATATTTAAATGCCATGGTTTCTACTCAAGAAACTGATAAACTCCTTTTTCTTTTTCTTCGCTTTTTTTACATTTTACTCAGAAGAAGATACGGATAGAATCTTCACCAAAGAGACTCAAAATGCCAACAGATATGTGAAAAAATGCTCAAGTCACTGACTATAAGAGGTCAGTAAAGGAAGAAAAAAAAAAGAAAGAAAAAGAAGTATGATTTTGCTAACATTTTCTTAAAACCACCCGAATTCCTAGTCATTTAGCAAAAAGTCATGTAAAGAAGTGTAAGTAATGTCATGCACATGAAAACATTCAATGAAGGGCCTCTGAAATAGTTCACCTGGACAGTTTGCCTCTTTGCCATGTACATGGCACAGGCTGGCATCCAGCCATACCACACTGAAGGAAGCTTTAGTGCTGTGATCTCTTTCACTTTATCTATCTACCTCTGTGTGTGTGTCTCTGTGTGTGTGTCTGTGTGTGTGTATGCTTTTGAAAATACTCAATGAATGTTACAATCATCAGCACTGAATTCTTAATTATTTTACTAATCTTAAATATTTAGTACAGTAGAAGAGTTAGATTCAAATCTTCTAATATTTTCATATCCCAACCTAAAACAGAGCCATGCAGGTAAGTACATAAAGATATATAATGAATAAACACGTCACAATTTAAGATTACTAGTAATGCCTCTTCATTGTTCATGAAGCTTTCCCTCTTTATAAAACAAATTTTAGTCAATTGTGTTTTGCTTGTTTATTTTTCCAGAGCACAGTCAACTCTGGATTATATTAGTGCTGTGAATTTAACTTGTGTCAGGAACGAAAGTCTCTCTGTATAATGGTTATACTATTTTCCTAGTCACAAAATTTAAACTTTTGGGGGATGGGTGGTGGTGTACCTGGTTGAGTGTGTATGTTACCATGCGCAAGGTTCCAGCCCCCAGACTCCACCTACAGGGGGAAAGCTTCATGAGTGGAAACAGTGTTGCAGGTGTCTGTCTCTCTTCCTCTCTATCACCCCCTTCCCTCTCGATTTCTGGCTGTCTCTATCCAATAAACATAATAGAGATAATTGAAAAAAATTAAGGAAAAATCAAACATTTTAAAGCATCTATTTTAAGTCTACTAAATTCCCGTACTTTCAGTAACTTGATAAAATATTGTGTATTTTTCTGAAAGATAGACACACAGTAGGCTAAACAATATGTAGTAAAACAATGCTGCAAACTTTCGTAAGCAGAATCATAAATGCAGTATTGAACCCTCTCGCTTCTTAAATATACATTTAAAAATCTATTTGTACTCATCTGCAAAAAAGAAGCATAGGAATTGATTCAAGTACTAGACCTTAAAGTTTTCTGACCATTAAATTGGTTTTCAGAGACTTGCTTTCTGTTTGCACAAATGAAGTCTACTCAGTAAAACAATTTAAAGTCATTTCATGGTGCTGCTTCCCCTATTATGACCTTTACGATGCCTATATGCTAAGTAAAAAGAAAAGAAAATACCAAAACTAAAGCTTATGACATTCACATAGAAAATTAACATTCTAATCTCTCATTTTCTTATTACATTAGAATTGCATCTACATGTTTAAAAAAACACCTTTATATTAAGAAGACTCACACTGTGTTTTAAAAACTTTGAGACATACAATTAATTTTTACAATTAATTAATGAATTTCAGCCCCCAGGTTCCAGATGCCATCAGGATGCTGCCCAGGCTTCCCTGGACTGAAGACCCCACCAATATGTCCTGGAGCTCCGCTTCCCCAGAGACCCACCCTACTAGGGAAAGAGAGGGGCAGACTGGGAGTATGGACCAACCAGTCAACCTCCATGTTCAGCGGGGAAGCAATTACAGAAGCCAGACCTTCCACCTTCTGCAACCCACAATGACCCTGGGTCCATGCTCCCAGAGGGATAAAGAATGGGAAAGCTATCAGGGTAGGGGATGGGATATGGAGATTGGGTGGTGGGAATTGTGTAGAGTTGTATCCCTTCTACCCTATGGTTTTGTTAATTTATCCTTTCTTAAATAAAAAATAAATTAAAAAAAAAACCTTTATATTTACACAGACATCAAAAAGACATTCTAGTTCAAGGACTATAAAGTAAGAGTTGGTGAAACACTATTTAAACTTTTATGGCACAAAGAACATGCTTTGTACATGCTTTTTCTTAAAAGAGATATATTCAGAATAACTAACTTAACTGTTTCAAAGAACCAGAATGTCAAAATCTACGTGAAATATAAGATACTAAAATAATTACATTTTTCATATAATAAAAGTATTATTCCACAAATTCCATGTTTTTCAAATTGTTGTTTGAGGTAATCCAGGCTTACAAAACCACACATTTTAGTAGTATAATTTTACATATCATTAAAATAAATTACTATATCATACCAAAGTACCAATATCTTTCTATCAAGTCCAGTATTCCCCCTTGACCCTTGTAATCAATCCTCTCTCCCAGGCCCTTGGGTAAACTCAGTTCTGCAATCTAAAGGTTGGTTTTTATTGACATTGCTTGTTTATTCCTTCCGTTATTTTGTTCCTCTCCCACCTCTGGCACCGTTATGATGCAAATGTTGCTTCTGCAGATGTTGTCCCACAGCCATTTGGGTTCTGCTTCTTTCTTTTTTTCTTCCTTTCTTTGCTTCTCTTTCTTTTTGCTAGATTTTCCCTATGTTTTCTTTCATCCTACCCTCCAGTATACTACTTTGATGCTCAGCTTCTGACTCTTTGCTGGTGGACACCTCTACAGTAGTTTATTTTAGTGCAACTGCTGTCCTCTTAATCTTTCTGATTTCTATTCTGACTCCTCCAATACTTTCTATGACCTTTTTGAAGTTTTCTTCCATTGAATGTCTCATTTTGGTAAACATCATTAGAGTCATAGTTGTGATGTCCTTCGTAGGAAATGACACAGGTCTACTGAATTTGGGATATTTTTCCAGTTGTCATGGTTAAGTAATTTCTTTCATCTTATTGCAGTTTTGCTTTTTAAGGGCCGGGGCTTGGGTGTTTGAACTAAGATATTAACTAGAAGTCCAGGGTTACCAGTGCTTAGCAGCCAGTAAGAGGCCAAATGGAAGAGGTTTGGTTCTTAAATCTTATCTCTCTTGAGTCTCAATCTAGGTAGTGACACTCATACATATTCATGGCCTGGTAGGGAAGATTCTGAGCCAGGAATTGGGTCTCTTACCATAGAAACTGAATTCTAATTTAGTGGTATTCACTTGAATTCCAGCAAGCTCCCTTGGATAGTCAGAAAGAGTTGTAGTCATAAGTCAACTTCTATGTAAGGATTTTAATATACTGTTCCTGTTGTTGCAGAGTTGTAAAAATAGGATTGGGTTGCCAATACTACAGCACAGCTTGACCCCATTTTGCCAGACCAGAGTCCTTTACCTTACACATCACAGCCATTTGCAGTTTTCAAAGGGTGTTTTTAGCTTCTTCAGAGAAAGCACTTGTCTATACCCTACTGCCCATATGTTGAATTTTTTTCCTCTTGAGTATAAAAATTGTTTATATTCATATTTTTCTTTGTCGATGATGAAGAAAGAAGAGATCTGCAGACTTTCTGTGGTCATCTTGAATACAAAATTTCCATGTTTTGAAATGAAAAATGTGATTTAAATATGTGCTAAAATGTTTTAACTGAATGTCCACAGTAAAAGTAAATTTACTAAAGTGATATATAAATATTTAATGATAATGTAATAGTATGTCTATTGATTTTTTTTAGTGTAATTTGACAAAAGGAGATATATAAGCATTTTCTTGTTTAACTTTATCAATGATAGTGGGCTATCTTTTTCATGTACTTTTCTAATATTCAGTCCTAAATCTGAATTTAAGTAGTTTCTAGAGTTGGGCAATGATGCACTTGATCATGTTACTATGCACAAAGGCATGAGCTCAAGCCCCTGGACCCTACCTGAAGAGGGGGAAGTTTCACAAGAAGTGAGGCAAGTGCTGCAGGCATTTCTTTCTCTACCATTCCATTCCCCCATTTCTGTCTCATGTCCCCCTCAATCTGCCTCTCTAAAAAAAAAAAGTTAAATTAAAATTTAAAAAAGACTTCTTATTAAAAAAGTAATTTCTCATACAATACTACAAAAATAGCAAATGCTACATTAACTTCAAAAATATATAGTTTAACCCATTAGTATAAGAATAATAGATTTGTAAAATGGGATTCACCTTGACTAGAAAACAAAATTCATTATATTCTTAACCAAAAAAGAAAGGAATATACACATGTCTAGAAAAAAATATATACTTAATTTAACGAGCAATTACCTAAACACTAAGGCATGAAATTTTATGGGACTCATTATTATCTCTAGTCCCACAATGTTTGTTTCTGAAAGTCATTAAATTAAATGGGTGTTAGGAAGAGCTGGGAACTCTCTGACCTTTTATAAAAGTGAATGTTGTAAGTAAAATGAGGACCCTCTAGTAAAGCACCTAAGTTTCTCATATTAGCTGCCATTTAATTTGTTTCATTTCTGTATACATTTTCTTGCAAAAAGTAAAAGAAGTAATTTCATTGTTTTAAATAATCCACTTGGTATTTTTCCTGCTAAATCTTCAGGATACTCAGAGAAAGACATACTCAGAGAAAGGTACATATTAAGTAGGAAAGGACTTAGCTTCTTTAAAAGTTGGCTGAATTCTCATCATAAAGTAAAATACTTATTCCAAAGAAGTGCTATGAAAGCGACAAAAATTAATTAACTACATATTACTAACAGCTTAACTAAGAGTCAAAATGTAAAAGAAAAGAAGATAAATATCTCTGGGAATAGGCAATGGAATTAGACAAGCTATCCCAAGCAGTAGTTAAAAAATAAATCAGATTATAAAAGTTGGGGGGGCCAAGCAATGGTGCACCCAGTTAAGTGTACATAGCACTAAGTACAAGGACCTTGAAAGGATTCTGGTTTGAGAACCTGGCTCCACACCTGCAGGAGGGATGCTTTACAAGTGGCAAAGCATATCTGCAGGTGTGTCTTTCTCTCTCCTTTTTTATCTCCCCCTCCCCTCTCAATTTCTCTCTGTCCTATCTAATAAAATGGAAAAATTGGCCACCAGGAGGAGTGGATTCATAGTGCTGGTACCAAGCCCCAGTGATAACACTGGTGGCAATAAATAAATAAATATTTTAAACTACTATCTACCAGGGATACAATTAAAAAGCTGAAGAGATAAGCTGTAAACTTGGAGTGGGGGTCAGAGAAAGTTACAAATTTCTGACAATAGAGATATTCATATACAATAAGACAATACAATGAAAACCTGATATCGAAAGCATTTATCTCCGTCCTTGTTACCCATGTTTCTTTTCATTATAGAATCTGTCGTCATGTGATTCGCATTACATATATCAACATTCACATGCTCTTAATGACCCTCTTACCTTACTGAGCAGTGCAGCTTTAGACAGCAGATAATGTTTGTATAAGAAAAGAAACTGCAGGACCATTGAGACAGCTTATCAGGGATGTGCATACATGAACTAATAATTAATAGTCAATGACTAATGTTAGCCCAGGCAGTACCTGGGAGGTGCTATGGCAACAAGAACACTTCAGTGTTATGGTGGCTACCACTCACTGCATGTCTATCTGAAAGAACAACAATGACCCAGAACAGTATATCACATACATGCAGTGTCCCAGTCCAACATATGCACACATTTTTTTAAAAAAGAGCTTATACATAAATTAGAAGTAAAGCATCTAGCTGTTAGAGAATCTGAGGGGGAAAGAAATGAAATAATGGGATGAACACCTGGTAGAATAAGTAGGGTGAAAACCAGACTACAGGATTCTGAAACATGAGTACAACAGTGCCTTAGAAGTAAACTAACCAATTGAGAATAGCTGCAATGTGTATGTTATGAAAACAAAGGCACACAGTGCTAATCAAGATAGAAAACAAAATCAAGTATGAGTTTGTATTAATAACAACAATCATTTTTATGGACTATGATGAAGATAAGTTACAGATTTATATGGCACTTGACAGCATTTAATGGTAAATGTGGACAAAAGAAAAATCATATATATATTTACATATGCATATAAATGCATGAATAACATAGATATATACTACTAATAATATATGTATATATGTGAGATAGATATATATACACACATATGTATATATTATTTACCTTTTTGTCCACATATATTATTAAATGCTGTCAATGGAGTCAAAGGTAATATGTCTTTTGCATTAGATATTAATCACTAGAAAATAATTAAATATCTATATTTACATCAGTTTAAGACAAAACTTTAATCCTATAAGGGGAAAATACTAGGCTAGATTGCATAAAGGGAATGTTGTATTTATCACTTATTCTAAATTATCCCCAAAAAGAAATTTCAAATTGTGTGAAAAAAACGTAACAACTTTGAACAAATTTATGGTAGAATAGATGTAGTTTGGTGTACTACAAAACTTCACTCTTCACATTCTAAGTAAAAGTATCCAGTAAAACTGTGATGACAGAATAAGACACTATCACTCAGTGGAATTATATGGTAGGGAGGGGTTAATAGTATCATATATCAAAACATATGCACTATATTACAGGTATATTTTATTAAGTTTCCCTTGATTCATTTGTTAAAATTTAGCACTGAGGAGATAGCTCTACCTGTTAGCATCAATTTGCATGCTTGAGACTTCAGAACTCACAGATTGAATTGCTAGCAATACTTTATAGCAGAGATGAATAGTACTCCAGTCTCTAGGTACCTAACTATCTATCTCTATCTCTAGATCCCTCCATTTTCATTCTGTCTCTCATAATAAATATTTCTGAAAATAAAATTTAAACTATATCAAGTGAAATAGATATGATCATCATAAGTTAATAAAACTAGAACATTTTAGTAAATATAGTAATTTTACAATAAAAATATTTAGTATCTAATATAGTAAACACAAACAAGAAAAAGATTTCAATTGAGCAATATATGCTTTAATCGTAATTACTTTAATATTGCTAATAATTTGAATAGGTAATATTTTATAACATTTTGGTGATAATTAAGTGTAATATTCAGTAAATAACCAGTAGTCAATAATTGTACTTAATGCTATCAGGGGAAAGCTTTGTAAAAAGCATCTAAATCTATTCAAAAGAAAATTAGCAAACTTGAGCAATAATTCAAAGGAGATCAGGAACCTAAATAGTCTTCCAGACAGCACTCTAAACAAATCTGCTGTGTCAGATTCCCAGTGCATCCATTACGTGTCTGTATAAAGATCACAAAATGCACCAGATCCAACAGTGCATACCACTTCTGAGAAGTGAAGCCAAGAATAGAGAGAAGTCTGGTTTAAGTAACATATCATTCTGTGAATCACCATACACTCTGCCTAAATGTAAAATGTCAAATACTATATACTCAAATACAATATGACACTTGAGGAACTGGCAAAAACATTGCTATAAGGGCATAAATGACTATACCAACTATCTTTTATTTATCACCATCTTCAAAAATGAGTAGGTTATTTTAAATGTTTCCTTCACTTTGTAAAGTATTTTACTCTTTTGTTGGGATCCTGTAATTTATAATGTTTGATCACTTATTGGAACCAGATATGTCAGAAATCCTTTGTTATCTCTGTATTTCTGTCTCCAGCCTCCAGGAGTGTTTTGGCTGTATCAAGATAAGCACAGATAAAAGGGTCAAAAGACCCTTCAGGCTAACAGAGGCTTTATCTGATACCTTTATTTCCTAGGGTAAGATCAGGATTTACAAAGTAAACATACAATCTAATATAATCACTAGAATTGGGTCTCCAATTCTAGTCTGATATAGAGTGATCTTTATACTAAGAAATCATTAAATTATTTATGCCCTTAAGATTTTATGTACACCTTTAAAATGTTTATATATGTACCCTTAAGATGTTTATGTTTGGCACTGCTTTATGCACACATACCCACTAAATAGAGGAGCAGAGTGGTCCACATGGGACTTTCTTCAGAACTTCAATGTGAGATATATACCATGTGTCTACCACTCCATAACCCCTCTATCCTCTTGCTATTAATGGTATAATGAAATTGATAGCTCAGCCCTGAGACGCAAACAAAACTCTGTTCCCTGGCATCCATACAGCCCCTGCACGGGTTTTCTATACTCTTACACTCTTTTACAAAGATCTTAAAATATTATGCTCCAAACGGTAGACCAATTTTGTATAATTTTTTTCAACATAATTCTTTAGTAAATGTCTTTAAATTTGTTTAACAAAAATTAAGGAACAATATACAAACTATCTCCATTCCACGTGTGAACACTGGTTTTCCTATAATCTTGTCGTAGATGAATAGATACACAGGAAGTCAAC
Organism: Erinaceus europaeus; assembly: GCF_950295315.1. Classification (NCBI taxonomy): domain Eukaryota; kingdom Metazoa; phylum Chordata; class Mammalia; order Eulipotyphla; family Erinaceidae; genus Erinaceus; species Erinaceus europaeus. The sequence goes on from NC_080168.1 coordinate 21,386,204, forward strand.
ACATTCATATATACTTGTCTTAGCTAGAAAAACTGCTAGCAAAATATATTCTCAGAAAATGTCAAGCATTCCATTAATTTTAGAAAGATCCAGGGAGATGTGGCTTTTAACCATTGTTTCTCCTCTATAAAAACTGATGCTAGAAAAAGCTTCAGCTTCCTTTGGGAAATTTTCAATACCGAAATTCTCCTCTAGGGATACACTAACTCCCCTTCCTTCCTCTTTGTTTTATATAATTTTATTATTCCAGAATCTAACTTATCCTCAAAGGAATATCGCACAAATAATAAAACAATTATCAAAATACATAAGGAAGTGAGCAATGTAGAACAAATTAACCATCTACTACACAACTCCCTAAAACCACTCTTGTTAGTGAACTGCAGTTTTGTGAGTTCAGTCATGTCTGATTAACTTGTTAGTGGAGAACTTCATATTTACCCAACTACATTTCATTTCTTCATAATTAAAAATCTGGTACATTTGTCATGAGTCACACAGTAGCCTCATTTAATTCTACTCTTACTTAGCAATAGCACAAAAAAAAAATCACTTAAAAAAAACATACTCAGCTGCTTGTTTGTAGTGCTTCAAATCTGTCTTCAAACTTTTATTTTCACTTTCCAAGAGCATATTCTGGGTGTAGACATCTGGGACATTCCCCAAAGCTCCCAGTCTAGCTACTTCTTTTTGTACCAACTCATACCTAGACGAAAATGAAGCAAAAGGTTATATGCTGCTTCTACTTAATTGTCTTTATTTATGTGCAATTCAAAAAGTCTTAGATAATATTAATAGAAACTAGTTAAAATGATGTTTTTATGAATTACCAACATTCTTAACATATTTTTAAATAAAATGTGAATGAATTCTTAGATTCTCATATCACATTAGAACATAAAATATAGCTGAACATGTAAGTTATAGGAACTGATCCAGATACTGGCAACGTAAGCAAAATGTTCCAAGGCTCTATCTAATGGAGTTGCTAGTGTGGATATACAGTCTATGAAATAACCTAATTAACAATAGAAAAATAGAGGGGCCAAGTCCATCAGCGGCTCAGCCAATAAAGCACACATGTTACCATATGCAAGGACTAGAAACTCTGGTCTGCACCTGCAAAGGAAAAGATTCCTAAGTAGTGCCACAGGTGTCTCTCTGTGTTTTTGTCTCTGTATCTCACACTGTATTGGTAAGAAAGGAAAAGGTGAGAGAGAAGGCTGCCAGAAACACTGGAGTTATCATACAGGTAGGTGGGAGTCTCAACAATAATCCTGGTGACAATTAAATAGAGAAAGAAGACAGAGGCTCAGCTTCTGTGATGGAAAAGAGAAGGTCAAAGAGCAAACACAGAAGACTGCTACAAAGAGGTAAGAGTCATGGGATTTCTATTCTGTCTCAGTGAAGTAAAGAGCATCATTTAACATTTATAAATAATTGTAATTAAAATAAATACAATTTTCAATCACTAAATGAAACAGCTAACAAAATCTATCAAGTAGTTTTAAGAAAGATCATTTTAAGTTTTAAAGGTATTAACAAGAAATTCCTACAGAGCTTGAATTAGATAAGTTTTTAAATGAGTTAGACATTAGTTTAAATGTTTAATCATTTTAATACTATATATACTAACACTACTAATATTACACAATAATAATAGGCATACCTTTTCATGTTATATGCCCTATTGTAAAGAGAACCTTTACACCAATTAACCATAAACATACAATTTTTATCTATATTTGGAGTGTGACATACTTATTCAAACAAAATGACACAGGGTTGATTAAGACTACTAGATTGGAACTATTTTTAAAAACTGTTTTTAGCAACTTGCTTCACTTAGTGCAGAGAAAAGTTACTAAAGAAATTATTTTCAGGATAAAATGACAGGTAAATCTCTAAATGAAATGTTACCTTAATAAATTATAATGTGGTAAAATAAATATAAAGACTATATATATATATATATATATATATATATATATATATATATATATGTAAAATCATTGATCATACAAATTTTCTTGAATGAATGCTGCTGGCAGATTTCCTAACCATGCCAGGCCCATGTGGTAGAGGCTTTCTGTTAGACACAGTTGTTGAGAGAAGGAAGGAAGACAATGCATAAAAGCACAATATACTAACAAAAAGAAAAATGTAAGCACACCCTTATGTATATGCGATCATTTTTGTAAACAACCAAAAAGTAAATATTTTAAAATTTACCAAAAAGGAAGGAAGGGAAGGAGGAAGGAAGGAAAGAGAGGGGAAAAAGGAGAGATGGAAGGTGGGAGAAAAGAAAGAGAAAAGGGGGGAAATATATATATAATTTGTGCACAAGTCTCCACAGTGACTAATTAGCTTTTTTGTCATATCATGAAAACAGCCACAGAAAACACCTGAAAGAAAGGTCACGGCTGCATTCCAATGGAATTTTAATACAAAATCTTGAGACAGGATAGATTTTGGTTTTACCCTTATGATCTTTGTTTACTGACCATGAATTTAAAAGATACAGTATAATGCCTGTCAAAACAGTAAGCAGGGAGACTGGATTAAGCACATCGGATTAAGCACATCGGATTAAGCACATCGGATTAAGCACACTTAGTATGAAGCACAAGGATCCCAGTTCAAGCTCCTGGCTCCCCACCTTCAGGGGGGTCACTTCACAAGCAATGAACTAGGTCTGAAGGTGTCTCCTTCTCCCCCCCCCCCCATCTTCTCCTCTCCTCTCAATTTCTCTCAGCCCTATACAATAAAAGGAAAAAAATGGTCATCAGAAGCAGGGGATAGGTAGTGAATACATCAAGCCCCATCAATAACCCTGGAGGCAAAAAAGAAGTTAAAGGAATATAAATGAAATTTTACTTGCTAGATATTTTTTAGTTGATTTGTTGTTTGCTTTACAAGTTAACAATGAGGAAATATGTGTTATAATCATCTGTAAGATTAAAAGAAATCAGGACCAGAGAGGGGGTTTAGCAGTAGAGAGTCCATGCTTTGCCTGCGTCACATAAGGGTGGATCCCAGGCTCCCAAAAAAATTAAAAAAACAGATAAAAGCTAACAGAACATCATAAATGGTAGAGCTGATTCTGGCTGTGTGAGTGTGTGTGTGTGTGTGTGTGACTGGCATAAGGATCCCGGTTCGAGCCCCTGGCTCCCCATCTGCAGGGGAGTCACTTAGCAATCAGTGAAGCAGGTCTGCAGGTATTTATCTTTCTCTCCCCCTCTCTGTCCCTTCCTCTCTCCATTTCTCTCTGTCCTATCCACAATTAAATTCCCATCTATCAAGGCAAAGGTTATACATATTTTCCATAATAAAAAATATTTAAAGTGTGTTTAATATTCCCGCATTCCTACTATGCAGAAAAAGAGGAGATTTTCAATAAAGTGGGAAAAAAAAAGGTTCCTATGAATAAATTTTTCCAATGCAGTGAGTCTCATCACAAATTTGACAGCTAGGGTAAAGGATAAAATTACCTGAACCACAGTATAAAGTTTACTTCACAGTTACATTATTATCTTATTATTATACATTTTTAGAAGTTCTATAAATCTAGAACTAGTGCACTTTCCTGAAAAGTCTCATCAATTCAAATTGCTAAATATAAAATAATATTATGAGAACATTAACTAATTACTAAGAGTACATTATCCCCAAAGGTCATGCAGCACATAAAAAAATGGTCTTGTAAACATAAGGGCCCTCATTCAAACCACACTTGAAAAAAATAAAACTCTAAGATGTCAGTAAATAAGTATCAAAAAGAATATACTAGTTTCCAGATTTTTCCAGATTTTTTTCCATACTTTGGACAGGTCAAACATGTGAGCCATCATGTTTTAACAAATATTCTTAGAAGAAAAAATAAAATTCAGTCACATAAAACATTCCCTACATATGCACTATAAATTACCTACATTGACAAAATAGGTATTTTATAATTCATTTATAATTATTTCTTAATAGCATTATTATTAAAATCATTTACAACATTTCCAGATTTCCTAGGGACAAAACGTTATTTTTCTTTTTTCTTTTTTCTTTTTTTTTTTTTTTTTTTACCAGAGGACTGTTCAGATCTGACTTATGGTGATGCAGGGGATTGAACCTGGGACTTTGGAGCCTCAGGCATGAGAGGTTTTTTTTTAACTTTTTTTTATAAAAAGTAAGCACAGACAAAAACCATAGGATAATAGGGGTACAACTCCACACAATTCTCACCACCAGAACTCCATATCCCATCCCATACCCTGATAGCTTTCCTGTTTTTTATCCCTCTGGGAGTATGGACCCAGGGTCATTATGGGGTGCAGAAGGTGAAAGGTCTGGCTTCTATAACTGCTTCCCCACTGAACGTGGGCGTTGGCAGGTCAATCCATACTCCCAGCCTGTCTCTCTTTTTCCCTACTGGGGCAGGGTTCTGGGGAAGCAGGGCTCCAGGACACATTGGTGGGGTCCTCTGCCCAGGGAAGTTCAGTTGGCATCATGTATCTGGAACCTGGTGGTAGCGCTGACTTATAGAGTTAAAAAAAAAACAAAAAAACTGTTGACCAATCATGAACCTAAAGGCTGGAAAAATTCATATGCAGAGTTGGGGGGTCTCTGTTTTGTAGATAGTAATCCTTTTTAGTTGTCTGCCAAAGAGCCCATGACTATACTAGTTTTTGTTTGTTTGTTTGTTTTGTTTTTTCCTGAGCCTGACATCTGATATGCAGGAGGATCAAGTTATTATCTGGGGAGATGATGGCTGGAAAAAGGACCAGAAAGCTGGATCAGGGGAGAGTAGCTCCTAAATATGGGAAAGGTGTATAAATATTGTTGACTATAAACCCCATCGAATTGATCTGATCTGGAACCCATATTCAGCTTAGGAGCCTATGTGACCTCTGCATCCCTCTAGATCTGAGCTCACATTCTGTCATCATGAGTAGGACGTTTCAAGCTGCCCCAATTTCAGAACCCATCTTCCTCAGGTGGAACACAGAATATGTGGTCCAGCCTCCCTTTGGAGGATGGAACATTTTCTTCTGTTGTTGATCCACGTTGAGGGCAAGGTACTACTGGGGACCCACAAAGGCATCTTTTCCTGATAGAGATGACCAGTAACAATGGAGAGATCTAGGTCAGTCATGTCTGCTTGGGAATCTCAGGACTCCCCGAATAGGGCCCCAGCTGATGGGGCCTGATAGTAATTAAAGTGTTATCATTAAAGGATGCCAGTGTCTTGCCCTTATTCAGCTTTTGTAGCTCTTACTTTGATAAGGTTTCTACCATAAAATTCTACTTTGTTTCAAACTGTATTAATTAAAAATGGCTCCCCTCATTAAATTCAATACTATATTTGGCATTTAAAGTATGAATTTTGCTTCTTCTATAGGCATAGTCTCATTAGCTTAATACTAAAAGTTGTACTAAATAAAAATATCAGTTAGATTAGCAGAAATTTCAAATTCCCCCTGTATTTAAAAATAGATCCTAGTGCCCTAGTCCAAAATACATTATAAATACCTTTATATATCAGAATAATCCCCTTCTCTATGGTATGCATATATTTCACAGAGCACACTTGTATTTTCATGTCCCAATTATTTAATAACATTGCTTTATAAAATGTTAGAATTCTAGAAGTAGCTGGTATTATTAGCAATATAGTAAAATAATAAAACAGCATGCCTGATGATTTTCATATTTAAAAGTTTAATCATAATAAGACAATCTTATATCTAAGTATCATTACTTAATATAATTCCACTAACTTTTTAATGAGGAAGTATTTATAGGAAAAGAATAAAACAATTGCAAGGAAAACTAAAGCAGGAACAAAACAATGGGACTACATCAAATTGAAAAGCTTCTGCACAGTCAAAGAAACTATCACACAAACAAAGAGATCCCTCACAGAATGGGAGAAGATCTTCACATGCCACACATCAGACAAGAGACTAATAACCAAAATATACAAAGAGCTCAGCAAACTTAATAACAAAAAATCAAATGACCCCATCCAAAAATGGACAGAGGATATGAACAGAACATTCACTACAGAAGAGATCCAAAAGGCTAACAAACACATGAAAAATTGCTCCAGGTCATTCATTGTCAGAAAAATGCAAATAAAGACAACACTGAGATACCACCTCACCCCTGTGATAATGGCATACATAAAAAGGACAGCAGCAACAAATTCTGGAGAGGCTGTGGGGACAGAGGAACCCTTCTGCACTGCTGGTGGGAATGTAAACTGGTTCAGCCTCTGTGGAGAGAAGTCTGGAGAACTCTCACAAGGCTAGACATGGACCTTCCATATGACCTAGTAATTCCTATCCTAGGGATATACCCCAAGGACTCCATAATACCCAACCAAAAAGAAATGTGTACATCTATGTTCATAGCAGCACAATTCGTAATAGTTAAAACCTGGAAGCAATCCAGGTGTCCAACAACAGATGAGTGGCTGAGAAAGTTATGGTATACTATGCAGCTATTAAGAACAATGAACCCACCTTCTCTGATCCATCTTGGATGGAAATAGAAGGAATTATGTTAAGTAAGCTAAGTCAGAAAGATAAAGATAAGTATAGGATGATCCTACTCACAAACAGAATTTGAGAAAGAATAACAGAAAGGGAGGGCAGAGGGTAGATAGCATGATGGTTATGCAAAGCGGCTCTCTTGCCTGAAGCTCCAATATCCCAGGTTCAATCCCCTGCACCACCATAAGGCAGAACTGAATAGTGTTCTGGTAAAAAATAGAAAAAAATAATAATAATAATAACAGAAAGGGAAACTCAAAGCAGGATTTAACTGAATTTGGAGTAGGGCACCAAAGTAAAAACCCTGGGGTGAGGGTGGATGTTCAGCTTCACGGGGTAGGGGGAGGGAGGGGAGACACAGTCTTTTGGTGGTGGGAATGGTGTTTATGTACACTCCTATCAATCTGTAGTCATATAAATCAATATTTAATTAATATGAGAGGGAAAAAATTGATTGGATGTCTCAAACTTTTTAGCTTCTGAGATCAGACGAGATCGGGCGTGTTCAGGGTGGTATGGCCGAGACTGTCTCAAACTTTTTAAATCACAGACTGAGTCTTATTAATGCATAGGCTGAGTCTTTGATATGTTGACTCTCTTAAAAGCTTAGACCATGGAGAACAGAAACAACCAGTGGCACATATACAAATAATGTCAAATAACATCAAAATATGGTGATGTTGTGTTATGATACAGCAAATCCTAACAAAGGGATTCTTCAAAGTTAACCCAACTGCCAAATAATGTGATTATAGCAATAACTATCTAGTGTCTTCTTAAACCCTAAGACAGCAGGAACCTCCCGCTTCCTTTTTACAGCCTATATTTCCCCCAATCCTGGAGCCTCTGGGGTGGGGCTCACTTTCCTGCATGCTTCTCTCAAGTTATACCAAATGATATTGCATCTGCCAATCCCAGCCTAATCAACACAAGGAGTACCACCTCAGCATGCTTCACTTCAGACTGTGTCCAGAGACATCAGGCATGGAATATCAACCCTTCACCCTCATTACTCGGGTGAGACCTTTCCTTTCATAGATTCTCTAATTCCATTTTTCACTTCCTAACAAAATTCCAAAACCTAGATATAGACCAAATCCCATAAGATAGAGCATATCAGGGAGTCGGGCTGTAGTACAGCAAGTTAAGCGCAGGTGGTGCAAAGAACAAGGACCGGCATGAGGATCCCGGTTCGAGCCCTGACTCCCCACCTGCAGGGGAGTCGCTTCACAAGCAGTGAAGCAGGTCTGCAGGTGTCTATCTTTCTCTCCCCCTCTCTGTCTTCCCCTCCTCTCTCCATTTCTCTCTGTCCTATCCAACAACTACAACAACTATAATAACTACAACAATAAAACAACAACGGCAACAAAAGGGAATAAATAAATAAAATTTTAAAAAAGATAGAGCATATGTTCACATGTATCCATAAATTAGGGCAAAATACATACCTGAAAGCAAAAATACACAAGTCTGTAGTGAGTCAGTATCAAGTTCATAGTGAAATACTGTCTACTTAGACTTAGATACCCCCCTCACCTACTTCCTATTACAGTTGTCTCACTCACTCCAAAGCTAACCTCATCAAAGCAAGGACTGCAAAAACTGAATAAGGGCAAGAGACTGGCATAGTTTAATGATGACTCTTTAGTCACTACCAGGCTACCCCATCAGCTAAGGCCCTAGTCGGGGAGTCCTGAGATTCCCAAACAGACATGATGGGCCTAGACCTCAAATAAACCCCTCTCTCCATTCTTACCAGTCTTTCCTATCAGGAACTACACAATAGACTCCTTTGTGAGCCCCCACAGGACCTTGCCCTCAACTTGGATGAACAGTGGTAGAGAATGTTCCATCCTCCAAAGGGAGGCTGGACAACATACTCTATGCTACACCTGAGGAAGATGGGTCCTGATATTGGGGCAGCTTGGAGTGTTCCTACTTATTACCACAGAATGTGAGCTCAGATCTACAGGGATGCAAAAGTCATATAGGCTCCTAAGCTGAATATGGACCCCGGACCAGATCAAATCGATGGGGTTTATAGTCAACAATATTTATACATCTTTCCCATATTTGGGAGCTACTCTCTCCCCTGATCCAGCTTTCGGGTCTTTCTGCCAGCCATGACATCACCTCCCAGACAATAATTAGGATCCACCTGCATATCAGATTTCAGGCTCAGGGAAAACAAACAAGCAAACAAAAAAGCACTAGTAGAGCCACAGGGCTTTTGGAATATAACTAAAATATGCCTACTAAATATCTACAAAATGGAGGGCCCCCCCAACTCTTCATCTGCACTATTCCAGCCTTTAGGTCCATGATTGGTCAACAATTTGTTTGGCTTTGTATGTTAACTATATTAACTATCTTGTCAACCACCAGGGTCCAGATGCTAGCTAGCATGATGCCAACCAGACCTCCCTGGACAGACGACCCCACCAATGTGTCTTGGAGATCCCCTTCCCCAGTCTTTCCCCACTAGGGAAAGAGAGAGACAGGCTGGGAGTATGGGTCAACCTGTCAACACCCATGTTCAAAGGAGAAGCAATTACCGAAGCCAGACCTTCCACCTTCTGCATCCCACAATGACCTTGGGTCCATACTTCCAGAGGGTTAAAGAATAGGAAAGCTATCAGGGGAGGGGATGGGATACAGAGTTCTGGTGGTGGGAAATGTGTGAAGTTATACCCCTCTTATCCTATGGTTTAGTCAATGTTTCCTTTTTATAAATAAAAATTTTAAAAATAAATAAATAAATAAAAGAAGTAGAGAAAGGTAGTCCGCAATCTTGTAAGTAAAACATGAAGAATAATACGGCTACTAAGATTGCTTAATGCAGGAAGCAATGCACCTGCATTAAGATCCACCTGCATATCAGATGTCAGCCTCAAGTAAAAAATTGCTTAATTTTTTAATTTAAGGAAGCAATACACCTGCATTGGATCCACCAATATATCAGATGTAGGCCTCAAGGGAAAAAAAAAAAAAAACTAGTATAGTCATGCGCTCTTTGGAATACAACTACAATAGGACTACTATCTATGAAACAGACACCCCCAACTCTTCAAATGAACTTTTTCAGCTTTTAGGTTCATGATCAGTCAACAATTTTTTGCTCTATATGTTAACTCTTCTTTCAGCCACCAGGTTCCAGATGCTAACATGATGCCAACAGAACTTCCCTAGGCAGGTGACCCCACTAATGTGTCCTGGAGCCCTGCTTCCCCAGATCCCTGCCCCACTAGGGAAAGAGAAAGAGACAGGCTGGGAGTATGAATTGACCTGTCAACGTCCATGCAATTACGGAAGCCAGGCCTTCCACCTTCTGCATCCCATAATGACCCTGGGTCCATACTTCCAAAGGGATAAAGAACAGGGAAGCTATCAGGAGAGGGGAGGGGATACGGAGTTCTGGTGGTGGGAATTGTGTGGAGTTATACCCCTTATCCTGTTTTTTGTCAGTATTTCCTTTATATAAATATTTTTTTTAAAAAATTTAAAAAAGAAAATAAATGAGAAAAATATTTTATAAAATTATAGTAGATATTCCATTTAAATTTTTTGAAAATCAGCTGGTGCTGAATATTAGAATAAAAATGTTCTTGTCTAAAGCCATACCATCTACACCATGTATTATCTAATCATCAGAATAAAATGTTTTTTAATAAAGGAAGTAACTATTATGAAACTCTTATCTTGGCTGTGTGTGTATGTAATTTCAGTGATGGAAATGCTAAAGCTGCCCATACACTCCACCTATTTTACATAAACTGAGTTAGTTCAAGTTCTCTAAACACAGCTAACAGTATCATGTCATTCTTAAAGCCTATTTTTCCACACAATTATTTACCATTCAGACTGAAAGCAGTCAAGAGTTCGGGTCATTCCCATTTTGATCAGGAAATTGCAGAGAAAGTCTTCTATTACTTCAGGGACTGCTTGCTTTGACGGAAGAACTGTTTTCTGCTCCTAAAAGTTAAATTGTAATCATGTATGTTGAAAACATCAAATCTGGATAAATAGTACAGAGAAATATTTTCCTCATTCACAAATTCATTCATACACTCAATTTTCTGAAACTACATTTGTTGACTGCTATGTTCAAAGTACCATTATAATCACTATGGACAAATCAATGACAAAAATAGAGATTTGGTGTTCATATCTAGAACTTAAGTAGAGTCAGCTAGCTATTCTTGTAAATAAAAAATATTGCCTAAGGCTCCTCTTATACTACAAAACGTAATTACATAGTAGCAACAGATGCCTTATGGCCCTAAGGATCTATTCTATAATCCTTGAGAGAATAAGTGTGCAGGTTCCACTGCACAAAGGAATAGAAAATTGAATCTATTTCACCAAGTTATATACAACACTAGACAGTTATAAAAACTACCATATTGCATAAGTCAACATACAAAGCAAATCAAATAATGGGTAGATTCATAAAATAACACAGTCATTTCCTCCAGAGTAATTTTTTTTTTCTCATTGGCAGGATCCAACTACTGGACCTGGGAATGGGTCGATCTCCTATTACCTAGAGGACCTCAGGAGGAAGCTTTCCTTCCTGTGTATAATATACAAGGTTAGAAAGAATGCACCAAATGGTTACATGGAAATGCACTGGGGGACGAAAGTCTTTGTAGCTCCAGAAGTTCAAATGTGCTATATATATAATTAAACACTAATGTTAATCACAAATAGCTACCTGACATCAAAAATAGCAAAGAATTTAAGGAACTTGTGGTAAAAAAAAAAAAGATCCAGGAAATTCCTGGGAATATATAGGGTTTTTTAGGTAATTTTTAAGCTAGGGTTAATGGTTAATAGGGTTGTCTATAGTACAGTTGTTGACATACGGTGACAGGAGCAAAGCCAGGCCTGCTGTATGGCACAGCCCTAGCAGACTCGGGCTAACTGTAAAGCGGGGAGTCCTGGACTAAACTGAAGCTATTTTTCCTTACATTGATAATTTAAAGGTTTATTGGTGGGAGTTGGGCAGTGGCACAGTGGGTTAAGCACACATTGTGCAAAGTGCAAGGACCAGCAGAAAGATCCCGGTTCGAGCCCCTGGTGTCACTTCACAGGCAGTGAAGCAGGTGTGCAAGTGTCTATCTTTCTCTCCCCCTCTGTCTTCCCCTCCTCTCTCCATTTCTCTCTGTCCTATTCAACAACAATGACATCAAAAACAAAAATAATAATAACCACAACAATGTTAAAACAACAAGGGCAACAAAAGGGAAAATAAATAAAAATAAAAAGAATAAAAAAACAATTTATTGGCTATTGAAAATACACAAATATTACCTGAGGACAATGATTGAGGCAAGTCAGGCCTGCTGTATGGCACAACCCCAGCAGGCTAGGGCTAACTGCAAAGCGGGGAGTCCTAAGACTAAACTAAAGCTATTTTTCCTTACACTGATAATTTAAAGAACTACTGGCTATATTGGATACGCACAAATAGTACCTGGGGACAATAAAAGGAGATCCCTGGGCAAAGTACATTGTGACAATTATGGCAGTGAGTGTGACAAGACCAAAAATGGCCTAATAGCAGAAGCTGCTGTACACATTGAAAGGCTTTCAGAAAAAGAGATACTTGTCACCACTACAGCTTCTCAATTACCTGGACTCAACCAAAAGCCAGAATTATGGGTGGCTTATAGTATGAGTGACAGACTGGTCTTCACCTAGTTATAAAAAAGGCTTTATTGCTTACCCTCACCCACAATCCTCCTGCTTCTACTTATAGGCAACCATGATGAGTATAAAGGTTGTGTAGTTAAATAGCTAATGTTAGGGTACATGGGTAGAAGTTAGCAAACTTTCATTAGCTAAAAGTCAGTCAACTTTCACATATGTAAGGTTAGCCAGAAAAAGAGCCCTCATGGTATGTGCTTACTTTACAGCAGAAGATTTCTTTAGGTGGACAGCTTACTATATTACAAAAAAACTTGGTTTATGATCTAGTCAGACCCACCCAAGAATGGGTTAAGAAGTAAAGCTATTACATTTAGCTCCAGGGAAAAAAATGTTTATTCACACAGAAGGTCAGAACAGGGAGATAGTCAAAACACCGATGGTCATTTCAAGGGAAAATTTAGACTACTCTAGACCAAGGAAAGTTTTAAGGGTAGATTTTGGCTACCCCAGACCCAGGAAACTTTCAAGGGAAGATTAGGATGCCCCTAACCTAGGGAACATTTTTAAAGATAATAATAATGATAATGTTGTTTAAGGTTATTCCTGATGTTAATGAAAACAATTATACATGATATCATCTGTATCCTTGATGTTAATGAAAAAAATTTTACATGATGTCAACTATATCTGGGCAAAAAGTGTTTTAAAATAAAGTTCTGCAGAGAGACACCTCTCTCCTGCACCTGAAGCAGCTGATGTGTCTCTCACTTATTCTTCATTGTTGACTCCCCTTTCCTTCAAGGACCCTTCAGGGGCGGGCTCCCGGCAGTATGGGCACAATTCCTCATCTCCCTGAGATAAGTATCTGCAAAACACTCTCACCCCCAATTTGAGCCAATACTAATTCCAAAAGACATTTAAAGCATGTCCACGTTTTTGCTGCAACACACATGAGAGGTTCCTGCCCCTTTAAATAAATGATTTCTGTCTCTTCCTAAAAAATATGAAATACAGCATAAAAAGTCCATAACAGAAACTTAATCACCTTTAAAAGTCATAGTTCTCACTTATGCATTAAAATTATTCATAAGTCATCCAGCATATTTTTGTATGTATCTAATCAATAACCCATCTTAATTACACAACACATATCATGCTGTAATGCGACCATAAAGGTCTTTTTTAGGGAGTCGAGCAGTGGTGCAGCAGGGTAAGCTCACATGGCGCAAAGCTCAAGGACTTGTGTAAAGATCCAGGTTTGAGACCCCGGCTCCCCACCTGCAGGGGCGTCACTTCACAAGCAGTGAAGCAGGTCTGCAGGTGTCTATCTTTCTCTCCCCCTTCTGTCTTCCCCTCCTCTCTCCATTTCTCTCTGTCCTATTCAACAACAACAACATTAATAACCACAACAATGTTAAACAACAAGGGCAATAAAAGCGAAAATAAATAAATATAAAAAAATTTTAAAAAGAAAAGAAATATTTTTTTTTTAAAAAGGTCTTTTTATCTTTAGAAAAAATGTTGACTATACATGTATTTGTTGAACACTTTCCATATGGCAGGCACCTTGAAAGGTGCTAGAAATCGCATAAGAAACTACTCCTATCTTAAAGAACAAAAATACTATTTAAGTTATGATATATATGCAAGTAAAGATACCAACATAAAAGTTACTTCATTTGTGATAAGAATATAAAAGTGTTCTTCAGTTTACATCGTAGATACCTCACACACAGAACCAATGTGTACATTTGTGCAACACTTTTAATTCAATCAAGCATTCTCTCACACTGTGGCTTTACACAAATCTAATAATGATTTCAACAACAAAAACACCCTCAAATTAAGCAAAAATATTAAGTGTTGCATAAACTTTTCATTTGTCCATATCCTTGTCCTCTTTTATTTATAAAAATCTTTTAATTATCTTCTATTGGGTGGAGTAAATGGTTTACAGTACAGTCCTTGACACAAGTCACAGCCTTTTATCTCCTCTTATTTGCATCTAGGAGACACACTGGGACCCCCAATGTCTCTTCATCCTGTCCCTTTTCCTCCTTCCTCAGAGTCCTTTGTTTGGGTGCAATACTTCACTCCCATCCCAAGTTTCAAAAAAAAGGAAAAACCCTGAAAATATAGTAAAAAACTTACTTTGTGCTTACCTAGCAAGGACTATACCCAGAAATGGCATTAGATGAAGTGACTAAGAGCTAGAGCCCAGCCTTCCTAACAGAATATAATCAATTATGGATTCAAGAATCCTTCCTCCTGAGCTTTTTTTTTTTAATTTTTGAGTGAAAATATATCTTAGTGGACATATATATATATATATATAGATTATATAACTTCTATACTTGGCCAGATTCTGTCTATGAATGTTAGAGATACTTGTCTTAAATCTCTAACGAGTTTAAACAGGCAATGTAAAGACAGACCTCACTTAGTGATTGTGTTTGTGCCAGGTCAATAAATGAGTTTGTCAGTAAATTGGGAGCTGCCCCTGATCAGTATTTAAGGCATAATATATTGAACTGGTAGTGATTTGTTGGGGACATGAATGTAATTAGCATATGGCTGAGGTCAGCCTGATGAGCATATGATGGACTTAAACAAACTCACAAGGGATTGTGGGTAGAAGAGGCTATTCAAGCAAGTTCCTGGCAGCAGTTCAGCCTCTTTTTGGCTCTTCTCCTGTTTGCTTCTGTTCCTACTGCTCTTAGCCTGCTCTCCCTGGATCCACCATGCAGCTTCCCCTGGGAACTGAACACATGTATCTGAACGCTGATAACTAGCTTCCTGCCATCATGCCCCCTTTGCCTGTTTTGCTGCCATGGTTTGCAGGTGCCTAAATATCCCACATAATAAACTTCCCATCTGATGAACCCCAACCAAACTGGCAAAAAATATTTTATTTTTTAAGTTACTATAGTTTGTCAACCACTTTTATAAAATTTATACAATTGTACTGTATTTTAAATGTTAAATATATATTGTACTGTAATAAGAGCAGAAGAAATAAACTGTACTGTGGATTACACAATGAAGTACAAACATATAGACAAACATGCTAGTATAGTGTACAACAACCACAATAGTTAGTCTGAAACTGAGAGGTGATGAGCAATGCTTAAAGCTGAGTCAGGAGGGGGGGGGGTGAGATAGCATAATGGTTATGCAAACAGACTCTCATGCCTGAGGCTCCTAAGTCCGAGGTTCAGCCCCCTGCACCACCACAAGCCAAAGCTGAGCAGTGCTCTGGTATTTCTGTGTGTGTGTGTGTGTGTGTGTGTGTGTGTGTGTGTGTGTGTCTTTCTTCATCTCTCTCAAAAATAATAAATAAATAAATAAATAATAAGTAAAATAATAAAATTTAAAAAAAAAGTTGAGTCACTCTGATACCACTATCTATGACCAAAGTTATGCATGACCACAATACCAACTCCTAGCTGGTCGTAACTCCCAACAGTTGATAACTGAGGTCTAGCTGTATTGCAAAATCATTTGTGAGTGACCATGGTGTTGACACTGATAATTGAAAGACTACTTATGATTGTTTTAGTCGTTAATAAAAATGACATAGCAGGTGACAAAGTTATATTTAGTAAGGTGAAGTACTTAATGTTTCATGACTTTCAAAACCTCGTGTAAAAATTAGTGCTACTAAACTATAAGTTATAGCTTCAGTCAAAATTCTTACCAAAATCTGAGTATCCGCAGTCCGTTCTTGGACCATCTGCATTGCTTTTGACAAATCTTCTTCACCTTCTGGAATGCTAAAATTGTCATCAGGTATCTAAATCATGGAAAAAGAAAAAAATAATAGGAGTGATCCGAAGTTATATATACATATATATTTATATTAATATAATTTGTAATTGTAATATATATTATAAAATATAGTATATAATATATAATTTATTTTATATTATATATAATTATATATGTAATTTCTTTACAGAAATATTTTTTCTCCAAAAAATGAAGTAAAGTAATTCATTTTATATAAGATGTCATGCCATTCCAGTGATGTATAAAAATGGATAACTAACAAGCAGGCAACTTTCTGACTTCCTTGTAAACATCACTCAGTGTCACTTCTATTAAACTCCAGGTTAGCTCATGTACAGCTGGTTTCATTGGAATGACAAACACTAAACAACTGCTGGGAAAAGATTTGTTCATTTAAACACTCATTCTCCTCTGACTCCAAAATTTCTCCATCATTACTTCTTCATAACTATTAGCAACTACAAACATCTAGTTTGTTTAAAAAGAAATAAACAAACTAAACTCACTTACTGAATGTAAAATGTTAAGCTCTTGGAAAAATACAATCAAATCCCACATCTAATTGCATTAGTGATAGCACTAGCCACATGCTTCTTAAAGGTTAAACATATGTTTATGGCCTTTATATTTATTAACTCATTGAGCAATTTTATGTGGTACGTGTTAACAATAAATTGTATCTCCATTTTTATCCACAATAATAGGCTATCTTCCATGTCCAGTCCTTGCTTTCTCAGGTTACAGACTGCCAGGCTTGCTTCAGATACATAGTTTCAGTCATCTATGAGTAACCCCATTCTCCTCCATGTCTCAAGACTAGGGATAGGTCCAGTAGAAACAATTATTAAAGGGAAGATCTGAAGTAGCCATATTAAAAAGAAATATAGCTAACCTGGAAGCAAACATAAGAACTGAGGTCCAGGGGCCAGGTGGTGGTGCACCTGCTTGAGCACACAAATTACAGTGCACATGGACCCGGGTTCGATCCCCCAGTCCCCACCTGCAGGGGGAAAGCTTTGCGAAGGTAAAGCAGTGCTGCAGGTCCCTCTCTCTCTCTCTCTCTCTCTCTCTCTCTCTCTCTCTCTCTCTCTCTTCTCTCTCTCTCTCCCGATCTTCCCTCCTCCTCTCAATTTCTGGCTGTCTCTATCCAATATAAGAACTGAGGTCCAGCTAAGAGGTGGCAATCTGGGACACCCTGCCAGGGCAGTGTGGGAGATAGGGAATGCCTGCTGGACAGAGATAAGAGGCTATAATATGGATCCACAAAGCAGATGAGCAGGATCTAACGTTTAAGAACAATTAACGAGGAAACTGAAAACGTGAGATGGCTGAGCCATCATAAACTCTTACATGTTTGAAATCTAACTTGTAATCCACTAATATTGTTCTCAAGTCAACTGAAATACTAGCATCTCTTCAGTGAGAAAAAACAGAAAGCAAAATAAAATGAATATTTCACAAGAATGTGTTTAATGTATTTTACAAGAATGTCTTTAATGTATTTATAGTAAATACTCAAGTGAACAAATTACCTCTTCATATTCGTAATCATCTTCGGATGTTTCAGTTATGGACACCTCTGAATGTCTTGTCAAGTTTTAATCTTAAATCATTTGGAATAAAACAATGAAATTTAAATTTTATTTGGCCTTATAATATAGGATTAAATACAATTACCTGAACCTAGTTAGTGAAAACCTAAGTAATCTAAACTTCTTTTAAAATTCTCTTAACCACAGCCTAAGAATACAGATTTTTAAAAAATATTTTAATTGTTTTCAAGCCAAATTTACTAAACTACATTTTTGTCAACTTACTATGTACTAACTTCCAGTTGTTCTTTTTTTATATATTTATTTATTTATTTATTTACTCCCTTTTGTTGCCCTTGTTGTTTTATTCTTGTTGTTATTGATGTCATCGTTGTTGGATAGAACAGAGAGAAATGGAGAGGAGGGGAAGACAGAGGGAAAGAGGAAGATAGACACCTGCAGACCTGCTTCACCGCCTGTGAAGCGACTCCCCTGCAGGTGGGGAGCCGGGGGCTCAAACCAGGATCCTTGAGCCGGTCCTTGTCCTTTGCACCACCTGCGCTTAACCCGCTGCGCTACTGTCCGACTCCCAACTTCCAGTTGTTTTAAAAATATTTTGAAAACATAATACATAACAACAATATCATCACGTAATACAAACCAGAAAAGAAAAATTATACAGTAAAATTTTCAAAGGTACACTAAACTGAACTTCCCAGAGCTCCTGAATCAACTCTTCCTTATAGAATGCTTCCATTTATTTATTATTTACTTATCACCATGTCCTTGCACACTAAGAATTCCACTGTTTCCATCAGACAGTTCTCTCTCCTGTAATTTTAGGTGTATATATAGACAGAAAAGGTGACACCACAACATCATTCCAACATTCAAAGAGTTTCCCTAGTACTGTCCTCATACATAGTGATATGTGAGCTCTACCAAGTAATTCTCAACCCGGTCCCTACTTTTATTTTAGTTATTATCAGTGAACAAACCAAGGCACAATTCAACAATATTTAAATAGAAGTGAAGTCAAGTTTTCCTTACATCCATGAGATAAACTAAATTAATTCATTTTTTCCTTTACAAGCTTTTCTCACTTTATATCCAGCAAGTTCATTTCCCCAACAAGTTCCATATCAGCTTTTAATTTTGGTGGCTTTTAGTTCATGAACAATTGTGTGCACAATAAACTCTCACAGAGTATCAGAATTGATAGATAAATAAATAAAAGTGAAATATATTTCAATGTTGCCATCATTAAATGCTCCTTAAATTTCCATTTTTTTTCTCAGACATCTCAATTTTAAAATTAAATTGTCTTCTCAGGAGGGTCCCTGTTTCCCCACAACCTTGCCAACACATGTTACTGTCCATTCTAATGTATGATGTTTTCAGAGGTATAAAGTGGTAACCTATTATTGTCTTTACGAGCATTTCTCTGATAACCAGTGAGTTTGAGCACCATTCTACACTGCTGGTGGGAATGCTAATTGTTCCAAACCCTGTAGAAAAGAGTCTGGAGATACTTCAGAACTCTAGACATGAACCTACCCAGCAATTCCTCTCCCACCAGTATATCCAGAGAAAGCAAATACATTCATCTGGAAAAAAATCTATATACACCTATGTTCATAGCGGCATAGCCCAAACCTGGAAGCACCCTAGATGCCAGATGCCAGGTGAATAGTAAAAATAAAATATATATGCACACACACAATGAAATACTACACACTACTGTTAAAATGATGGAATCTTCTTCTTCAATTTACCTTAGATAAAGCTTGAAGGAATAATTTTAAGAGATAAAAGCCAAAATGAGAGGTGAGTGCTGAATGATCTCACTCCTCAGTAGAACTTAGTAAACAAAGGCAGGAAGAGAAAACACAAAGTAAAACTTGAACTGAGTTTAGTGGACTGCATCAAAGTATGGATCTCTGGGGAAGGAGAAGGAGGGAGGGAACTGGGGGCAATTAGAGGTTCTGGCACATGTTGGTCAAAAAGGATATAAGTTGAGGTGAGTGTATTCTGCAGATACTTATCAAGGGGAGATGAAAATTGTACCCATGTGTCAACACAACTGTTGTAATCCATTAAACTCGCCCCAACAAGGTAAAAAATAATAATGATAAATACCTTCTCAAGTAAGTCTAATATTTAAGCAACACAGCTAGCATAAATCAGAATTTCATAAATTATTTTAAAATATCAGTAAAAAATAATCTAATAAAATGTCTAAAAGCATTGTTTTAAGACTTAAAACTATAAATTACTATTTAATTGAGAGTAAAAGCTTGAAGACAGTATTACACATTAATGGAAATCATAAATGTGTAGGTCATGCTATTTTTTGTTGACTAGCTTATGCAATAGTCAATTATATGGGGCCGGGCGGTAGCGCAGCAGGTTAAGCCCACAGGGTGGGAAGCAAAGAACTGGCACAAAGATCTGGGTTCAAGCCTGTGGGGGGGAAGTCACTTCACAGGCAGTGAAGCAGGTCTGCAGATGTCTATCTTTCTCTTCCCTCTCTGTCTTCTCCTCTCTTGATTTCTCTCTGTCCTAGCCAACAACAGCAGCAAAAACAACAATAACAACCAGAGCAACAAAAATGGGAAAAAATAGCCTCCAGGAGCAAAAACAAAAAAAAAAAATGAATGAACAATAGTCCATTATATAGGTCAGTCTGTTGAATATGTGATAATACCACTATGTAAGAATACAAATATAAGGGAGTCAGGTAGTAGCGCAGCAGGTTAAGTACACATGGTATAAAGCGCAAGGACCTGCATAAGGATCCCTGCTCGAGCCCCCAGCTCCCCACCTGCAGGGGATTCGCTTCACAGGTGGTGAAGCAGGTCTGCAGGTGTCTTTCTCTCCCCATTTTCCCCTCCTCTCTCCATTTCTCTCTGTCCTAACAACGACGTCAATAATAATAAAAAACAACAAGGGAAACAAAAGGGAAAATAAATTTTTTTTTAAAAAAAGAAGACAAATATCAGGAAATGGGGATCACTGGTTATCATTATGGATACTGCATACTGTACTATCTTATATAGCTTCAAGAATATTATAGTTAATACATATAAATCATCTTGATGGTGTCTGGCTTATAGTAACTCCATACAAATGTTTGTTATTTAGAGATGACTCTCTAAAGAAGCCTCATAAGTCCACATTCCTGAGATGCCAACATGAACAGATAAATAAAAGGTGTCCTAAATCTTCCTCCTTTTCTAAATTTTATTTTTCTGATACATTTTCACTAAATAAGATACTAGGGGCCAGGTGGTGGTGGACCTGTTACTTAATAAGATACTGATGTCTTTTGATCACTCTCCAATAAGTCTGCCTCTATTGTATTGTAATTATTTTGAGAGACAGAGAGAGAGAGAGAGAGAGAGAGAGCCGGAGAGACAGTGAAAGAGATCATAGCACTGAAGTTTCCTTCAATGTTGTGAGGAAAGGCTCCAAGCTGGACCACACAAATGGCAAAGCAGCACACTACCAAGTGAGCGATTTCACCAGCCTTTCTGCCTCTTTTTATTTAACAGAAAAAATGAGCCCCCTTCTGCAAAACACCTACCACTAGCTGATTTTGTAAGCAATTACTTGTGTTTAAGTTTCCAGAAAAGTAATGCCTTCTTCACCGCTAATAATACAATAATACATTTCACAATGAAACACTGTAAAATCTGCACACACTTTTAACCTATAAATTAGCCAACAGAAAAGATTATTGTGAAGAAGAAACATCCGAAAATAAGCTCTAAATAATATGTAGGAGAAAATGTAATTTGTCATCAAAGCTGTGAGAACATCAAACAACACTTATATCCTGCATATCAGAAAATTCTTTAGGTGGGGGGGTTGGGGCGGTGGTGCACCCAGTTAAGCACACATAGTACTGTGCACAAGGATCCGGATTCAAGCCCCCAACTCCCTACTGAACAAGCGCGGTGAAGCAAGTCTGCAGGTGTCTTTCTCTCTCCCTGTCCCCTGTCCCCTTTCTCAATTTCTCTCTGTCCTACCTAATAAAATGGAAAAATAGCTGCCAGAAGTAGTGGATTCATAGTGTTGGCACCCAGTCTCAGAAGCAAAAAGGAAAAGAAATGAAGGAAATACTCCAGGCAATTTTTTTTTAATCTAAAACTATGTTGTTTTTCCACAATCAAAAGATGCCATATTTTACAAAAAACCAGGAGTTGTCACAACATTCCACCACCCAGGAGTTCTACAGATGTCATCCATAAGTTACTAGAGTTTGAACTGGAAATTTCAAGTATTACAAAGTGTGTACTCTATCAGATGAGCTGTTTTCCAGACTCTCCCATTTTATAAAGCTTAAAAGTACTGTCACAGGATGCCGGGTGGTAGAGAACTGGGTTAAGTGCATAGTGTGAAGAGCAAGGACTGGAGCAAAGATCCCAGTTTGAGCCCCCTGGCTCCCCACCTGCAGGGGGGTATCACTTCACAAGCTGTGAGGCAGGTCTGCAAGTATCTATCTTTCTCTGCCCCTCTCTATCTTCCCCTCCTCCCTTCATTTCTTTAGGTCCTGTCCAACAACAGCAACAGCAGCAACAATGACAGCAACAACAATGGAAAAAAGATGGCTGCCAGGAGCAGCAGATTTAAAGTGCAGGCACCCAGCCCCAGTGATAATCCTGGGGGGGGGGGGGGGCAAAAAAAAAAAAAAACGAACTGTCACATGAGCCATAGCCTAATTTATTCCCATCACCTCTCTCTCTCCCTCTCCCCCAGCTCCCTCCCCTTCAACATTGCTCAGCTCTGGTTTATGGTGGTGTGGGGGATTCAACCTGGGACTTTGTAGCCTCAGGCATGAGAGTCTTTTTGCCATTATGCTATCTACCCCCACCCACGTCACATCTCTATGAGACTGAATGGCAGAGGTAGTCATCTCTAAACTGAGTTAATCAATAAACAAAGGCTGAACCAAATTACAGTTAAGTTTCTCCTAAAAATAATACTGGGGTGGGGGGGGGACATTCCCATACTTGATGCTTGAGGACCCTGATTCAAGTCCCTAATCCCCATCTTCAGGAGGGAAGCTTCACAGTGAAGCTCTTCCCTCTCTATCTCCCTCTGTCCTCTCAATCTCTATCTGTCCTAATAAAAATGGGTAAATCTAAAAAGGAAAAATTGCCACCACAAGGGTCAATTTGTTATGCAGGCACCGAGCCCCGGCAATAACCCTGGTGGCATGAAAAAGAAAACACTGTGGATTGCACAGATATTGATCCCTTTGGCCCTAGGGACAGTCCGAAAGAGAGTGAAGCAGAATCTGAAGGATCACTGTGTGGAAAAGATTAGAAGCCACTGCCTTAGAAGCAGAGTAGAAATAGGTTGTTCATCGAGAATTCATCAAGTTCATCAAGATGAGACACAGTGGTTCTACTTTTACTGGGCAAATTTACCATCTATCATTTAATTTCCTATGTTACTCTACTCGGGAAATGTCTACACAATTAGGCTGTCTACATTTCTAATGCAAAGTTACTTTTTTCACTACAGAATAAGGTGAGATTCTGGCTTAAAATCAGTTTCTGAATGACAAGGTGAGACCCTAAATCCCTATAAAAATTCTTTCCCATTATTTGACTACTAATCCCTTCAAAAAGCATTACTGGACTCCAATTCCAAAACATCAGATTTCCCCTCCCTTATTTACTCCCTTCATATAATTTCTTATCTTCTGCCTGCTATTAACACTAAAAACAGTGCAATGAGTGTCTAATTTGCTCTTGCCTAGGGTCTGGGCTATGGTCTCCTCTGCCCCCACCATGCAACTACATCCAGCAACATCATTCACTTTAAGGTCAGGATGTTTCCTAGAGTCATAACACAGACTCAACCAAAGGGTCCTATTTCTCCAGATCTTCACTTGCCCTGGAAGGAATTTAACAGTAATCCTGAGTTTGCATAGCATTAATCAGTTCCTGGGTTACTGGATCATTATAAATGAGCTACCTGATAGTTTCTGCACTAGCAAAATCTTATCTTGTAGATGATATCAAAAAGTAGGCTGATATGCACCCACACTGAAACTATACGGAGCCTTGAACCCATCTAATACTAAAGAGCAGTTTAGCTGTTCTGATAGGGCAGAATTTACAGTAAAGGTTAGGTTAGTAAGATGAAGTCACAAATAAGGCTCTGCAAATGGACAACAGCCAAAAAAACAAAAACACATTTCAGATGTGAAGAACGTATAAAGTCCCCCACACACTAGTCTCTTCCACTGCAACATTTGCAGATAGTGATCACTGCCAATAGCAGCACCTTCATAGGAAACTGTAGTGAAACATACAGCTAATTATATTTTACATGATTTCCCAAAGCTACTATAGACAGAAATTACTTTGTAATCTTTTGTCATCAGTGCAGTGTTCACATAGGCAATATAAAATCTAGCCTGCATCCTTCTACAAACATTTTACTTCCTAAATTGAAATAAATAAAAGAACTGTAAATAGTAAACATCACAAACCTGTTTTCCCTCTATGAAAAAAAAAAACGATTAAAATAAAGTAACTTAACTGAGTAAAATAAACCAAAGATGGAAAATAACTGGCACTCTTGCTGCCACTTTCCCTATTGTTATTTGCTCCCTGCAGTCATTCCCACTGAGTTTTCATGAAATCTCAATTTCTTGTTAACACTACATACCATGGAGTTACTAACAATTCAATAGAATTTCCAAGAGTGGAAATGTCTTGGCCACCCCCTGCTCTAGACATTTCCTGTCTCAGAAGCTGAGTGGGTGGTGGTATGAATGTTTTCACATTCTAAGCCAGGAGATGTAAAGATAAGGGTTCTATGTACAGTACTCCTATCTGAAAATTCACAGGCTAGAGGTAAAGGTTTTTGTCTTACAGCCTGGCTACTCCAGTTATAGTCCTTCAACCCCACGTGACACCTAGAATCCTGTTAGAAAGGCAAGATCTCAGCACTCACCTGAACTTACTGAATTAGAATCCCCATTTATTTATCCCTGGGTGACTCACATGCACATTAAAGTTTGCACAGACTGGAGAATTCAGAACACAGACTTTCTTTCTCTCAATCCTCAATCTCTCCCTCTCCCCCCCTTCTCTCTCTCTCTCTTTCTCTCTCTCTGTAGCTTTGGACTTCTCTGCATGTAACATTCAACACCCTGGGAATGTAAATATGTCTCTTGGTCTAGAAATTCTTTATTAATCATATTTGAACATTTAGTGCACAATTAAACACCCATAATGAAACTCAATATTGCAGTGCTAATAAATGTATTATCTGAGCATGTAATGATTGAATGATAGTAACGGACTTTACAAGTACCTTCTCATAGAATACTATACACATTTCACAGCATATCTGGGCTGTCATTGAGAGAAAAAGTTTCTTACGTATCAAATAATAAAAAAAGACAAAAATTCACATTTAATTAGACACACTGAAAGTCTGGCTAATCACTTTAGACAAGCATGTATTTTTAGACAGGATATTACCACGTATGAACACCATACTTCAGTAAATCCTTATCATGCATTTTCTAAAACAGCTGACTTCTGGTCTCTATCTAAAAGCTGATTAGCCTCTGGTGACTGGCTTAAATTCACTCAACCATGAAAATTGCTACAAAAGGCAGAATAGACCTTAGAAGTAACCAACAGACTCATGCACAGGATTTAACGACAATAATGGCAAAATATCTAGAAAGATGAAGTAAAGGATAATTGGTGATAGTGGTGGAGAATCCGAGTAAAGGGAAGTAGGCAACATAAACAATATTTTAGGGATTCTACTACTCCAAAGTTCATTTTTTCCACTATTCTTTCTTGAGCAAGATCTTTCTCTAGAGAACAACAAAATCCATGAAGCAGGGGGTTTCCTAATACAGGTCATTCCAGTATGGTTCACTCGAATGGAATTAGGTGCCCTCCAACTGTACCCTGCCATACATGAATTAACAACTTCTGGTTACTGTCATAAGGAAAAACTCCACAAGTTGTACTGATTTCTTTAAGAAAATCATTTGCAAAATGCAACCAAACCTCTTGACAAAATTTGCAAAACTACTTTACCTTCTATACTTCACACAGTTAAAGCCTAGTCTTATATTTTACAACAGTGCAAACAGCTTTCCAGTGAAATTCTCCAGAAGACTCTTAAAGTTCCAGAGCTACTTGTGTAAAATAAGAACTGAGTTACTTATATTTGTATCCCACATTGTGGAAGTTTAAAATGTGAAATAAATCATACTCTAAAGCTCTTCAAAAAAGAAACAATTACAGATAGAAGGTTATCATAGAGGTGTGGTCCAGGAGGTGGCACAGTAGATAAAGCATCAGACTCTCAAGCATGATGTCCTGAGTTCAATCCCCGGCAGCACATGTACCAGAGTGATGTCTGGTTCTATCTCTCCCTCTCCTCCTATCTTTCTCATTAATAAATAAATAAAATATTTTTTTAAAAAATAAGGTTACCATAGAGGGGTATTGCAAAAGTACACTGCCCCCCCCAAAAAAAAAACATACATATGCAGTGCATAGAGCATATGGGACCTGGGCAGAGGCGGATACCTTAACAGCATAATGGATATACAAAGAGATTCTCATGCCTGAGGCTCCAAAGTTCCAGGTTCAATCCCCTGCACCACTATAAGCCAGAGCTAATTAGTGCTCTCATAAAAAATAATAAAAAAAAAAAACTTAGGAAGAATATGGACACACAGATGACAGTTCAGTGGTAAATCATGCCTTTGATGGCTTTCTCTCCCTCTTTACCTCTCCTGTCCCACCATCTCTAAAAATTGTATAGGACAAAACTTGGGTCAGGCAAGGGAATCAGGATTGCCATACATGTGTAAGAGCCTGGAATCACTCCCCAAGACTGTATGAAAACAAAGATAAATCTTTAAAATTTATATGGGGGCTTTATTAATGAAGCCATTCCTTTACAGTGGATTCTGGCTCATTTGGTTTTGGGCTACAACTCTAAACATGTACTCTGGGTGCTTCGAAGCAAAAAGAAAAAAAAAAAAGATTATTTCCTGGAAAATTCAACTTCTTTCAAAGTCTTACTATATATTGATAGCTTGTTGTCTAGTTTTCTAGGAGCATCTGCTCAGTCATAAACAAGGGAAGTAAGTCCAGGACCAAATGCAGCAGATGAGAGGTGATTAAGTATATTGCAAAGTAGAGAACATCAGTTTCTGATTCATTCGTGCACATTATAACTTTTATTTATCCACTGCAATAGCTCAATTAAATTACCTGAGAGCTAAAGACTTTAAAACCCAAGAAAGTCTCATTTCAGCAACTATCCTAATTGCCTTAAGAAACAATGTCAAATAACATTATACAATAATATACAATTAACTCCCAATTATGCATGTTAAGAATACCCAGAGATACAGAAATAACTGGCATTCTAAAGTAATCCTTAAACTTCATTTTAACTAACAGGTAAAGTCTCTCCCATGACTAAGCCTCTTACCTTAAACATTAAATGTAAAAAAATTTAATGGCTAAATATTTTTGTTACCTACTCAATCCCCTTTCCTTGAAAATCAAAATGCAAGTAAGAGAGATGAAAGAAAAGTAACGTAGATAGATCCTGCACAGACTGGTTAATGAGATAAGGGAGGGGGGTAAATCACATTGCTTACATTTTAAAATAATAATCAAAAAAAGCTGTCATTATTGCTGAAAACTGTTTATTGGAATCCCACCACTTTTTTTTTTTGCCTCCAGGGTTATTGCTGTGGCTCACTGCTCCTAGAGGCCATTTTTTCCCTATTTTGTTGCCCTTGTTATTGTCATCATCGTTAGTATTGCCATTGATGTTGGACAAGAGAGAAATCGAGAGAGGAGGGGAGACAGAGAGGGGGAGAGAAAAATAGACACCTGCAGCCCTGCTTCACCACTTGTGAAACTACCACCCAACCCCAACCCCCAACCCTAATTATTTTTATGAGGATGGTGGCAAAACATTGTCTCATATTAATTAAAGCAGTGTCACTTTAACGAATACAAAAAGTATAGATGCCTTACCGCTCATCTTTTCTAACAAGAACAATAGTAATCTTTATACTTTATGTAGATAAGCTCAGATTGAATTGGTATTTGACTTATTTTTAGTTTTATGTAAAAGGCAGCTAGAGTTATGAAAGAAAACGAAGTATCAAAACCTCCCGTAAGACACTAAAGTACCCATGTAGTTCATTCAAACTGCTTTCAAACTACTCAAACTTTTTTTGTAAAAAAATTTTTAAAAATCAACTAAGTTCTTCAAAGCTCCCTATAGCACTGATGCATACTGAGCCTGAGTAAGGAAAGGTTAATCAGCTTGCCAAAGCCCCCCAAAAAATGAACCATTACTGAATCTCTGATGTCTTGAATTAAAGCTAAGGAGGGTATTATAACTGGGAGGGGAAAATAAGAGGGACATTTTAAAGTTTCCTTAGTATCGTCAAGAATAAACCAAATAATAGTGTCTCTCTTTTCCTTGCCTTCAGAAAAAAATAGTTATCTTTTTTTAATTTAATGTAATTTTATTAGTGATTTAATAGTGGTTTGTAAGATTATATAAATATTACCACACCTACTACCAAAGTTCTGTGGACTCTGCCACTCCAACGATAACTACTATAGTTTTCACAAAGTTTTACGGCAATATACTTGATCACTTCTAATCTTCTATATTTAGTCCTGGACTTCCCTTATTTATGACTGAGCAGATGCTCCTAGGTGCACGCGCATGCGTGCGTGCGTGTTGTGTATGTTCACATCCCGCAACACTCATAAGAAACAAAAAACATGAAAACATTAAACATATGCATCCCTTGTTCACAGCTGCATTATTCACAATAGCAAAGGAGTGAAAGCAACCCAAATGCCCACCAATGGACGAAGAGAGAAAAATGTTATGTAATATGTACTTCATGGAATAGTATGCTGCAATTAAAAAAGATATTACATCCTTAGAAAGATGAATAAAAGTGGAGTTATTTGTGCTTAGTGAAGTAAGGAGGTTAAGAAACGAGTGCAAGGTTGTGCTCATGTGTGGCTCATACAGAACTGTAACACAAGAATATGGATATTCTTTTCTCATAAATCCCTCCAAGACAATTAATCAGAGAGAAAGGAGCACCTAAGCCTTAGACAGGAAGTAAAGTATCCAATTCTCCACATAAGGTTATCCCACTTTTTTTTTTTTTTTGCCTCCAGGGTTATCGCTGGGTCTCAGTGCTTATCCCACTTCTGTTTATCTTGTCCATCTCCAAAACTCTCTCCCTTTACACTGTCTGAACTGGAAGATGCTTTGAAGAGAGTTAAACCGGGAATGGCTGATGGCTATGATAACATCACCCCAGAACTCATTCTTAACTTAGGCCCCGCGGCAAAGAAGTGGCTCACTTCATTCCTGTCCCACATCTTGGAATCCGAATCTATGCCCAAAATTTGGCGTCCTGTGAAGATAATAGCAGTTTTGAAACCAAAGAAAGACCCAACACTGGCCGCCAGCTATAGACCAATTTCTCTCCTCTCCGTGTGTTACAAACTCCTTGAGAGGCTGCTTCTGTCACGTATTTCTCCTCTTACAGAGAAATTCCTATCACCCGCCCAAGCTGGTTTCCGCCCAGGAAGATCTATCTACCTGCGAACAAGCCCTGGCCCTATCAACTTACATTGAAAATGGATTCCATAAGAATTTAAAGACGGCTGCTGTCTTTGTTGATCTCACAGCAGCCTATGACACGGTCTGGCATCGTGGTCTCCTAGTCAAGATCTCAAGATGCCTGCCTCCATGGGTGGCCAACACTATATCGTTTCTTCTCCAAAACAGAAGATTCCGGGTGCATCTGGGTGACAAGTCTAGCAGATGGAGACTTGTCTCAAGTGGCCTCCCCCAGGGCTCTGTTCTGGCTCCTACGCTATTTAATATTTACATCAATGACCTCCCAGAAACTTCTTCAAGGAAGTTCATCTATGCCAATGACATCTGTTGTGCAACTCAGGCATCCAAGTTCGACATCCTCGAGGAAACACTCACAAAAGACATGTCTCTGATATCTGATTACTGTAAAAAATGGCGACTAATCCCTAGCACTGCAAAAACGGTATCATCTGTTTTCCATCTACACCATGCCTCAGCCTCGCGTGAGCTTAATGTGCAGCTTGACGATACGAGAATCCGGCATGAAGCCCAGCCAGTCTATCTTGGCATTACTCTCGATCGCACCCTGTCATTTCACGAACATCTCATAAAAACTGCAGCAAAGGTGGGTGCGAGGAATAACATCATTGCAAGACTGGCCAGCTCCTCATGGGGTGCAAGCGCTTCCACACTACGATCATCATCTCTGGCATTATGCTATTCCACTGCAGAATACTGTGCCCCAGTATGGTTCCGTAGCCCCCATGTCCACTTCGTCGATTCCAAATTATATTCCTCCATGAGGATAATTTCTGGAACCATCCGTTCCACCCCGGTTCCATGGCTGCCAGTTCTTAGCAACATCGCCCCGCCAGATATTCGTCAGGATGCAGCATCATCTAAGTTCATTTCCCACGTCTACGCTCGACCGGACCTGCCAATATACGGGGATATCTTCACCCACCCTGTCCAACGCTTGACGTCTCGTCATACAATCTGATCCCCTACGCCTACACTGAACTTCTCTCTTCCAGACTCTTGGAAACAGAGTTGGCAGTCAGCTGAGGTAAAGAACAAACACCTCATCACAGACCCCCTGGCAAGCGTCAACCCGGCTTTGACCTAGCACATTATGATTGGGCCCTCCTCAATCGCTATCGAACAGGCCATGGCCAGTGCGCCGCTATGTTCCATCGCTGGGGAGACAGAGACAACCCGAACTGCCCCTGTGGCTACAGACAGACTATGACCCACATAGTCAATGACTGCCACCTCTCCAGATTCAAAGGAGGTCTCGAAACTTTACATCAGGCTCAACCTGACGCTGTTGACTGGCTATGGAAGAAGGGCAAACGCTAGAAGTGCCTGCACTAGGAACCCACTGCTCCTGGAGGCTATTTTCTCTCTTTTGTTGCCCTTGTTGTTTATCGTTGGACAGGACAAAGAGAAATCGAGAAAGGAGGGGAAGACAGAGAAGGGGTTATCGTTGGATAGGACAAAGAAATCGAGAGAGGAGGGGAAGACAGAGAAGGGGGGAGAAAGACAGACACCTGCAGACCAGCTTCACTGCTTGAGAAGCATCTCCCCTGTAGGTGGGGAGCCTGGGGCTTGAACCACGTGCGTTTAGCCCGCTGCACTACAGCCAGGCCCCCTTTTCTGAGGCTGCTAAAGAATGAATCACTCAGCATTAACTCAGTGTCCTGCAAACATCTCTGAACTTTGTCAGCCCAGAGGCCATCTTTGAGTTGCTGAAGCCCAAAGTGCAGTTATTAAACAGCCAACCCCCCCCCCCAAAAAAAAAAGTCCAGTAAAAGACGTTACCAAGGGGCCAGGCGGTAACGCCCCTGGTTGAGTGCACACACTACCACTACCGTGAGCAAGGATCAAGCCCCTGGTCCCCACCTGCCTGGGGTGGGGGAGGTGAAGTTCCACTAGTGGGGAAGAAGGGCTGCAGGTGTCTCTCTGTCTCTCTAGCTCCTCCGCCCTCTCAATTCCTGTCTCTATTCAATAATAAATGGAGAGAAAGGTGCTAACAAAACAAACTATGAGAGTCCCGGCCAGCCACAGGATGGTGGTGGATGTTCATGTGCCTAAGGTCTTTGCCCGAATCGCCTAGCGAGTCCCTGTGCCTGTGTTTCCACTTTTATTCCGCACGCGGGGGGGGGGGGGGGGGGGGGGATTTCAGAGTCGCAGGGAGGTCGAGTCAGTTGGCTTGTGCAGCCTGACATGGCGCTGTGCTTCATGCAGAGACCGGTGTCACCATGTGTGTCACCCAGGGGTCTTCCAGCTTTCCCAGCACGACCTTCGCTGCCCCCTCCCCTCCGACAGTCCTGAAAAGCATAAAGAAACCAGAAAACCCAGCTCTCGGAGGTTCGCGGTGGCAACACGCCACCTTGAGGTGGCGTCTCGGCCGGGCAGGTATTTTGCCACCAAAAAAAAAAAAAAAAAAAACCGCGGCGGCTGCCCGCGTTCCCACGGCCCCGACGCTCGCCAAGCCCCGCAGGCCGCGCCTACTCCAGAAGGATACGCTCCAGGTAGTAGGCGCCTTCGGCGGACACCTCCGCAGTATCCTTTGCAGCCGTCACGTCCATACCCAGTTCTTCTTCCAGGACCCGCAGGGGAGAAGCAGTCACTGGCTGGGACGCCATGACCGCGCTCTGGGTCCCCGCCCTGGGCTGTCCAGGCGTGTCCCTAAGGGCAACCGTGAGGACGCTGGCCCGGACAGTGAGCCGCCCGGATGCAACTCTCGCGAGAGTCTGGCGCTTCACCACCACCACCCCCTCCCAATAGGCCAGTTCAGGTACCAAGGGCTGCTCCGCCCCCCCCCCCCCCCCATCACTTGCAAGTGGCCGCAGGGCTTCCCGGGTTACCAGGACAACATTGTTGCCTAGTTACTCTAAGACCTTGGGACTCAACTCCTAAAGTGGACTGAACCAGATGCCAGAAAACTTGTCAGTTTGGTTTTTCTCACCCAGGCTGCTTGGTTCTCTTTTTATGGCCCCTATCATTTATTGCTCACCTCATTTTCATCCCTCGGTTACTTTTTCTGTTGTCTTTTTACATGCCCATCAAGAGTCATCGGGTTTCTGATGTATAAAGAGCACAGGTTTTCTTCAGAGAACTGAGGAAGTTTTTCAGTGCAAGAGGCAGGGCATCTAGAAAAATTGAGAAAATGGCCAGAGAATTAACTTACCCAGATAGTTAGCAGTAAATGACTGAGTGGTCACCACCATCCTCTGGAACTGGGCGTGGTATTTGTAGCACTGATTCTTGCCAGTAAAGTAAAGCCATCATCATAAAAACTACGAAGTACAAATGGCAGTACCATAACTTATATCTGGCTCATTATTCGTAGTTGTTGTTGTGTACATTTCAGAAGCATCTTCAAAGCCCTTTTCTTCATGTTCTTTTTTTTTTTTAGTCTAAATTTCTTTATGAATACTGGATACTAAACAATGACTCAATATGAAGCTCCCACTATGGAAAGCCTGGATGTTCGAATCAGAACTAGACTAGTAGCTATAACTTACTAGCTATAACTTGAGGAAATTACTTAATGCCTCTAGACTTCAATATCCTTATTTGTAAAGATGGGAATTATAATATTACCTAAAGCAAAGTTGTTGCAAGAGATTTAAAAAAACAACCTCAATAAGAGCTCAGTAAAGTAAATAAGGTGAAAGACAACTTCTAGGTGGTTTCATGTATATATATAGATATGGAGAATTGAAACATCTGAACTTGTCCCCCCAAAAAACAAACAAAAAAAGTATCCAGTGTCTCCAACACTTTGTGAGAACTATAGTGGCTATGCAGGGGAGTGGAGATTCAGTCACAAAACAAATTTACCCTGTAACCTTATAATTTTGTAAACCATTATTAAACCACTAACTAAAAGAATAATAACAATAATTAATGATAGAAGAGAGCTCACCAGGTATATAGCAGATATTAAAATACATCTTACATCTATTGAATTTATTTTATTTTTTTATTGGATAGAGACAGAAATTGAAAGGATGGGGAGTAAGAGAGAGACAGAGAGCCACCTGCAACCTTGCCTCAGCACTTATGAATCTTTCCACCTGCAGGTGGAGACCAAGGGCTTGAACCTGGGTCCCTGTACACTGTAATGTGTACACTTAACTAGGTGAGCCACTGTCTGGTCCCATTAGTTATTTTTTAAATTAAGGTCACAATTAGACAGTGATTGGAGAGTCCACTCCTAGTTGTTTTTTTTCTTTTCTTTATTGGGGGATTAAAGTTTTTACAGTCGACACTAAATACAACAGTTTGTACATGCTTAACATTTCCCAGTTTTCCACATAACAACACAACTCCCTCTACCATCATTTTCCAGGACCTGAACCTTCCCCCCACCCACCCACTCTAGAGTCTTTTACTTTGGTTCAATACATCAACTACGATCCTAGTTATTTTAACATCTTTCTCTCCTTCTAATATTTAGCGTATCTCTATTGTTCATTAAATGCCAAGAACAACTTATAAAGGGCTAAAAATCAGGAAAGCCTACTCTATAAGCCTATCCCAAAGGAAGTCATTACCACATTCTTCATGATTGTTTGTTGTAACACAAACCTGAGAAACACCCTAGATACAATGGTCAGGGATGGGCTAGAAGGTGTCTAATGATTCAGCTGCAAAAGTGCACACGTTTAATATGTGTGAGGACCTCTCCAGATGCTATGTAGAAGCACTGTGCAAGGAGAAGATCCATGAGCAGAGAGATGCTTCTGTGGTGTCTCCTCTATCTCTCACCTGTTATTTAGGTGAGCGGGAGAGGAGGAAGACTCACTGAAAATGGTGGAATTATGCGGTCACAAAACATGAGCAAAATACTGGTGGCAAAGACAGTAAATACAATAAAATTCAGAACCATGTATAACCATCAAAACAAGCAAAACAGAACTATGTGATAAAGATTCTTCAGAGAATATTTACTTTGATGCTTTTCTTTCTTTTTTTGACTTATAACACATAGTTCTCTTTTTCCAAGCTCTTATAGGAAATAACATTAAGCAACTAATTTTAAAACCTAGATCCTGTGTACATCCTGAACTAACTTAGAAATTCTGAACATTTTGGTCTTAGTTTCTTTTTCTCTAAGTGGACATTTTAATACCTATATTACTAAACCATAATAAGTAAATGAAATTAAAAATGTTAAAAACATATTTGGTATTTCAAATATTTTACTGAAAACTTATTAATAAAATTTACTTAAAATGTTGAGTATATACACCAATCCCAAACTATATTTATAAGAAACTTCTTACAGAAACATTCTTAAGATAAAATTAGGGCAGGGGTAGATAGCATAATAGTTATGTAAAGACACTCTCATGCCTAAGGTTCAATTCCCCCACCACCACCACCACCATAAGCCAGAGCTGGGTAGTGCTCTGGCGTTTCTCTTTGTCTCTCTCTGCATCTCTCTCAAAATTAAATAAATAAAATATAAAATATAAGTGAATAAAAGTAAACATTTTCATAAATATCCATTACTTTAAAAGGAGGGAGATTTTAAAAGAGTCATAGAAAAACTTAAAATTGGGAGTCGGGCAGTACCACAGCAGGTTAAGCGCACGTGGCGCAAAGCACAAGGACCAGCTTAAGGATCCCAGTTCGAGCCCGGAATCCCCACCTGCAGGTGAAGCAGGTCTGCAGGTGTCTATCTTTCTCTCCCCCTCTCTGTCTTCCCCTCCTCTCTCCATTTCTCTCTGTCCTATCCAATAACAACGACTCAATAACAACAATACAACAACAATAAAAAAAAAGGGCAACGAAAGGGAAAATAAATATTAAAAAAAAAGAAAGAAAGAAAAAGTTAAAATTGTATACAGCATCCTCTGCTTAAGGTAGAGGAGAAATGGAAAAGATTAACAAGAGGTCTTTTAAATACATATTCTAATTCAAAGAAGTTCCAGTACTACACTTCATAATTCTGTGAGGGTTTTAAATAACCAAACTTTCAGTCCAAAGTAACAACCCGATTAATTCTATTTCATAGACTTTAAATTTAGGAGTCCCCCAAGACATTGATGACTACAATCTGAATATCTTTCACATATCTTTGGCAGCAATGTTTTTATTTTAACTTTACATTAGAAACATTCTTAATAAGCCTTTTTTATATCAACAATATTTGAGTTATATTTTAAGGCAGTGAGATGAAAACAAAATAAATCTTAACTGATAAAGGCAATTGCTATCTTCATTTTAAAGGAATGAAATTCAGCAACCATGAATATGGTATAGGTAGGATAAAGGACTAGCAAACAAGAGACACAAAGTTCAATCCCCAGTACCTAATAAGCCAGAGTGGTATTCCCTTTGCTCTCTCTTACTTTTTCTCTGCTTCACCTCCACTTTTACTTTCTGATAAAATAAGTAAATATTGCAAGGATCCAGGTTGGAGCTCCTGGCTCCACCCTGCAGGAGAAGTGGCTTCACAAACGGTGAAGCAGGTCAGCAAGAGTCTATCTTTCTCTCCAGCTTCCTGTCTTTCACTCTTCCCTTGATTTCTCTCTGTCCTTTCCAACAACAACAGCAGCAATAACAACAATAATGATAACAATGACAACAAGGGCAACAAAAGAGAGAAAAATAGCCTCCAGGAGCAGTGGATTCATAGTGCAGGCACCAAGCCCCAGCAATAATCCTAGAGGCAAAAAAAAAAAAAAAAGGTAAATATAAAAAATATAAATATTTTTAAACCAGAGTCCAATCTTTTGTAGTGATTGTTGATAGCATAAAACAAGCACATCTATCAAAAGGATGAAATTTCAAATAAACCTTCTATGTTGGAATTCCTATTCTGCTAATTTCTGTTTTAATTAAGAAGAGGTATAAAGCTTCACAAGAAGAAATTTCAGGTAATAGAAGTGGTTCTAGTTATCATGCTGTCCTACAGTCTTTCTACACTATAGTCCTTCCTTTTTAAAATATCTCACAAACTCCCATTAAGTGGAGAAGAAAAAAAGAAAATGCCTTAACGTTTTGACAAATGAACAGTAAACTATCTGGTTTCCCCTTGAATATGTTCCTGCAAGACGTACATAAGGAAAATGAGGGGAGACAGAATGAAACAGTAATGACAAAGGACAATAGATCCTTTTTTTCTTCCTAGTCCCTATGCTTCACTTCTGTTATTATATAATCCAAAATGAAGTTATTTTTAAAAGCAAAAACAGGATTCTGACAATGGATTTACTTTCTGCATTTGTAATTTCAAAGTAGGAAATATTCTTATGCAAAGATGCAGTAAAGGATCATTCAATTTTCACCAGTTATGAGCATGCATTTGCTACCAGTAAAGCCCAAACCATTTGCTAGTTCATCTTTTTTGTAAATATAACTGTCTTATTCTAGTTAAATCTTAACACTAAATGGTAGTTTTAGAATTTCAGAATTCATGAAGTGGTAATTGACTGTAATGGAAATTATCATTTCTCGACCATACAATTTACTTTTTCCTTTTCCAGAAACTTCAGACCATTTACAAGTTCATACTTCCTATGGTCTTTATCCATGTGGATCAAAAAGAGTCAGTTCTGTGGCTTCAGTGAGGAGTATATAATATAGGCTTGACTTAATAGTATAATTCATGGGAGTCGGGCTGTAGTGCAGCGGGCTAAGCGCAGGTGGCGCAAAGCACAAGGACCAGCGTAAGGATCCCGGTTCGAACCCAGGCTCCCCACCTGCAGGGGAGTCGCTTCACAGGCAGTGAAGCAGGTCTGCAGGTGTCTATCTTTCTCTCCTCCTCTCTGTCTTCCCCTCCCTCTCTCCATTTCTCTCTGTCCTATCCAACAACAACAACAATAATA
Organism: Erinaceus europaeus; assembly: GCF_950295315.1. Taxonomy (NCBI): domain Eukaryota; kingdom Metazoa; phylum Chordata; class Mammalia; order Eulipotyphla; family Erinaceidae; genus Erinaceus; species Erinaceus europaeus. Next base: position 21,423,233 of record NC_080168.1, read on the forward strand.
ACTACAACAATAAAACAACAAGGGCAACAAAAGGGAATAAATATATAAAATAAATATAAAAAAAAAATTTTTTTTAAAAATAGTATAATTCATTCCTCTTGTCTGCAATGATCATGTCTAGATTTGACCTGTGACCTAAAGGGAATATATGAGATTTATAATAGTTACAATAATTACATTCCTTTTGCTAAACATATTTCTATTGGATTTTCTGTCACTACTCTGTAGCAGATCATTATTATTTTAATATATGAAGTATAGGTAATTGCTGAGAAAGGCTTTTCTAAAAATATTTGACATAACATGTATGTATATTTAGAGCCACAAATCTTTTTTCTTTTTTTTTTTTCCCCAGAGCACTGCTCAGCTCAGGCATATGATGGTAAGGAGGATTGAACCTGGGACTTTGAAGTCTCAGCCGGAAAGTTTCTTTGCATAATCATTATGCTATCTACCCAAGCCCTATGGCCACAAATCTTATCTCCCCACAAAGATAAAAGTAATATAATTTGCTTCCGCATATAGCAAAAAGCTGAGTGGTCCATTGTAAAATTCCAGGGACCTCTCTTCTACCTTATCTACTAGTTAGGTATTTCATCATGTATAGACTGAGAAATGAAAATGTTTTTTCTATTTTTTAGAGACAAAGTTGAAGGAAGCAATAATCATAGTGATTAGGAGGAGAGAAATGTACAGGGAAAATGGTAAGCTGTACTAGGAGTTGGACAAGGGATGGTTAAAAAAGGAAGCCCGGGGAGTCAGGCTGTAGTGCAGTGGGTTAAGCGCAGGGGGCGCAAAGCGCAAGGACCAGTGTAAGGATCCGGGTTGGAACCCTGGCTCCCCACCTGCAGTGGAATCGCTTCACAAGTGGTGAAGCAGGTATGCAGGTGTCTGTCTTTCTCTCCCCCTCTCTGTCTTCCCCTCCTCTCTCCATTTCTCTCTGTCCTATCCAACAGTGACGACAACAATAATAACTACAACAGTAAAACAACAAGGGCAACAAAGTGAATAAATAAATAAATATTAAAAATCATATAAAAAAGGAAGCCCGATTTGGAACTGCATCTTGATAATTTAGGTAGAGAATATCAATGTACAACTAATGAACAGTATATGATGCTGAGCCTCTGCTCTTCAATATTTCACTCTCCAATATCCAATAAAGTGAACAGCAATTTCCAAGCCAACTTTGTTAGATTTGGTCTCCATATTATAATCATTGCAGATTCACAAGACACACTGCCATAACTGAAAATAGCAGAGCAGATATATTTAAAGAATTTTATAAGTTTTATTGGTTTTAATATTTCTTGGCATGTTCACAATTATCCACGCAACGACAGAGAGAGAGATGAAAAGACAGAGATTAATAGGGAGAGAAAGATGCAAAGTTAGAGATTAATAGGAAAGGAAGCAAAACAAAACATTGAATATAAGACATAATCCTCTGATACTTCATTCTTTGGGAAGGAAGGGAAGCAGATTTTTAGGTTTTACCTTTCATAAAGAGTATTCTGTTATGGTTTTGGTGGTTGTCATTGTTCCTCCAGAAGAAAAGCAGAGCTGAAGCTGGATATGTCACTTAGTACACTGTGTCCATATTGGCCTGTTCCTGAGATTATTAGGATAAAGAGCTATTATAAAGAATTTATCAAAGCCAGAGTGTTCATGGCCAAGGCACAGAGCTACACAAGTCACAGATTCTGGGACTATGACACTAGTAAACCTAGAGGAACAAACCTAAGATGCATATGTGAAATTTCTAGAGTTAGTCAAACTTGAATTACTAGAATTAAAAACAAAATTACTTTGTTTTGATGTAAGTTATTTACCTCAATATCAGAACTGGCTTTAAATACTGCTTTGACTGTGGCTTAGGTATTTAATAAATTAAATTCTAAATGAATCTCCCTTCAAACTGATAGAGATACACATTGAATATTAGAATTTACACATTTTTTCTTATCAATAATTTTATAAATTAATTGTTCACAATCAGTTCCTTCTTAATCTCTGGAAGAATCTGCAGGATAGAAATAAACTGTGACTTGCAAGACATTAACTGCTGATGACAGTCTCATATAAGAGAAAAGGATCCAGTGGCAAGGCTAGTTCAACTAAACTGACAATTTAGAACTGTCAGTTTTCGGGGTTCAGAGGTAGTGTAGCGCGTTAAGCGCACATGGCGCAAAGCACAAGGACCAGCTTAAGGATCCACGTTCGAGCCCCCAACGCCCCAACTGTATGGGGGTCGCTTCACAAGCAGTGAGAGGTGGTTAGGTCTTCTGTCTTCAAAAGAACATGAATAGAACAACAGTTGAGTACAAAAACACTTTTTATAAATTGTTATCTATGAGCACCTGTGGCCAGTAGTTTTGTATTCTTTAGGTCAGCTCCTTGCAGTGCTTGCTAATCCCCCAGCAGAGACCCTCAGACTCTCTTCCTCTTCTCCTTATTTAGGCAAGGAGGAGATTGTGAGCTCTGAAGCCCAGCCCAGGGGTGGAGGAGACAGTTCTGTGTCAGGTATTAAAGATGGGAGAAGGGTGAAGGCTCCAGAGTGCACTGCTGCCTGATGGCCACCATTGGTGGCACGCCCTTTTGCAAAGTATAAATGCCTTGCTTCAACTCCTTATTTTTTTGCCTTGATAAGTAATTTTAATTGGACGTCATTTACAACATAAACATGTACCCAGGGGAGTCGGGCAGTAGCGCAGCAGGTTAAGCGCAGGTGGCGCAAAGCACAAGGACCGGCATAAGGATCCCGGTTTGAGCCCTGGCTCCGCTCCTGCAGGGGAGTCGCTTCACAGGCGGTGAAGCAGGTCTGCAGGCGTCTCTCTTTCTCTCCCCCTCTCTGTCTTCCCCTCCTCTCTCCATTTCTCTCTGTCCTATCCAACAACGACAACAACAATAATAACTACAACAATAAAAGAACAAGGGCAACAAAAGGGAAAAAATACATAAAATAAATAAAATTAAAAAAAAAACATGTACCCAAAGTAGAAATAGAGTAGATGAAATTAGGGGTCTTTGTGTGGGAAGTCTATTTTAGGTATGTTCCAAGAGGCCCATAACTTTAGTAATGTTTGCCTGAGCCTTATAGCAAGCATGCAGATAAACTGAAAATATTGTCTGGGGGGAGGGGTACTGTGCGGTGGCTCACCTGGTTAAGTGCACAAATTCCAAGCTCAAGGACCTGGTTTGAGCACCCCATTTTCCACCTGCAGGGGGTCTGCTATACTTGTGGCCTGTAGCAGGCCTCCCTGTCCTATCTCAATTTCTCTCTATCCTATTATTATGAAAAACAGATGAACACTGAGTGCATACTCTCCTGATTTACCCTATGTGGTTATTTTTTCTTCATTTAATTTTTTAATTTGTTTCTTAATTTTTATTTATTCATTTTATTTATAAAAAGGAAACATTGACAAAACCATAGGATAAGAGGGGTACAACTCCTTATGTGGATATTTTAATCTAGGTACCTGGTAGAGAAGTGCCTTTCTTTACCCTCACCGTAGATAAGGAAGATATATAGCAATTACGTGAAAGATTGCCTTTGTCTGTTTCTGCCTACTCTGTAATAGTGAAACAAACCTGCTCCCTCCACCCCTTTGAGGAGGGGGCCACAATAAAACTGTGCTCTTTGAAGGTGTGGGGAGAACTTCCCAGAGTGATCTGGAGTCTTCTACACACCAGTGAAATAAACTTCTCTCTTTCACTAAGAACTGGCTCCTGTCTTGAGCTTTGGGGATCATTTATGTAACACTACATAGTAAAAACCAGGAAAAATAGCCTCTGAGAGCAGTGGATTGTTACTGTAGGCACCAGCAGCCCCAGAGATAACCCTACAGACAAAAATAAAATAAAATAAAATAATATAATATAATATTATATAATATATAGTCTGGGAAAATGGTGTCAGAGTTTGCTTTATATCTTACCACCTTTCAGCCACCAAGTTGCAGATGCTAGTGTGATGCCATGCTGACTTCACTGGGCAGGTGACCTCACCAATGTGTCCTGAAGTCTCACTTCTCCAGAGCCCTTGCCCACTAGGGAAGGATAGAAACAGGCTGGGGGTATGTATGAATTTGCCAATGGACAAGTCCAGCAGAAAAGCAATTAAAGAAGCCAGACCTTCTACCTTTTGCACCCTATAAAGAATTTTGGTCCAACCCCCAGAGGGATAAAGAATAAAGAAGTTTCCAAAATGCAACAAGCATGCTTCATTTCAGACTGTCCAGAGACATCAGCTGTGGAATGTCAACCCATGGAATGTCAACTCTTCAGCCTCATTACTTGGGTGAGACCTTTCCTTTCATAGGATTCTTTAATTCCATTTCAGGTGGTTCACTTCCTAACAGAGTCCCAAAACCTAGATATAGACCAGGTCCCATGAGATAGGGCATATGTTCACATGTATCCATATATTAAGGCAAAATATATGCCTGAAAGCAAAAGCACACAATAGTCTGTAGTGAGTCAGTATATGCAGCGAGCAAGTAGAAAGACCTAAAAAGATACCATAAAGTTCCTAATGAAATAGTATCTGCTTAAACTTAGATACCCTCATCACCTATTTCCTATATTATACTTCCCTCAATCACTCCAAAGCTAACCTTATCAAAATTAAGAACTACAAAAGCTGAATAAGGGCAAGAGACTGGCATACTCTAATGATAACTCTTTAGTCACTATCAGGCCACCCCATGGGATGCATTGGATCGACCTTCCCGTGGTGCATCTCGTGAGTACCCATTCATTGGGGAAACTGACGACCCTTCCTAGCCAAATGAATCCACATGGATCCCAGTCACTTTCAAAGCCAGCAACAAGCAGCTCCTGAGAGCTTTCAAGCTGTTGGTCCTGCTCTTTGAGTCCTCCAACTTAATGTTGAGGGGCTATCCTTTGCTAAACGCATTCTTATTGGTCAATACGCGATGCAGCATCAGGCAGATGTTATCTGCCTGCAAGAAACACATAGCAGTCGATGAAGCTGCTCGATTCACCATCAGTGGATTCAATTTAATATGCTATAATCTCCATCCTAAACACGGCCGAGCCATCTACACCAAATCGTGTCTTGCGGACGTTTACCATATGGCCTCTTCGACCTTCTACGACTCCATTACTATTGGAACTATTCAGCTCGTCAACGTATATAAGCCTCCCAGTGCCTCATGGGATAATGAGGTCCTGCCTAGCCCGAATCACCCAGCTGTTTACGTTGGAGACTTTAATAGTCATCACCAAGACGGGATATTCCTCCACTCCTGCTGATGGCTCTATCTTAGCCAACTGGGCTTCAGCGAATGACCTCTCCCTATTATACGATCCCAAACAGCCAGGCTCTTTTCACAGTGCTAGATGGAATAAAGACTCTTCACCCAACCTGTGCTGGATTAGCACAGTCAACGGCCAAGCCTTTCCCGCTACGAGACAAGTTCTCAAGATATTCCCGCACAGTCATCACCGCCCAGCTATCATCCACATTGGTCTCCAGCTCCCACTGATTCTGTGCTCAGAGAAACTAAGATGGAACTTTCAGAAAGCAAACTGGCATCTGTTCAGTGATCTTACCAACAAATCTATTCCTGCAATTCCAATTAACTCTATCCCCTCTGAAGATTCTTACAGGCGCTTCCGCCAAGCCATCTTCAAAGCAGCTTCCCAAGCCATTCCTCATGGGAGACGTGCTAACTATACACCTTGTCTTGATGCTGAATGCAAGCAACTACTAAAGCAGTATGATGAGTCGGGTGACCCAGATGTGTCTGACCATCTCATTGCCTCCCTGGATGCAGCACGCCAAGCCCACTGGCAACAACGCACAGAAAGTCTGAACTTCACCCACTCAAGTAGGAAGGCCTGGAAGCTTCTTCACAGACTGGGTGCCGGTAGCCAACCCCCTCCCATCTCCCATCCTCCCATATCTCCAAACTCAGTGGCCATTCACCTAACTCAAGTTGGACGTGCTAAGATCGACCCAGTCTGGAAAAGAGAAATTTCCCACGAGTGGTTATCCCACTTCCGGTTATCTTGTCCATCTCCAAAACTCTCTCCCTTTACACTGTCTGAACTGGAAGATGCTTTGAAGAGGGTTAAACCGGGAACAGCTGCTGGCTATGATAACATCACCCCAGAACTCATTCTTAACCTGGGTCCCACGGCAAAGAAGTGGCTCGCTTCATTCCTGTCCCACATCTTGGAATCTGAGTCTATGCCCAAAGTTTGGCGTGTGAAGGTAATAGCGGTTTTGAAACCAAAGAAAGACCCAACACTGGCCGCCAGCTATAGACCAATTTCTCTCCTCTCCGTGTGTTACAAACTCCTTGAGAGGCTGCTTCTGTCACGTATTCTCCTCTTACAGAGAAATTCCTATCACCCGCCCAAGCTGGTTTCCGCCCAGGAAGATCTACCTGCGAACAAGTCCTGGCCCTCTCAACTTACATTGAAAATGGATTCCAGAAGAATTTAAAGATGGGTGCTGTCTTTGTTGATCTCACAGCAGCCTATGACACGGTCTGGCACCGTGGTCTCCTAGTCAAGATCTCAAGATGCCTGCCTCCATGGGTGGCCAACACTATATCGTTTCTTCTCCAAAACAGAAGATTCCGGGTGCATCTGGGTGCATCTGACTTGTCTCAAGTGGCCTCCCCCAGGGCTCTGTTCTGGCTCCTATGCTATTTAATATTTACATCAATGACCTCCCAGAAACTTCTTCAAGGAAGTTCATCTAGGCCGATGACATCTGCTGTGCAACTCAGACATCAAAGTTCGACATCCTCGAGGAAACACTCAAGAAAGACATGTCTCTGATATCTGATTACTGTAAAAAATGGCGACTAATCCCTAGCACTGCAAAAGCGGTATCATCTATTTTCCATCTACACCATGCCTCAGCCTCGCGTGAGCTTAATGTGCAGCCTGGCGACACGAGAATCTGGCATGAAGCCCAGTCAGTCTATCTTGGCGTTACTCTCGATCGCACTCTGTCATTTCACGAACATCTCATAAAAACTGCAGCAAAGGTGGGCAGAAGGGCAGAGGGGGCAGAGGGGGCGTAGAGGGCGTAGAGGATAGAGGGTAGAGGGCGTAGAGGGCGTAGAGGGCGTAGAGGGTGTAGAGGGTGTAGAGGGTGTAGAGGGTGTAGAGGGTAGAGGGTGTAGAGGGTAGAGGGTGTAGAGGGTGTAGAGGGTAGAGGGTAGAGGGTATAGGGTGTAGAGGGTAGAGGGTAGAGGGTGTAGAGGGTAGAGGGTGTAGAGGGTGTAGAGGGTAGAGGGTGTAGAGGGTGTAGAGGGTAGAGGGTGTAGAGGGTAGAGGGTGTAGAGGGTAGAGGGTAGAGGGTGTAGAGGATGTAGAGGGTGTAGAGGGTAGAGGGTGTAGAGGGTGTAGAGGGTAGAGGGTGTAGAGGGTGTAGAGGGTGTAGAGGGTAGAGGGTAGAGAGGGTAGAGGGTATAGGGTATAGGGGGTAGAGGGTAGAGAGGGTAGAGAGGGTAGAGAGGGTAGAGAGGGTAGAGAGGGTAGAGGGTAGAGAGGGTAGAGGGGGTAGAGGGTAGTGGGTAGAGGGTAGAGGGTAGAGAGGGTAGAGGGTAGAGAGGGTAGAGGGTAGAGGGTAGAGAGGGTAGAGGGTAGAGGGTAGAGGGTAGAGGCCCAAAAAATGTGATATGTACTTCAATTAATCAAGTCATGGAACTACGTTTTTGAGGTCACAGCTATTTTCTTTCATCTTTCTGAAAGTCAAGCTTTTTTAACAGGCTTCTTTCTATCTTACGTCATATGATATTCAACTAAATATTCAATCACAGGAAATATTTGGTATAAAAATGACATGTTAGGTTACAAAACAAAAAAGGCATAGTATGACATCATCCAGAATGAAAGCTGATTTTTTTAATAAGCTAGTATGTTATTTCACTTGAAAATATATTTGCTCTCACTTATTCAAGGACATACCTATAGAGCTACTAAATTGAGACTTATAAGGTCTGTAGAAAATATTTAATAATTGTAGAGAATTCAAAATTAGAAAGCAATCAATAAAACCCTTGTTAATTGAAATAAGTCAAGAAATAAATCAGCATTATGTCAAAATATATCAACACTCTCTTTGCTTGATGAATTTTTCCTTTTGACATTACCATCATTAAAGTGCTAGGAAATTCCATTTGCAAATTCAAGAATCTAACTTCTTTCAATTCTCATTCATCTTACTGATCATTTATGGAAAGTGCAAACATTTTCTTTGCTTCGTCTTTCACCCACTTCTATATTCATCATTGTTTTGGTAAGTTAAATAATAGAAAGTTTGTAATAAGCTATAGAAGCACACTGCTTATTTTGTATATAGAAGATATAAGATGTGTAAACTATTGCAAAGTATTGTAAACTATTGTAAAGTATCTGACTTCAAAGTTAACTTGATATGTAACCCCTGCCTATGAAAAAACTAGAGTATTTTCTGCAAAGGCTATGAAAACATTACAACTGAAGCACAAAGTGCAATCAGTCTATATATTATTTGTAAGAAATCAATGTTTTGGCATAGACGAAAAAAAAATCCCTCCATTGAATTTATCTCCACACCAAAACCAGATTAAATCAAAAGTTTAACATTTTCCTATTTAGAGTTGACTTTTGCTCAGTGTATCATGTATAAGATCTTCCTGATACACGTGAAATAACAGGATATGAGAGTAAAAAGAGGAGGGTCAAAACAAAGTGGTGGAGGAACCATGAGTTAAAAAGGCAACAACTTAACTTTTGACAATGTGAAGATCTATTTATTAAAATGTTAAAGGACTGCATGCACAGTGTGTGTGTGTGTGTGTGTGTGTGTGTGCACAAGCATGTGTGTGTATTCAAATCAATGGAACTTGGCTAAAAGAATTGGGAAAAGCAAAACCAGAAAACATTTCAAATGTTACATAACATTTCTAAGAGCTAAATACTACTTTTAAAATCCCATGTATTTAAGTAAAGTTGTGAAGGGGCCAGGTGGTGACTCACCTGGTTAATCCACACCCTTCATTACCATGCTTGAGGACCCAGGTTTGAGCCACTACACTGCATGGGTGACAGTTTACAAAGGATGAAGTAAGTCTGCAGGTGTCTCTCTTCATCTGTCCCTCTCTACCTTCTACTCCTCTCTCAATTTTTTAAAAATTTATTTACAAAATGGAAATATTGACAAGACCATAGGATAAGAAAGGTACAATTCCACACAATTCCCACCACTAGAGTTACATATTCCATCCCCTCCTCTGAAAGCTTTCCTATTCTTTAAACCTTTGGGAGCATGGACCCATGATCATTATGGGGTGCCGAAGGTGGAAGGTCTAGCTTCCGTAACTGCTTCTCTGCTGAACATGAGCACTGGCAAGTTGATCCATACTCCCAGTATGTTTCTATCTTTCTCTAGTGGGGCATGGCTCCAGAGAGGTGTGGTTCCATGGTACATTGGTGAGGTTGCCTGCCTGGATAAGTCAGGCTGGTGTCATGGTAGAATCTGCAACTTGGTGTCTGAAAAAGCATTAAGATATAAAGAACAAATCATTTAAAAATGAGGAACCTGAAGGCTGAGTGGTAGTGCAATGGTGTCGGGGTCTCTGGCGGGGTGATCTACAGGGGAAAGGTAATGGACTGGTTCTTTCTCGCTCGCGCAAGAGACAACACGAAGTAAAAGACACCGGGGAGACCTGCAGCATGCTCAGATCTCAGATCTCAAGTCTCAGGTCTCAGGTCTCGTTTATTAGCAGGTGGGCAAGGTTTAAGTAGAAAACCAAACAAAGAACATTATTGAAATATGTCAATTCCATTTCAGGTTCTACTTGTGTTTTCTTTTCTAATCTTGTTTTTCAACTTCGGCCTGAGAGTGAGATCATCCCATATTCATCCTTCTGTGTTGCTGAGGAGTTATTCTGATGCAGTCTCTGCCCCCAGGTTTTACTATGCCCCGTGAAATCCTAGCAGTGCCCCCTTCAACCAATCCTGGCCCTACACGTCATCCCTGGTTGTCGCCCAATAAAAAGCCCCCTAACCCCCCCCTCGCTCTCTCTCTGGGCTCTCAGCTCTCCCTCTCTGAGATCTCGCCCCCTGCTCTCCTCCCGTGGTCAGGTAGTGGGGACGGCCATTGCCGGCTGGCCCCACGTGGTCTGAACCAAACCCCCCCCATCTTATAATAAAGATTTGTGTACCCCTTTGCTCTGGACGTCCACTCTCTTCTCCGTGGTGCAGCCCGACACCAGACCGCCACAACAACACTTCTGTTTCTGACTTATTTCACTCAACATGATTTTTTCAAGGTCCATCCAAGATCGGCTGAAAACAGTGAAGTCACCATTTCTTACAGTTGAGTAGTATTCCATTGTGTATATATACCACAACTTGCTCAGCCACTCATCTGTTGTTGGACACCTGGGTTGCTTCCAGGTTTTGGCTATTACAAATTGTGCTGCCAAGAACATATGTGTACACAGATCTTTTTGGATGGATATGTTGGGTTCTTTAGGATATATCCCCAGGAGAGGAATTGTAGGATCATAGGGTAGATCCATTTCTAGACTTCTGAGAATTCTCCAGACTGTTCTCCACAGAGGTTGGACCAATTGATATTCCCACCAGCAGTGTAGGAGGGTTCCTTTGACCTCACACCCTCTCCAGCATTTGCTGCTGTTACCTTTTCTGATGTATGACATTCTCACAGGAGTGAAGTGGTATCTCTTGTTGTCTTTATTTGCATTTCTCTGACAATCAGAGACTTGGAGCATTTTTTTTCATGTGTTTCTCAGCCTTTTGGATCTCTTCTGTGGTGAATATTCTGTCCATGTCCTCCCTCCATTTTTGGATGGGGTTATTTGTTGTCTTTCTGGTTGAGTTTGGCAAGCTCTTTATATATGTTGGTTATTAAACTCTTGTCTGATGTATGGCATGTAAAGATCTTCTCCCATTCTGAGAGGGGTCTCTTGGTTTGGGTAGTGTTTTCTTTTGCTGTGCAGAAGCTTTTTTTTTTTTTTTTTGCCTCACTTATTCTCAACTCCCATCTCTTGCTTTTATTTCTTTAAAAAGAAACTTGTCCATTAAAAAGAGAGAGAGAGAGAGAGAAGGATGAGAAGGAGGAGGTCTGCAGGTGTCTTTCTTTTCCTCCTCTCTGTCTTCCCTTCCTCTCTTGATTTCTCTCTGTTCTATCCAATAAGAACAGCAACAAAGGAAAGGAAAAAGGGAAAAAAAAAAAAAGGCCTCTAGGAGCAGGGGATTCATGGTGCAGGGACCATGGAAGCAAAAAACAAACAAACAGGCAAACCGAAAACCAGAATAACACTCTAACATATGGGAAGAGAGGGGTGAACTCAGGACCACATGCTTTTAGTATAACACTCTAGTCACTGCACCACTGAGGGCCACTTCTGGCTTTCCTTTGAAAGTTAACCACAAGCCTCAGGGTTTTTTTTTTTAATTTATTCTTTTATTTTTATTATCTTTACTTATTGGATAAAGACAGCCAGAAATCAAGAGAAAGAAGGGAGGAAGAGACGGAAAGAAAAGAAACAGAGAGGGATTCGGGAGGTTGCTCAAAGGGTCGTGCAGAAGCTTTTTAATTTGATGTAGTCCCATAGGTTTATACTTGCCTTAGTCTTCTTTGTAATTGGATTCGTTTCACTGAAGATGTCTTTAAAATTTATCCGGAAAAGAGTTCTACCAATATTTTCCTCTAAGTATCTGATAGTTTCTGGTCTAACATCCAAGTCCTTGACCCACTTGGAATTTACTTTTGTATTTGGTGAAATACAGTGGTTCAGTTTCATTCTTCTGCATGTTTCAACCCGTTGTTTCCAACACCATTTGTTGAAGAGACTCTGTTTTCCCTATTTAATAGTCTGAGCCCCTTTGTCAAAGATTAGATGTCCGTAGGTGTGGGGGCTCACGTCTGGGCTCTCAATTCTATTCCACTGGTCAGTGTGTCTATTCATGTTCCAGTAGCAAGCAGTTTTGATGACAACAGCCCTATAATACAATTTTAGATCTGGGAGTGTGATGCCTCCAGTGTTTTGGCAATTCTAGGTCTTTTCTGGTTCCAGATAAACATTTGTAGCTTTTGTTCTATTCTCCTAAAAAAATGTGCTTGGGATCTTGATGGGGATAGCATTAAATTTGTAGATGGCTCTGGGTAGTATATTCATTTTGATGATGTTAATTCTTCCAACCCATGAACATGGAATATCTTTCCACTTCTTTGTGTCTTTTTCAATTTCCTTGAGTAGTGACTCATAATTTTCAGTATACAAGTCTTTCACTTCTTTGGTTAGGTTTACTCCTAGATATTTTATTGTTTTTGTTGCTATAGTAAAAGGAATTGATTTTTGATTTCAATTTCTTCTAGCTTAGTGTTTGCAAAGAGGAATGCCACTGACTTTTGAATGTTAATTTTGTAGCCTGACACCTTACTGTTTCCTGATGATTTCCAAAAGCTCTTGCTGGATTCCTTAGGTTTTTCTGTGTATATTATCATGTCATCTGCAAATAGGGAGCGTTTGACTTCTTCTCTTCCAATCTGTATGCCTTTAATTCCTTGCTCCTGCCTGACTGCTATGACAAGAACTTCCAACACTATGTTGAATAGTAATGGTGATAATGGGCAGCCCTGTCTAGTACCTGATCTGAGTGGCAATGCTTCCTGTTTTTCACCATTGAGTATGATGTTGCCTGTAGGTTTGCTATATAAAGACTCCACTATCTTCAGGAATTTTCCATCTATTCCCATTTTTTGTAGTGTTTTGATCATAAAGGGATGTTGTATTTTGTCAAAGGCTTTCTCTTCATCTATTGATATGACCATGTGGTTTTTGGTCTTGCTTTTGTTGATGTGGTGGATCACATTGATTGATTTACATTTATTAAACCAACCTTGCATGTCTGGGATAAACCCCACTTTGTCACGATGAACAATCTTTTTGATATACTGCTGTATCCAGTTGGCTAGAATTTTGTTCAGTATTTTAGCATCTATGTTCATCAGAGATATTGGTCTGTAGTTTTCTTTTTTGGTTGTGTCCCTGTCTGTTTTTGGTATCAGAGTGATGTTAGCTTCATAGAAGCTGGCAGGGAGTATTCCAGTGTCTTCAATCTTCTGGAAAACTTTTAAAAGTAGAGGTATTAGTTCTTCTTTGAAGGTTTTGTACAATTCATTTGTAAAACCATCTGGTCCAGGACTTTTATTTTTTTATTTATTTATTTTTTTAATTTTTTTTTTAATATTTATTTTCTTTATTTATTCCCTTTTGTTGCCCTTGTTGTTTTATTGTTGTAGTTATTATTGTTGTTGTCATTGTTGGATAGGACAGAGAGAAATGGAGAGAGGAGGGGAAGGCAGAGAGGAGGAGAGAAAGATAGACACCTGCAGACCTGCTTCACCGCCTGTGAAGCCACTCCCCTGCAGGTGGGGAGCCGGGGTTCGAACCGGGATCCTTATGCCGGTCCTTGTGCTTTGCGCCACCTGCGCTTAACCCGCTGCGCTACAGCCCGACTCCCAGGACTTTTATTTTTGGGAAGGTTTTTGATAACTGTTTCAATTTCATTGGCTGTGATGGGCCTGTTCATGTTATCCACTTCCTCTTGACTTAGTTTTGGATGTTGGTAGGTATCTAGGAAATCATCCATTTCTTCCAGGTTCTCTAGCTTGGTGGCATATAGTTGTTTATAGAAACCTCGCACGATATGTTGAATTTCTGTGGTGTCTGTTGTGATATATCCTCTTTAATTTACTATCTGACTTATTTGGGTCTTCTCCCTTTTTTGTTTTGTGAGTCTGGATAAAGGTTTGTTGATTTTGTTCACTCTTTCAAAGAACCAACATTTACTTTTGTTGATCTTTTGTATAGTTTTCTTATTCTCAATGTTATTTATTTGTGCCCTAACTTTAGTGATTTCTGTCCTTCTGGTTGCTTTAGGGTTCCTTTGTTGTTCTTCTTCTAGGTCTTTAAGATGTGCAATCAGATTGTTTATTTGTGCTTTTTCTTGTTTCCTAATACGTCCTTGTATAGCTATGAACTTCCCTCTCAGTACTGCCTTAGCTGTGTCCCAAATATTTTGATAGCTTGTGTCTTCATTTTCAATGAAGTCTTGAAACATTTTGATTTCTTTCTTGATTTCCTCTTTGACCCAGAGGTTGTTAAGAAGTGTACTGTTGAGCTTCCACATTTTGGGACTATTACTAATCTTTTGTTGATTGTTAAATGTTAGTTTAATTCCACTGTGGTCTAAGAAGATGCTTGGGATGATTTCAATGCACTTGAATTTGCTGATGCTGTCTTTGTGGCCTAACATATGGTCTATCCTTGAGAATGACCCATGTGGATTTGAGTAAAATGTGTATTCCAGTTTCTTGGGATGAATGACCCTGAAAATGTCCAATAGTTCTAGTTTATCTATCTCTTCATTTAGCTCCCTTATGTCTTTATTGATTTTCTGCCTGGATGATCTGTCAAGTTGAGAGAGTAGAGTGTTGAAGTACCCTACTATGACTGTGTTGCTGTTCATATATTGCTGTAGCTCTTTCCGTAGATGTTTGGTGTATTTTGATGGCTTCTCATTGGGTTCATAGGTGTTAATAATTGTTAAGTCCTCTTGATTGACTGATTCTCTGAGCATTAAGTAGTGTCCATTCCTATCTTTTTTAATCTTATCTATTTTAAAGTCTATTGTGTCAGATATAAGAATAGCTGTTCCTGCCCTTTTTTGTGGGCCATAGGCTTGTATGATAGTTTTCCATCCTTTCACTTTAAGTCTGTGTTTGTCTTGTTGAGTAAGGTGGGTTTCCTTTAGACAGCATATTGTTGGGTTGTATTTTTCTGATCCATCTTCCTACTCTGTGTCTTTTTAATAGGTGAATTCAGGCCATTAACATTTATTGATATTAAAGATTGAAGATATTTTAATGCCATTCTTGTAGAGTTTTAGAGTGTTCTGATATATGGCCTATTTATGATGGTCTGTTTATAGAAGACCTTTCAGAACTTCTTTCAAGGCAGGCTTGGTGATAGATGATTCTTTCAACTGTTGCTTATCTGAGGTTTTGATGCCTCCATCTAGTCTGAATGACAGTCTAGCAGGATATAGTATTCTTGGTTGAAAGCCTTTCTCATTGACCACTCAATAGATATCTTGCCATTCTCTTCTGGCCTGTAGTGTTTGTGTGGAGAAGTCTGCTGCTAATCTGATGGGTTTTCCTCTGTAGGTGACTCTGTTTTTCTCTTGAAGCCTTCAGGATCCTTTCTTTATCCTTATTCCTTTCCATTCTAAACAGGATGTGTCTTGGTGTCTTTATGTCTGGGTTAATTCTGTTTGGGACCCTCCGGATTTCTTGAATCTTTATGTCTTTGATGTTGTCTAGACTAGAGAAGTTTTCAGCTATTATAGCCTAAAGAATGCTTTCTTCTTCTCCCTCTCTTTCTTCCTCTGGTAAGCCAATAATGCATATATTGTTTCTTTTGAAATCATCCCATAGGTCTCTGTTGTTGTTTTCAGCATCTCTTAATCTCTTTTTGAGATCTCTTACTTCTTTTTTAGTTGTCTCTAATTCATCCTCAATCTTGCTAATTCTGTCTTCAGCTTCATTGATTCTATTCTCTCTGCCCTCTACTGTTTTCTGGAGTTCATCTATTTTGTTTTCCTGTTCTGATACTGTTTTAGCTTGTTCAGCTAGTTGTGTTCTTAGCTCCGCTACTTCAGCTTTCAGCTCTCATAACCTTCAGATAGTGTTTTCTTCCAGAGTCTCATTTGTTGTTCCTGTATTTCTGATTACAATTCTTTCAAACTACTAACTCCTGTGATTATTTCCTTAGCTAATGTTTGGATGTTGACCTTGTTATTTTGTGCTTCACCCTTTGGGGGGCTTTTATCTGGACTGTTGTCCTGGTTAGTTTCTCCAATATTTCTTCTTGTTGGTTTACCCATTTTATATACTATGTTATGAGTTCCCTCTCTTAGTACTTTTCAAATTACTGATCATGATTTCCTGGATTGACTTGTGTCTAAGTAAGGTAATTAAAGGGTTCACAGTGGTGGAAGTTAACAGTTGTTTCAATAGTATTTTAATCCCTGAGTTGGAGCTCAGTGATTTAAAAACCTCTTTTTTTTTCTTCTCTGTAGGCTATGGGAGCCTGAGGGCTTCTAACTTAATCACTGACTCCTAACCAAGAGATAATGCAGGGTGTGGCAGAGATAGGCCGGTGGTTATGCAAAGAGACTTTCACAGCCCCACAGCTATGCCACCGAGGTATAGGTCTTCTCCTGAATTTGCTGGTTAGATCTCTGTCCCCCGGTGTCCCTCTGTGCTGCTGCTCCAGATTCTGAGAGCAGTAGCAATGGAGACTCAGAGTTGCACTTGGTGAATCTCCAGGGAGTCCTCTCCTCCCTTCAGATGTCCTCTTGTGGGACAGACTGGAGGTGGTGTCTCAACTGATAGAATGTCGGGACTGTTACCAGCCACTTAGTCTCTCCCTAGGCTCCTCTCTGTCACCAGCCACGTGTTTGCACTCACCGGTGATTTGGTGGGTTCCTGTAGTCATTCTAGTCCTGTCTTGTTTCAGTCCCAGGTAGTCGAGGAGAGAAACAGATCTGCTGCTGTTTGTAGCCTGCCTCAGGAAGTCTCCCAGGATCCCTTTTTTAATCCTTATTCCTTTTCATTCTAAATATGATGTGTCTTAGTGTCTTTAAGTCTGGGTTAATTCTTTTTGTGACCCTCTGGGTTTCTTGAACAGAAGAGATCTGTTATAATGAAATTAATGTTAATGTCATATTAGTTTAAGATCACAGGTGAAAGTTGTTTGCTTATGACTGAAACAGCAGTACAGCTAGATAACTGAGGAGAGTGAATAGACCACAGCAACAGAGCTTCAGTGTGGAAGGGACCAAGATCAAATAAGACCACACACATAGAAAAGAAGCACACTATCCAAATGAACTGTTTTCCTAGTCATAGAAATAAAGGTTTTTAAATAATTCTTGGTAAACTAATTGTTATCTTTGTAGGTGACTTTTTTTTCAGGCAAACACATTAGAATAATAACAAGTAATCTGCCTAATGAGCTAACTGACCAGAAAAAATTTCTTTGCAGGGTTTATTTTTTATATTTATTTATTCCCTTTTGTTGCTCTTGTTGTTTTATTATTGTAGTTATTATTGATGCCGCTGTTGTTGGATAGGACAGAGAGAAATGGAGAGAGAAGGGGAAGATAGAGAGGGGCAGAGAAAGATAGACACCTGCAGACCTGCTTCACTACTTGTGAAGCGACTCCCCTGCAGCTGGGGAGCCGGGGGCTTGAACCGAGATCCTTATGCCGGTCTTTGCATTTTGTGCCACCTGCCCTTAACCTGCTGCACTATCACCTGACTCCCACAAGAATTTTTTTTAAGCAAATAGTGAACATGCTTATTGGTCTGTAGTTCAATTTAAAATATGTTGTCTCAAAGTAAAGTAATACTGCAAGTTATTCTCAGATTGTTTTCTGAGGTTTGGTATGACTGCAGCAAAACAATTTAGTTAGGTAAACAATTTAGTCACCTCAGCACAATGAGGTTCAAACTTTTGCTAGCAACTGAGCATCTCAATCCTTTTCCTAGTCAGTTACTGCCATAAAGTTGTACTCTTACAAGTCACTATGAATTTCAGAAGTAGACAGTAGAGATTTCTTTCTTATGTAATTTTGAGTTAATATAGGTTCAACTGATTTAGGTTGAGCTCAGTTAGATGTGACTCAAATGTCTTTCATTCTCCTAGATAAGAGTCTATACAAAGCATGTTCTATTCTTGGTAAAAACAAAAAACACAAGAGAAAAAAAATCAATTATTCCAGCCCATCTCACACCTTTGTTCCAGTCGAATCTACCAAAATCTCTATCAGCCAAAGTAAAACTCAAAAATCAAATCCAAAACTCTAAACTGAAGTCTAGGAATCAAAGCAAAAGAGAACCTGTCATGAAGCCATATCCAGGACTGAAGATTGGAGACCAATAATTCAACCCTCCAAATTTTATAGAAGCGACAGTTATAATGTAGCTTTTGACCAGCTGCAGTCAGAGATGACTTGGCAAGTATGAAAGCCTCTGTACAAGCATACAACAGCACTCAAATATGATTAACATGGATAGTTTCTCCCTCATGTCATTCATTAGATCATTTCCACAAATCAGTGTCTAGCCTGTTACAATCTAATGAAATTTTTGACATTGGGCCAATGAAGGAAAGTAAAAAATTCTAAAATACTGATTTCACAGGAGATTGTTTCTATGTCAAATCTCTAAAATACACCCAATAAATCTATCAGCTTATTATGAATATATAAGAAACTTACAGCTTATATAACTCTATGAGATAAAATAACTTCAGCCCCTTGATTATTCAAATTGCTCCCAAAGAGCTATCACTTCAAATTATATCCTCCCTTTTTTCTTTCCAAGTTCTTGATAGTAATTTCTAAAACTGCAATCTTTTTGTTCCAAAAGTGCACACTAAGTATTTGATATAACTGTACAAACTAATGAGTATGAAATGAACGATAAACTATAACATAATTACTTAAGAATTATATTAAAATATTTAATGATTTAAGTCAAAGTTATCTGTGAGTAGATATAGTTTATAAAGAATATACTGCTGATATATTTTTTAAAATTTTATTTATTTGATGAGAGAGAGAAGAAGAAAGACCAGAGCATTGCTCAAATCTGGCTTATGGTTAGGCTGGGGCTTGAACCTAGGATCTTGGAACCTCAGACCTGAGAGTCTTTTGTATAACTATTATACTTTCTCCCCAGCCTAGTACTGAAGTGGTTTTTGCCATAATATATATGTTAACCCAAAGGTATGATAGTGTCATATTACTGTACCTGATTGCACTTTTTTTTGTAAAGATGACATGATGCTTGTATTCATTTTTTCTATATTTTTATTTATTTATTTTAGAGACAGAAATTGAGAGTGAAGGTTGAAAGAGAGGCGGGGATAGAAAGGCAACTGCAGCACTGTTTCATTACCCATGAAGCATCGTTTTCTGCAGATGGGGACCAGAACCTTGCACCTACTCAGTTTACCTGAGTAGTTTACCTGTAGCCAAGATAGAATACTCAGAACTCATCATCTCATGATGATCTGCTACTTCTGTGAAGCAGTAGCAATTTATTATCCCCACTTAATGAATATTACATACTTAAGAGCATGCAACATTGTTGAGATACAATCTCACTTGAAGAAAACAATTACTCTGAAACTTGATTTTCTATAAAGTTCAACAGATGCCAGTAACTTTACAAAATAATATCAGTATTATCCAATGTTGGGCCAGAAACATAACTTACTGAGTAGGGCATGAGTCTCACTAAGCATGCAGCCTAGGTTCATGTCCTAGCACCTCATAGAAGTACAACAGCACTGACGGAAGTTCTGGTGATGTGCTATTCCCCTTCTCAGCCTCTCTATGGCTCTCTTTCTCTCTGTCTCTGTAGCTGAAAAAAGAAAAAGTAACAATCAGACCAAAATATGAAATCATGCATGCACACTGCCTTGGCTCAACAAAGTAAAGTAAAACAAATTTCACATCTTACCAGAACTTTTATCATACACTTAATGAAAATTGCTCATTAGATATGAAGATACAGAAATATGACATATCACTATTACTTATCATTCTATTCATATTAAATATATATAATTACCTAATACAACATTTACATTAAATTATATATATTCCAATAACATTAATTTATTTTTAAGTTATCCTGAATGCCACCATAAGTCTGTTAGTGTACTCAACATCATTGAGTTAAGTTGAAGAAAATTTTGTTTGGGAATAATTAGAATTTGACTAGAAAGTAAACATAAAATTTCTTTTACTAAACCATTGTGAGCACAACTAATAGAGCCAAGGAAGTCTCGTAAGCATTGCAAGTTATTTGTGATCAGTAACACAGAATTGCTGCCCTCAGGCAACAAGTTGGGGGACTAACAGAATACATAGGAGAAAGCATTTGGACAGAGAGGCACAGATCAAAATCTAGAGGGTATTCAGAGGATAAACCTACTAGTCTTCGTGGAGAGTCTACTTTACACTCCTCAAAGACTCTAATTTAGTTTCTCAAGAACACACAGAGGAAAGAAGTCAGTGGTATTGAAGAAACACATATAAACAAAACAGCAGTTCTTGAGAAAGGAAGTACAAATCAGCTTATAAGCACAAGATAATTCTTTTTTTTTTTTTTTTTTGCTTCCAGGGTTAGGGGCTCAGTGCCTGCACCATGAATCCACTGCTCCTGGAGGCCATTTTCTCCCCCTTTTGTTGCAGCCTTGTTGTGGTTATTATTGTTATTCGTTGTTGGATAAGACAGAGAGAAATGGAGAGAGGAGGGGAAAACAGAGAGGGGGAGAGAAAGACAGACACCTGCAGACCTGCTTCACCACCCGTGAAGCGACTCCCCTGCAGGTGGGGAGCCAGGGGCTCGAACCGGTATCCTTATGCCAGTCCTTGTGCTTTGCACCACATACGCTTAAAATTGTGAGTGTGTGGTTGAGCTTGGCAGAGCTCACAAAGCACCCTGCATTCCATGCTACTAATGGCCTGTTCCTTTATTATTTACATATCAGTCTCTTGCCTTATCTTACAAATGACTAAAGGTCTCCTTCCTAAGTCCCTGCAGGGTATTGCTAATTCCCACCAGTTGAATCCCTAGGAACTGTTGCTAGGAGGTTCTACCTTTCCAGCCCCTCCCATTTTTCTCTGCCCCTCTCTTAAGTATAGGGTTGTAAAGACACTTCCATTTTGGTCCTGTCTCTTCTATGTCCCAACCAGGGGCATAGAAGGGCAGATGTGCAGGGGGAGGTGGACACCGGCCATTGAGGTTTTGGGCTCCATGTGGTTTTAACCAGGTGCCTACACGCTGGACTCTGGGGCACCCACATAAATAAAGATTTGTATTGCTACCACCACGAACTTGGTTCCTGGGTTATCTCTCCCTCCCGCGACACTAGCCTGACAATGACAACCATTGTCTTCTCACTGAGCCATCATTCAGTGAAAAAAGCAAAACTTCTTTTCACATACTCACCCTTTTCCTTTGTTTTGTTTTTGAGCATCATGATGATTTTTATTCACTCATTCATTGAACAAATATTTAGGAGGCATTTTCACTTGATAGGTCCTGTGAAGCAGGCTAAAAACAAGTTCTTTAAAGGAGCTTATTGTTTTATTTTAGTTGTATATTTATTCACTTTTAATCTGAACAGTTCAGGCAGTACAGGGGATTGAACCTGGAACCTTGGAGCTACAGGCTGTAAAATAATTTTTGCATATGCATTATATGCTAACCCAGACCTCTGGAGCTTGTCATTGACTTTATTATCTTCTTTCCTGTTATCTAGATTTAAAAACAGATACTCTTTTATAAATAACTAGAGTGGTCCAGGAGGTGGAACAATGGATAAAGCACTAGACTCTGAAGCATGAGGTCCTGAGTTCAATCCTCAGCAGCACATGTAACAGAATGATGTCTGATTCTTTCTCTCCTCCTTTCTCATTAATCAATAAATAATAACTTTAAAATAAATAAAAAATAAAATAAGAACTAGAACCATTCATGAGGCTTATACTCACTTGATTAAATATCTCTCAATAAATCCTACCTTTGGGGCTTAGGATTTCACTTTATGAATTTGAGGAGGATACATTCAGGCCACAACAAAGAGAAAGAATCAAAAATAGTTATAAAAATTGTATTGAGTAAACAAATTATTGTTATATATTTGCCACTTCCACAGTCTAAGTCCTTTTCTACTCCACTTCACATGTCCCCCATTTATTCCAATTAGAAAGTTATTTCTTTGGTGATTTGAGGCTGTACTAGGAAAGGTATTTACCCACCCCATGATTCATTAACTGGTCACAGTGGATTTTTTTTTTTTTTCGTTCCTTTAACAATGCCTTCTCACTCTTGTCCAAAGTTTTTGTGCTGCTATGTCCTCCTCCTAAAAATCTATTATCCCAGACAAATGTCTTATGTGGTATTACTTTTTCTTTCTTTTTTTTTTTTTGTGGTATTATTTCTTGACACCTTCTATTTCTACATAAAATTTGCATGAATTTCACCACCAGTAGGAGGGAGGGGAGTTTTATCTTATTTAGTCCTGTTACTCCAGTGTGCAAATACTGCCTTGAACTTTGCAGACTTCCCATAAGCACTTAGTGAATGAATGAATGAATGAATGTGCAAATGAATAAGTGAATAGATTTTTTTTCCTTATTTTTATCCTCTAGCCTCTAGGAATACTTAAGCCGGAGTACAGATTCTCATTAGCATGCACTGAAGACAGTTTTTCTTTTTCCCTTGAGTAGTATCTTCAAAATATAGTCATCAAACAAAAGGAGATCTTTATAAACTGTCAGGGAAAAACGAAGGTGCTAAGCTTTATCATTGCTTGTTCACACATAAGTAATTAACACAATCATTGCAAATAATTATTTTCCATTGAATTTGGTTGAACATGTTTTATCTTATTTAAAGAATAGAACCTGAAAAACCATGAGAAGATACAGAATAAAGAGAGACATTCTCTCTCTCTCTCTCTCAAAAGTGAAGAATTTACTGACCTTATGGTCCCTCAATAGCCTACTGGGAGCAGTTTATGCAATGTCTCTTTTCTTGCTGAAAGAAATAATTTTCTATCAAAGCTTCAAAAAGTAAATTCACCCTTGTGGTCCAGGAGATAGCACAGTGGCTATGGCACTGCACTGTCAAGCATAGGGTCCTAAGTACAATCCCTTGCAGCACATGTACCAGAGTGATATCTGGTTCTCTTTGTCTCTCTCTCCTGTCTTTCTCATTAATAAATAAATAAAATCTTTTTAAAAAAGTAAATCCTCCCCACCCTGTATCACAGTAGCTCCTTGATTTCCCTGTCAATTCAATACTTTGCAATACTATCATAACCCACACTCAGTGCCATTACTAGGTGCAGCAGGGTATAAGCTTTTACTGTTTTATGGGTTGAAGAAATTAGGTTATATAGATCCTGGCTGTTCAGGATCTATATATCTTTGCTTTGAGAAAAGGATTCAGTTTTACCAAATGACTAGTCAAAACAGAACCATATATCTTAATATGAATAAATTTTATAATTACTTCATTTACTAGTTATAATTTTAAACCCTCCTCATCATTTGCATGATATTTTGTATCTGAGAGTGCTATTATAATCCCATGTCCTCCCCCAACTCTTAAGAACCTCACAGCAAAATCCTAAATCATCTAAATCTCACAGAGAAGATAAGGATAAGAGAATCTCCATTGATACATTTCCATAAATACCAGTCAGTTGTAGAAAACGAAAATTTCCTATAAAGGGATGCGTTTGACTGAGTAAGACCATGAACACTACGGGTTATGGAGGAAGACCTTCACCAGCATAAGGGTATTTTATAGAGAGAAAAAAAAGGATACCACTCATTACATTAATAAAAGAACTGTACTACACAAGTAAACTACCAAATACAACTTACTGTACTCTGGTATCAATCTACACAAAAAAGTTGAAGATGTCTTCCTAAAAAAATGAATTTATTTTAAAATATGGAAACAATGATAATTGTTGTACTACTACTAATAAAATATCTCCTGTAATTTTTTGTGCCCCCAGGGTTATTGCTGGGGCTCGGTGCCTGCACTATGAATCCACTGCTCCTGATGGCCACTTTTTCCCCCTTTTGTTGCCCTTGTAGTCCATTGGTGTTGTAGTTACTATTATTGTTATTATTGTTGTTGGATAAGACAGAGAGAAACTGAGAGAGGAGGGGAAGACAGAGACAGGGAGAGAACGATAGACACCTGTAGACCTGCTTCACCGCCTGTGAAGAGACTCCCCTGCAGGTGGGGAGCTGGGGGCTCGAACCGAGATCCCTATGCTGGTCCCTTTGCTTTGCGCCACGTGCACTTAATCCACTGCGCTACCACCTGGCCCCCAGTATTTTCTGTTTTATTGTTAAGAAAACTAGAGCTAGGTTAAGAGCTTTCTTTGGGGCTAGGGGCTAGGTGGTGGTTCACCTGGTTGAGTGCACATGTGACAATGCACAAGGACCCAGGTTCAAACCCCTGGTCCCCACCTGCAGGGGGGAAAGCTTCACAAGTGGTGAAGCAGTGTTACAGATGTCTCTCTGTCTCTTTCCCTCTTTATTATCTCCCATCCTTTCAATTTCTGGCTATCTCTATCAAATAAATAAAGATAATTAAAAAAAATTCTTTAAAGAACTTTCTTTAGGGAACCAAGTAACCAAGTGATGGTGCTGGGATTCTAATCTGGAAAATGGACTCCAAACAATTTGACTTTCCTTTGACATACCGAAAATAACCCATAACCCTAGTGACCAGAGTCTAAATTTTATTTTATCCTGGATAACAATCATGGATAGTAATAAATCTCACAGTCTTGTGTATTACATGACTACTAGGTAACAGACATGGTGCTAAACATCATGCATGGCCTATGAATTAGATACTTAAGTCTTCATTTTATAGAAACTAAAGTGTAGAGAAATTAGCTTTTCCATGATACTCCTTTAAATATGTGTTTGTCACATAATCCTATTTAAATATTTATCCCAGTGGAATTAGACCTATCCACATAAGGATTTGTATATAAAACATTCATAGCTGTTTTACTTGTAAGACCCAAGAACTGAAAATAAGCCAAATGTCCATTAACAGATGGATGATCAACAAAGAAAAACTATGTATGGCCCATATCTATTCGTTTCTCAAATAGATAAACTTATTCAAGTAGGATTTAAAAAAAAAATTATATTTGTTTTCCCTTTTGTTGCCCTTGTTTTTCATTGTTGTTGTAGTTATTGTTGTTGTTATTGATGTCATCGATGTTCTATAGGATAGAGAAACGGAGAGAGGAGAGGAAGACAGAGAGGGGGAGAGAAAGATAGACACCTACAAACCTGTTTCACTGCCTGTGAAGCCACTCCCCTGCAGGTGGGGAGCCGGGGGCTGGAACCAGGATCCTTACACCGGTCCTTGTGCTTTGCGCTAAGCACACTTAACCTGCTGCGCTACCGCCCAACTCCCTCAAGTAGGATTTTTAAAGCTAAGAGGATTGATCTTAATCTAGCAAGAATGTAATGTGCATTATATTATAAACAGTACATCATAGCTTTTATACTATTATATATTGAAGGCAGAAGCATTATTAGCTTTAAGGTGAAAAGTGAAAATTTCTACAATGAGTACTGCTAAGAATTTCTTCTTCTTTTCATTTTTTTAGAAAACATGAACTCAGGGCTGGGTGGTAGTGTCCTGGCTAAGCACACATGCTACAGTGCATGAAGACCCAGGTTCCAGCTCCCGGGCTCCACCTTCAGGGTGAAAACTTCATGAGTGGTGAAGAAATGCTATAGGTGTCTGTCACTCTTCCCTCTTGATTTCTGACTATTTATACAATAAATATGTAATGATAATAGAAAAAATGAAATTAGGAACTTTGTTTCCTTGTTTTCAATATCCTAATACACATTTCCTACCTCTGTCTCCTCTCCTTTGCCATCTTTTTATTTTCCCTTTCAGTAGCAACTATGGTTAAAGTCTGCTACCTTTCAGTTAAAATAATAAAGAAAAATTGTTTTTCAATCCATGTTTGAATGTCACTCTAAGGGCCAAGGAGAATTCATAGGAATTTATTTTCACTGGGATGAATTTTTATCAATTTGAGGGGAGGACAGAATGTTTAAATTAGGATCAATGAAGACACCCTTTTTTTCCACTTAGACTTCTGTGCTTTATGCTTTTAAGTTCCAGGTTCAGTCCTGAGCACCACCATAAGCCAGAGCTGACCAGTACTCTGGTAAAATAAATAAATAACAAATAAATAAAATAAAGTCTTCCCCATGATATTTTAACCTTGGTTAATGGTATATTAAAATGATCATTGAAAATTTGAAGAATCTGCTGAGGTAAGAATATATTTAGTTTTGGTACTATCTTTATGTGTCTCACAGTCATCTCTGTGTAGAGTTATTACTAGACTTTCACTATTTCACTGTGTTTCAGGTTGTATATCCAGTGACACTAAGAACTGAATCTGTGGACTGAAAGAATGTTGATGGAAAATTATTTCCATAGTCAAAAATGCAAAGCTTTCCCCAGAGCCCCACCCCACTAGGGAAAGAGAGAGGCAGGCTGCGAGTATTGATCGACCAGTCAACGCCCATGTTCAGCTGGGAAGCAATTACAGAAGCCAGACCTTCCACCTTCTGCATCCCACAATGATCTTGGGTCCATACTCCCAGAAGGTTAAAGGACAGGAAAGCTGGGAGTCGGGCTGTAGCGCAGCGGGTTAAGCGCATGTGGCGCACTCCTGCAGAGGAGTCACTTCACAGGAGGTGAAGCAGGTCTTCAGGTGTCTCTCTGTCTCTCTTCCTCTCTATCTCCCCCTTCTCTCTCAATTTCTCTCTGTCTATATTCAATAACAAATGAAAAAAATAGTAAAGCTATCAGGGGATGGGATGGAATATGGAGTTTTGATGGTGGGAATTGTGTGGAGTTGTACCCCTCTTATCCTATGGTTTTGTCAGTGTTTCTTTCTTATAAATAAAATAAAATAAAATAAAAACTAAAAAAAACACAAAGCATTGAGCAAAGGATTCACTTTTCCTAATTGACTAATCAAAACAGAAACATATATCCTAATATGAGTAAATTTTATAATTACTACTGTAAATTTTATAGTAAATTTTATAATTTATTACTGTTATAATTTTAAACCCTCCTCACCATTTATGTCTCCTTGGTGTCAATAATCAATTTCTATATAGAACAGCACCTGCAATGAAACTAAAAGAAGCAAAATGTCTATACATGAAATATTTTTTAAAACCCCCCCCCCCCATGAAGCTGAATATCCACCCTCACCCTCCATCCAGGGTTTTTACTTTGGTGCCCTACTCCAAATTCACAATATTTTTCTTTATACATCCTTATATTATATATCTAGGTCTGGGTTAGAGCATATAGTCTAAATCATAGTGCATGGTAATATTTCAAGATTACTTCCTAGAAATATTTTATGAAGTTTTTTTTCTGCAATATATAAAATCATGTCATGTTGTCAACTTGACTTCCCTGAGCAGACCACCTCAATGTGTCCCAGACCCCCCACCAATACCCCTACCCCACTAGGGAAAGGTCGAGACAGGGTGGGCGTATGAATCAACCTGTCAACAGCCATGTCCAGTAGAGAAGCAATTATCTACCCCTCTAATCCTACAATCTTGTCAATCATTATTAAATCAATAATAATAATAAAGAATAGGGAAGCTTCCAATGGAGAGCATGTGATATGGCACTCTGGTCTTGGAATTGTATGACTTGAACCCCTCTTATCCTACAATCTTGTTGATCATTATTAAATTACAAATAATAGTAATAATAATAATAGAAGTTGAAAAATAAGAAAACACAAAACAGAACTTGGACTGGGTTTGGTGTATTACAACAAAGTAAAAGACTCTGGGGTGGTGGGAGTGTTCAGATCTTGGAACATGATGGCAGAGGAGGACCTACAGGGGGTTGAATTGTTATGTGAAAACTGAGAAATGTTACACATGTACAAACTGGCGCAGGTGCTGCCATGTGAGCTGCTTGACATGGTATCAGCTTCGCAGGACGTTCAGCGAGGCCAAACTGAAACCATCTCGCCATTTGCCATGTATAGGACTTGGGATTAAGCTCTGTGTGGTCTTAATGGTATTTACCTATAGCCAGGCTCAGAGCCTGACCAAAAACAAAAATAATGACAAAACCTGCACTGCACTCTGTAAGATTGATCATAATAGAACAAGCACTATCAGTAATGCAGAATTTTTCAGGAGGCTCCAACAGGAAAGAATGTTTTCCCCTTTATCTGCACCACTTCCTTTAGTATTCCCCCTAATATATAGAGAAAGATTGGTGGTTCCCACAATGGAGGGGCCACCTTACATATCATAATTAATTAATGGAAAGTTATGGTATCTGCCTAGATACAATGGGCCTTTTAATCTACACTATGCTTTTAAACCACCACTATGCTCCCACTTCCTTATGCAGGAATAGTACATGAGAACCTAGGTCGCATAGTGAGCACACACAGAAGATGGATTCCAGCTAGAGAGCTTAACTTTATGGAGAGGCTGGCCAGGTCAGCACCACCTTGGTGCCTTCTCAGCAAAGAACAAAACAAAACTCCTTGATCAAACAATGGAACAGATTTTATGAAAAATGGGCTGCTAATTTGTTTAATGCCCCTAGAAACATAACAACCTTGAACTTTTTATGAACCATTGGCCTCTGATGCATAGGGGCAAGAGAATGGCATAAACATACAGGTAGAATATTAATCTTAATCAATAGGACATGTGCCCAGCACACAGGTACAGGAATAACAAAAAACATAGAAACTGTGATGTGATCTCTAGGGAGAAAAGTGCCCCTGGAATGTGAATGTTCCACAAAGCAGGAGGTGTTCCCTACCTGTGCTGTTCTTACTTGGTGATTTTTGTTTTAATAATCAAAGCCTTGGTGATTTTTGTATTAGTGACCAAAGCCTTGGTGATTTTTGTTTTAATAATCTATACCTTGGTGGTTTTGTTTTAATGATATAAGCCTTATAAGACTATAAAAATAAAGTTTTGCTTAAGTATGACAGAGATGTCTGCTTGAACTTGATTCAGCATCAACTCAATCATCTCTCATTCTTCATTCTTCACCTACGCCCCTCATCTTTCAGGTTACCCTAATAACCTGCTGGGGCTGGCCTCTGGCAACAAACTATTGTATTTTACTGTTGACTGTAAACCACTAATCCTTCTAATAAAGAAAAAAAATCATGTCATGTTTTATCACAAACGTAACAGGTTGAGAGGCTGAAATTAACATTTTTTGTGATATAGTAATAACAAAATGTCAGTTTCACTATGGTAGAAAAACACCTACGTTGGTTCAAGCCCCCCACTCCCCATCTGCAAGGGAATCACTTCAAAAGTGGTGAATGAAGCAGGTCTGCAGGTGTCTGTCTTTCTCTCCCCCTCTCGGTCTTCCCCACGTTTCTCCATTTCTCTCTGTCCTGTCCAGCAACTACGACATCGATAACAACAAGGATAACCACAACAATAAAAAAAAAAAACAAAAAAACAGCAGGGTCTACAAAAGGGAATAAATATAAAAATATATATTCATAATCTGTCGTAAATAGATGTAGATATCTGATATATCCCAGTACTGTGCCATTTATTAGATGTGGCTATAGGCTGGGAAGAGAGCATAAGGGTTGTGCAAAAAGACTTCCACGCTTTATGCTATGAAGTTCCAGGGTCAGTTCCCAGCACCACCATAAGCCAGAGCTGAGCAGTACTCTGGTAAAAATTAATTAATTAATTAAATTAAGTAAAATATTGACATAAGCACTCTTTTTTTTAAATATTTTATTCATTTATTCCCTTTTGTTGCCCTTGTTGTTTTATTGTTGTAGTTATTATTGTTGCTGTCGTTGTTGGATAGGACAGAGAGAAATGGAGAGAGGAGGGGAAGACAGAGAGGAAGAGAGAAAGATAGACACCTGCAGACCTGCTTCACCGCTTGTGAAGCGACTCCCCTGCAGGTGGGGAGCCGGGGTTCGAACCGGGATCCTTATGCCAGTCCTTGTGCTTTGCGCCACCTGTGCTTAACCCGCTGCGCTACAGTCCAACTCCCATAGGCACTCTTCTTTACTAAAAAATATTTTAGAAGCTATTTTTTGTCTATGGAAATTGTTAATTTACAATTTTATTTAAATTGTTCCAGTACCTTTCTACAGTTTCACTTATAGAAATTTAAAAATTAAAAATTATCATAACTTTATTCTATTTTTTACTATCTTTATTTATTGGATAGAGACAGCTAAAAATTGAGATGAAGGTGGTGATAGGAAGAGAGAGAGACAGAAAGACACCTGCAGCACTGCTTCACCACTCACAAAGCTTTCCTCCTGTAGTTGGAGCCTAGGGGCTGGAACATGGATCCTTGCACATTTGTAGTGCATGCACTTAACCAGGTGCACCACCACCTGGCCCTCATAACTTTATTCTAAATAATTGTTTTAGAATATGCACTAACATAATAAACTATATGCTATTTATTTTCATAATCCTGTATCTTGTTCCTTTATAAAGAGACAACGCCCAAACAATGTATACTTTATGCCCTCCCCTTCAAATCTGAGAATCTGCCCTTAGATATATTCTAAATACATAGACAGACTTTGTGATTTGTTTGACATGTTTGATTAGCATGACCAGCACATAGTAGGTGAAGGTCAGTACTGCTACTACAATCTACAGGACAATTCTCTATCATTGTCTACATTATTTGAATTTGTCCCAAAAGTAACTGATCTGTAATGTGAAAAGTGCCAGGGCTGATAACTCCTGCTCTATACTTAGAATGCTTCAGAAAGGGGATCCGGCAGTAACGCAGTGGGTTAAACGTATGTGACGCAAAGCGCAAGGACTGGCGAAAGATCCCGGTTCAAGCCCCCGGCTCCCCACCTGCAGAGGAGTCACTTCACAGGCAGTGAAGCAGGTCTGCAGGTGTCTGTCTTTCTCTTCCCCTCTCTGTCTTCCCCTCCTCTCTCCATTTCTCTCTATCCTATCCAACAAGGAATGACACCAACAACAATAATAACCAGAACAAGGCTACAACAACAAGGGCAACAAAAGGGGGAAAAATGGCCTCCAGGAGCAGTGGATTCATGGTACAGGCACCGAGCCCCAGCAATAACCCTGGAGGCAAAAAAAAAAGCTTCAGAAAGGGGCCAGGTTGTGGCACACTCATTTGAGCTCACATGTTACCTTATGCAAGGAAAACGATTCAAGCCCCACGCCCGTGCCTCCACCAGCTGGGGATGGGAGGGTGAAGGGAGGTCAGGGAGCGTCATGAGTTGTAAGGCAGTGCTGCAGGTGTCTCTCTTTCTCTCTCCTTCCCTATACCATTTCCCTATACCATCTCAGTTCCTCTCTGTCTCTACCCAGTAAAAGAATGAGTGAATAAATAATGTGTTTTTGAAAGAATGCTTCAGAAAATGAACTTGGAATTGTTATATCGGTGTTGATGCAATGGAATAGTCATTCTGACATGGATCAGGGTGAATTAAAATGAAGTCGTGAACCATCCCAGGCTAGAGAAACAAATGATGTAGAATTAGGTTAATAGCAGAAGATGGGCCAGAATTGGGAATTATATCTTTTTCTGGTAGCTGTGTCTAAAAATGTCACTATTGACCTAACAAAAGAAGACTGATAAGTGATTTAATTCTTTTATGCCTCTATATGATCTATTATTATTCATCTTTCTCTTTCACCTCAGGTTTCTGTAGAAAGGAAATTGTATTCTTTTATAGTGTTATCATAAAGATTTAAAGTCTATACTGCCCTTTCTTTCTAGAGTTTATATACATCCGTACAACTTTGATCATGTTTCTACAGGGATGGTTATGAAGCATGAACTTAAGGTTTCCTTCCATCTTGAACTCTAACTCTTGTAATTTAGACTGGCATTTCCAAAGGGAGAGATGTCAATGGGGGTGGGGGAAGAAAGCTAAAATAGAGTCTAAACTAAGATCCTAAAAGTCAGCATGGATGTATTTAGAGGACTACAACTGAGGAAAGTGTTTGCTTTGCTTCTTGCCTATCCTTTTTTTTTTTTTTTTTTTTTTTTTTTTACCAGAGCACTGCTCAACTCTCCTTTATGGTGGTACAGGGGATTGAAGCTGGGACTTTGGAGCCTCAGGCATGATAGTCTATTTGCATAACCATTATGCTATCTACCCCTGCCCAACCTATCCTTTAGGTCATATAAGAGCTTCCATGTTGGGCAGAAAACAATACCAGTGCAATTAAAGTATAAGACAGATGCTATGTTTTTATGGTAAGTCCTTACTATAGAAAACTGGAGGTCTTATTCTCCAACAGAAAAAGTGAGCAATGAAATAGCAGAGAGAAAAGTGGATTTCTAAAAGTAGAAGAAAGAATGACCCACTGTCCAGCTGGAACTTCTAGGAGCAGTGGTTCCATACATGCCACACTGCCAGGGAGCAGGAGACAGTGATGATGAATGCCGAATATAACTACATCCACGAAGCAAACCAGTAACTTTTCCATCACCAGAAAGTATCCATAGGACCTCAGAGAGGCTATCCTTACTCAGGTGCATAAGGAAACTATGTGAGGCAGAGAGAGAGAGAGAGAGAGAGAGAAGTGGAAGTCACAAATAAACGTGAAAGGAAGCCACAATAAAAAGAGCCATGAACCCTCTCCCTGGGAAGCAAATGAAGTCTCTGATGTTTCAGCATGTGTCAACATGAAAGAATTTGCCACCGGGGAACAGTATAGAGCTATCACACATCTCAGTAGAAATCATCCTGCAGAGAACTGAAGAAGACCCAGTTCCCTGTAGCCTGCATAATTGCTGTGACTTCAAATCAAATTCATAGAGAGAGAGTTAAAATAAACTGAATTTAACTGAGCTTAAAACTAAGAGAAATATCAGAATTGACTACAGTTGTCTGGACTTAACCAGATTACATTTTTCTATGTTTATTTATATTGTTGCTTGTGTGGTTAAGTCTCAAAGAAATAAATTAAACGGGAAAAATGTTCATGTATTTTTTAGAGAAAGGTATATACATCAAGTAGAAGAAACTATTGTTTCTTAATCCCTAGAGATGTCATAAGAATGACTCAAAATCTTTTCATTTTTAAACTACAAATCTATTAGCAATTTTAATGGATGGGAGGATTTTGGAGAGACTGAAAAAGCTGAGTAACTGGGGCGGGCAGCAGGTTAAGCGCACGTGGCGCAAAGTGCAAGGACCAGCGTAAGGATCCCAGTTCGAGGCCCTGGCTCCCCACCTGAAGGGGAGTCACTTCACAGGCGGTGAAGCAGGTCTGTCTGTCTTTCTCTCGCCCTCTCTGTCTTCTCTTCCTTTCTCCATTTCTCTTTGTCCTATCCAACAACGAACGACATCAACAATAACAATAATAACACTACAAGGCTACAACAACAAGGGCAACAAAAGGTGTGTGGGGAGGGGAGAAATGGCCTCCAGGAGCAGTGGATTTATGGTGCAGGCACTGAGCCCAGCAATAACCCTGGAGGAAAAAAAAAAAAGCTGAGTAACCATAGAAGGCACAGAATAAGATAATGTAATTTGCATTATATGACATCAGACAGATTCACAGAAAGTTAAGAGATATACAGTAAGTTCCCAATAAGATAACCCAAGTTATAGTTGCTTTTCATATGGCTAAGTGTAAATTTTTTAATAATCTCAGATTATTTCTTAGGAAATAGAATAGTGTAGAAAGGAAGCACCTGTTAAATTCAATTTTGAAGAAAAAATTGCTAGTCTTATCAGATAGTCAATTGTCCTGTTTAAAGACTTAGTAAATATTTGCTCAACAGCACACGAGTCTGTATAAGGTCTCATACTTGCCATGGATGATTCTTTGATTTTAAAGACCACATGGATTTTTTTTTTCAATTTGTCTTGAAATATAGAACTTAGCACACCTTTAAATATATCAGGCATATTCTATATGAATTCTGATGACAATAATGACTGACCTAAAACAAAATAAAATAGAAATTAAAGATAATTGCACCCCATAATGACCCTGGGTCCATACTCCCAGAGGGATAAAGAATAGGAAAGCTATCAGGGGATGGGATGGAATATGGAGTTCTGGTGGTGGGAATTGTGTGGAGTTGTACCCCTCTTACCCTATGGTTTTTGTCAGTGTTTCCTTTTTATAAACAAAAATAAAAAAAAATAGTAGAATAACTCTATGATATCAGTTCAAACATCTCAATATAAGGTAATGTCCAATTTCCTAGAATGTTTCTAGAAAACTGTTTCACGTGTATTTATAATATTTATGTTTAAATATGAGATTATCAAGTGTGAGATATAAATTTCAGGCTTTTCCTTGTATCTAGTAGATATATAATGAGTAGGAGGCTGGGCAGTGGCGCACCTAGTTAAATACACATATTACCTTGCGCAAGGACCCAGGTTCAAACTTCCAGTCCTCACCGGCAAAGCTTCACAAGTAGTGAAACAGGTCTGTAGGTATCTCTCTCTCTTTCTTTCTCTCTCTATTCCCTTTTCCTTCCAATTTCTTTCTGTCCTACCAAATTAAATCAATAAAGCGGGGGTGGCGGAAGGGAGAGGAAGAGGGAGAGGGAAAAAGAAAATGAATAGTGGGGCCTGGAGGTGGTGTACCTGGTTGAGTGCATGTTATAATGTTCAAGGATCTAGGTTCAAGCCCCTAGTCCCCACCTGCAAGGGGAATGCTTTGCAGCTGGTGAAGCATTACTTCAGGTGTCTTTCTCCCTTTCTATCTCCCCCTACCCTCTTGGTTTCTGGCTGCCTATATCCAATAAATAAAGATAAATATTTTTTAATTTAAAAAATATAAAGAATAGAAGAAACATACTACATACTTTTTATATCAAAATTACTTGGAATAAAATATGGTTTTGTACCAGATGAAAGACATGCTAGTATGTTGAAGAAAATAATATATATGTCCATGGGCCTACATATAGTTCATTCATCAAATTTCTAAGTTACAGGATGAATAGTAGCAAATAAAACAAAAACAGAAAATCACCTTGGAGTTACCTCCAAATTATTCTTCTATCAATGCATTATTTCACACCATTGATGAACCATGAAAATCTTAGAAAGGCAAAGTAGATCTCCATGATTAAAGTAAAATGAAAATACTAAACTAGTAAACTATATCTTTCTGACTGGAGCAAAATCAAAAAATTGCAAAAGGGGATTGATGTGGTTAACTGCTCCAGTGAAAGGAACATCAGCAAAGAATTTTAGAGAAATGCTTAGAAATCCATTTATGCCTGTCAATAACATCCACCTTTTCAAGCTACTGATCCACTAGTGACTAATGGCTGACTTAGTATTAAACTGTACAACAGAACTACTCCAACCATTATGACGGGGAAAGTAGTAGACTGCCTTTGTTGCTGCTATTGTCTTATTTGTTTTAGGATAAAAAGTATAAGTAAATAGATTTCAAATTGACAAAAGAGATGCCAAGAGGCAATTTCAGCAATCTATAAGAAAACATAAATACAGATTATCTTGCCAGGGACAATGAAGCTGACTCTGGTTTTTATCATCATGACCATGTTATTCATGTAAAAATCCTGCAGAGGGATCATAAATATTAATGAAGGATAAAGACTATTATTATACTTATCACGAAGACATCCATTTTCCTTAGCATCATTTCTGTAAGAGTTTCTTCTTTTGTACCAGCAAAAGCACTAACATCTTTTCAAAGAAAATCATTGCACATAGAAGTATCATAGGGTACCCCAAATAGAACAGTTCAAAGCAAAGGTTTGATGCAAACTAAATTATTTTTAAAAGGGAGTGGCAAAAGAACATAACTTTGACGTAATTTCAAATTAATAATGACTTTCAAAATTGGTTCTTAGTCATCCTTCCCTATCCTTAGATGAAAGTGTGTGCCATTTCTGATGCACCTTTGTTAGAAAATGACAATAGTGCCATCTACTGCCCAAGTATGGTATCATTCGTTTCAAGGTAAACAGATTTTCCCACCAAATACTGTGATGACAATCAGTAGATTTGATTTCTTTCATATGTAGTATATTTAGAACCCAAACGAATGGATAAGCTAAATAAAACTAAAATGAACTGTTAGACTATAAAATCAATTGGTTTAGCAGAATGGAAGACAGTAAAAGGGTGGGTGAATCCAGTAAAAGGAGTCTATTATATTGTGAGTAGAATTGAATTTTTAATGGTGAACACAATGTATTATATACACATGATGATTTTCTAGTATACACGCCTGAAGATTAAATAATGTTATATTGCAATGTCACTTCAATAAAAATGATTTCAAAATCTTTAAGTTATATATGATAAGTATCAATTTTCTAAAGTATTCAAGAAAGTAAGGAAAGGATATACTTGCCACACAGACAATAAATCCATTCTATGCTTATTTTCAACCGAGTATTTTTGTATTAACTACCATTGTATATAAAACACAATTTTATAAACATTATAGGAAAAAGTTGAAAATATACCTAATAGAGTAGCAGTAAAGACTTAATGGATGATTTTAGACTAATTACCTCCTCTAAAATTGATCTCTACATTAGCTGCCAGATTACTTTCAAAATCTAATTAGCAATGAAATTTTCCCTGGTAAATTCAGAAAATCTGTTTTTGAAGACAGACAATTGCTCAACACAAGATAATAAAAAAGAGCATATAGATATATTTATGACTGTACAGTATTGATGCTAACCATGGCTGACAATGAGGTTTAAATGATAATTGTAAATCCCTTAATGTGCTTTCTATACTAACTGTCCTGTAGAAAAGATAAAAGCTTAAAGTCCCTGAGTAAATAGACCATATGCATGAAAAACTTAATTAAAAAGCATACAGAAAGCAGAGCCCCCAAATCTACATGATACCAAAATCTAAGCAGTCCTAAAAGAAAACAAAAGTCTTCCATCAACATTTTTTAAAATATTTATTTATTTTACCAAAGCACTGATCAGCTCTGGCTTATGGTGACAGCAGGGGATTGAACCTGGGACTTCAGAGCCTCAGGCATGAGAGTCTCCCTGTATAACCATTGTGCTATCTACCCCCACCCAACATTTTTTAAAAATATACTCTCTGCCCTCACTCAACTTTCTAGTCCTTTTTCTAACTCTGACACCATCTTCCCAGACAATGCCCTTAGCCCAACTGCATGTTAGCTGCCGTGTTGAGGCAAAAATTAGTAAATCATGGGTCCCTTGGAATAGACCTAAAATAGACCTACTAGCTTTTTCCAAAACGGAGACTCCAAATCTCTCCTGCTACATTCCTACCTTTAGGTTCCTGATTATTAGATAGTTCATTCTGCTTCCTATCATAATAATTTTCAGCCACCAAGTTGCAGCTGCTACCATGATGCCAACCTGACTTCTCTAGAAAGACAAAATCTCACCTATGTGGAACTCCACCTCCCCAGAGCCCTGCCCCACTAGGAAAAGATAGAAACAGGTTGGGGGCATGAATTGACCTGTCATCATCAACGTTCAGTGGAGAAGCAATTACAAAAGCCAGACCTCCCACCTTTTTCACCCCATAATGATCCTGGGTCCCTATCTATACCCAGAGGGATAAAGAATAGGGAAACTTCCAGTGGAGGGGATGGAAAATGGAATTCTGGTGGTGGGAATTGTATGGAAATTCTACCCCTTTTATCCTACAATCTTGTCCATAATTATTAAATCAATTAAAATACATAATACATATTTTATGTACCTTATATAAAATGTAAATACATGTAAAACACAACCTAAAGTCATGAATTATACTTGTTAAACCTACTGACAGGTCTTTACAGTTGGACAGCTAGTAAGAAAATTAGTTGATTGTTAGGGGCTGGGTGGTGCCGTACCTGGTTGAGCACAAGGCCCCAGGTTTGAGCCCTGAGGCCCCATCTGCAGGAGGAAAACTTTGCGAGTGGTGTAGCAGTGTAGCAGATGTCTCTCTGTCTCTCTCCCTCTCCATATGCCCATACCATCTTGATTTCTGGCTGTCTGTCCAATAAATAAAGATAATTTAAAATTTTTTAAAAATTATATAAAATTAGTTGATTGCCTTTGAACTTGTTTCAGAAATTTGATGTCAAGAATTTTCTATGACTTTCTGTTTATGTGTTTGTTTGTGTGTGTGTTTTAATGTTGGATATTTTCAAGGTAAATACTTGGCTAGATATTCTTACATGGGGCCGGGTGGTAGCGCACCTGGTAGAGCGCACATGTTACAGTGAGCAAAGACCCAGGTTCAAGGCCCTGGTCCCCACTGGTAGAGGGAAATCTTTACGAATGGTGACGCAGGGCTGCAGGTATCTCTCTGGCTCTCTCCTCTATCTCCCCCTCCATTCTCAATTTCTCGCTGTCTATAAAATAAATAAAGATATTTTTTTTAAAAAAAAAGATATTCTCACATCACTACCACCTGGTTGGGTTAATTTGACAACTACAGCAGTCTTAACAGCCTGATTAAAGAATAAACTAAATTAAACCTTTTCACTATAAGATCACAGTTAATTGAAAAAAGGGGAGGGAGCAGTGGTAATTAAGCAATTAGTTCTGCTTTATATCTTGATGCTTTTTCAGATGCCAAGTTACAGATGCTACCATGATGCCAACTTGAATTCCCCAGGCAGAAGATCTCACCAGTGTATCCTGGAACCCCGTCTCTCTGGAGTCCTGCCCCATTAGGGAAAGATAGAAACAGGCTGGGAGTATGGATTGATCTGCCAACGCCCATGTTCATCAGAGAAGCAATTACAGAAGCCAGACCTACCACCTTCTGCACCCCATAATGACCCTGGGTCCATACTCTCAGAGAGATAAAGAATAGAAAAAGCTTCCAGTGGAGGGGATGGGATATGGAACTCTGGTGGTGGGAAATGTGTAGAATTTTACCCCTCTTATCCTATGGTTTTGTCAATATTTTCTATTTTTTATTTTATAAATCAAAATTTTAAAAAGTTGAAAAATATATAGTGAAGGATAGAGTTTGACTTTCAGTGGTGAACTTAATATAGGTTTATTTTCAATGATGTACATTCAAAGCAAATAATATTGTAATAAAATCCTACTTCAATAAGAAAAAAATATATAGCTATGTTCCCTACTAATTCTTATGTTGACAGTAACAAACCAATGTGAACACCATAAGAAGTCATCAAGAAAGCTCAATAACAATCTTATTATTATATAGAAAATCTAGAAATGAATGGGAGAAGTATGATAACTGTATAGGAATGTTGCCAATATACAACCTGTTTTTTTCTTTTGTAAAGATTTATATATAACATAAACATTAATTAATAAACTACATATTAAAAAACAGAAAATACACCTTCTTTATTCCAACACCTGATACTTCAAAATAAAAAATTTACTGTTTGCTGGAGTAAATTATATATAATGCCTGTATGGCTCCAAGACCCAGCAATAACTGTTCAAACAGAAATTAATTAATTAATTTATTTCAAAGTCGCTTTGGGAAAATAAATTACTACTTGAATTCCAAACCAAGTAATCATTTGTTCCCTCAAGTTCTTAAAACTACCAAAAATTTTACTTAACTTGAAATTTTGGATACATTCTAATTCTGAGTTTTGTAAACTAGGAAGAAAATGAAGTATTAAATCTCCCTTGAATAATTCATAATCATAAGAAAAATAGATGCTACATTTTGTTTTGAAAAATATGTAATGTTTTCATAGCAAATAAATTTCACATTAGAAATATCTTAGAGTTTGTAAATATTTTATATTACCATTTAAAATATATTCAACAAATCTGTAAAACAATAAGAACCAAGCATTTAAATGATCAAGTCTAAATTTCATCTCCACATGAATATATTTTCCAAATAAAGAGAGTCCTTTATTACAACGTGAACACTCATGAATTATATACATAACAGTCTGTGTTAAGTCACTATAAATTGTAACAGGAAAAGCATATTTTACTTATAGCAAATTATTTCAACCTGTATATAAACTAAATAATTTCACTTTTTTCAAGCCATTTTTTAATTTGTGATTAATAGGGTTTTACAAAATTTCAAGATTACAGGGTATATGCACCCACTATGAAAGTTCTATTAATTCTGAAACACACTGTTTGCATTCACAGATCATTGGCACCCCCTTGTGGTCATTGATAAACACTTTTCATCAAAGTACTTAATATACCTGAGGCCAAGTAGAGATTAATGTGCCTTACTTTAAACAGGTGCTTTTATGTTGAATTCAAACGATGCATGTATAAACATGCAAAATACTAAACTAATAGACAATGACTATGAGCTTCATATAAATGTTTATACGATTTTTATGTGGTATAAAAATATACCCTGTAATCGTACAACCTTTAACCCACTATAAATAGACAAAAAGCAAAATAATAATAATAATAAATCCCCCAAAATAAATATTTCTGTTATATTCAAGAATATTCTTTTAAAAATACTTATTATCTTTTTCTGCTACTTGCAAAATTACATTCAGCTACCAAAATTCATGATCTAATTGTGGTTATCAATTATTACTGCAGCTTATAATTATTGGAAATAGTAATACTAATACTTCCAGGCTTACTTGAGTAATGTTTTAGTAGCGTGCAATTTTATAAATTACTACATATAGCCAGTATTTAAAGCTCTGAACTAAAAGATACACACAAAGGGTTTTCACATGTAAAATAATATATAAAATTGAAAGGAAAGATGAGACTACATTACCTGAAAGTATAAAAATGGTAAATGTTGAATATGATCATTCAGCCACATTTTTTCTGTACAAGGGCTAGTATTGTGGGATTAAAACAATGAGGACAGGTTTTCCTTTCCTATAGAACTTACATTGGTTTTACATATGGAACAGATTCACTCATAAAAATACATCATTGTGCAAACTGTATAGAAAGCATATAGAAGAGTTACATTTTCTTTTTTATTATTATTATTCCTTTACTGGGGGATTAATGTTTTACAGTAGACAGTAAATACAATAGTTTGTACATGCATAACATTTCTCAGTTTTCCACATAACAATAAACCCCCCCACTAGGTCCTCTGTGATCCTTTTCCAGGACCTGTACTCTCCACCACCACCCACCACAGAGTCTTTTACTTTGGGGCAATACACCAACTCTACTTCAGGTTCTACTTTTTTCTTTTTCTTCTTCTGATCTTGTTTTTCAGCTTCTGCCTGTGAGTGAAATAATCCCATATTCATCCTTCTGTTTCTGACTTATTTCACTATACATTTCTTCAAGCCCCATCCAAGATGGGCTGGAAATAGTGAAATCACCATTTTTAATAGCTGAGTAGTATTCTATTGTGTATATATACCACAACTTGCTCAGCCACTCATCTGTTCCTGGATACCTAGGTTGCTTCCAGGTTTTGGCTATTACAAATTGTGCTGCTATGAACATATGTATACATAAATTTTTTTTGGATGGGTGTGTTGGGATCCTTAGGATATATCCCCAGGAAAGGAGTTGCCGGGTCATAGGGTAGGTCCATTTCTAGTCTTCTGAGAGTTCTCTGGACTATTCTCCACAGAGGTTGGACCAATTGACATTCCCACCAGCAGTGTAGGAGGGTTCTTTTGACCCCACACCCTCTCCAGCATTTGCTGCTGTTACCTTTTCTGATGTATGATATTCTCACAGAAGTGAAGTGGTATCTCATTGTTTTCTTTATTTGCATTTTGCTGACAAACTTGAAGCACTTTTTTCAAGTGTTTCTCAGCTTTTCGGATCTCTTCTGTGGTGAATATTCTGTCCATGTCTTCTCCCGATTTTTGGATGGGGTTACTTGTTTTCTTGCTTTTGAGTTTGGCAAGCTCTTTATATATGTTGGTTATTAGCCTCTTGTCTAATGTACGGCATGTAAAGATCTTCTCCCATTCTGTGAGGGGTCTCTTTATTTGGGTATTGTAAATACAATAGTGTGTGCATGCATAACATTCCTCAGTTTTCCATATAACAATACAGCCCCCACTAAGTCCTCTGTCATTCTTTTTGGACCTGTAAGAGTTACATTTTCATGAGGGAAATACAACCTGATTACACAAGGTTAGCTACTATTTGAATCAGGCCTGGCCCAATGGACACTTACTTACTTTTAAACTTCTTAGGTAATTATTCCATAGTTAGAAGACTTTAAAAGCAACCTGCATTTATACCTTGGGTATATTATCTGATTTTTTTTTTTTTTTGGACCATGTGTGAATGTCAAGCTTTTTAAATGAAAACTCTGGTTTTACAGCCAGTTGACATCAAAAAACACTCTGCAGTTCATGTTAATAAAACTGAATATAATTGAATGTCAGCAGATATAGTGATTTATAAAGTACTTCATACCCTGGGTATAATGAAAACCCTTCGCAGTGAATCCCAGTGTTTGATGAAACACGATAGTGACTTTATTTCCAGTAGTCAACTTGACCTAGAACTTTCTATCATTTTTATAGAGAACTGATTTTCCCTGTTTCTACCTGTAACTTAAGTTTCATTTCTAATTAAGGAAAAGTAGAAAAATTTGAATTGTAGCCTTTTTTTCTTCAACTCTTTAATATGTTTTCAAGCTGATAAAAAAATATATTTAAAATGTATGAGTACTGTACATTATTTGAATGCAAACTCTTTAAAAGTAGACACCTGAAGAAAACAGCATTAAGTTTAGATATTGATTCTCCTCTTAGCAAAAAGATCTGTTGGGGGAACTGCTTTCTGTACAGGTAGCATTCCCCCC
Source organism: Erinaceus europaeus (assembly GCF_950295315.1). NCBI lineage: Eukaryota > Metazoa > Chordata > Mammalia > Eulipotyphla > Erinaceidae > Erinaceus > Erinaceus europaeus. The sequence goes on from NC_080168.1 coordinate 21,465,700, forward strand.
TCCCAATATTCATTTCTAGGGCAAAACTGCCTTAAGTGCTGGATCTGAAAAAAAAAATCTTAATAGCATTAAAAGGTATCTTCACGCAAAAGTAATAGATAATTGGGCTAAGCTGGGTAGTGAGCAATTTAAACTCAAATAAGATGAGTATGACTCTAAACTAAAGACGATGGAGTTGGTGTGGCATTTGTAAATTAATGCCAAAGGCTATTTTGAAACTTTCTTTAAACCCTAAAAGGGTATTCCAAATAATTTGAGTAATTTTAGTACATTGGGTATATGTGTATAAACTCATAATACTCCGACTTTAAAGTAGTAGGTGTGCCCTGTTGGCATATGTTTCCTTTACAATTGAAATGTTAGAAACGTAAAATGACAGTGTCCTCTTTTAGAATTGTGGCTATATCATGAACATCCAACTCAACTAATGTTCACAAACTAAACATAATCTTATAACTAGTGCCTAGATTGAGAAAAAGAAGAGTACCAAGTTAGTTGTTCTTAAAGAAAACTCAATTATTTATATTCGTGTGTATTAAAATCAATGCCGTAAAAGAAAAATACATTATTCATTAGCTAAAACTGCATAGTAGTATAATTCGAATTACAAAGCAAGCTCACTGTTCGGTATTTTAAAAGCAAAATACTTTAATATTACAATAAAACAATCAGTGGGAGGCTTAGCCAGGTATACGTTATGAATACCTGGATAACTAAATAACACACACACACGCACACAACTGAGGGAAGACAACATAATGCTTATACAAAAGATTTTCATGTCCGATGCTCTAAGGTCCAAGGTTCAATCCTCAACGCCACCATAAGCCAGAGCTGAGCAGTACTCTGGTCTCTCTTTTTCTCCCTTTTCCTCTGTACTTCTCATTAAAATAAAATAAATAAAATATTTTAAAAGAACTGATAAAGAATAAGATAAATTTTTTATAAGATGTCTAATTTCTTATAGTTTTAGGATGTAAAATTAAAACTTTTAAAGGAAACCAAGCAATTTTGATATTGTTAGAATGTGTATCTTTTTCATTGTAATATCAAAAATCAAGTTTTCCAAATGTTAATCTTAAATATGATGTGTCTACTTTCTACCACAAAATATTGAAATGCAGGTCCTGGCTCAAGAGTCTACCTTTCCAGTTGGTGTTGACATTGCTAGTTTTTGAATCATAAACCTCCACTCATTCCATATTATTTCCTCTTTACAGCTCTTCCGAATATTTTATCTCTGGATATGCCACTAATTCTTTCTGTTTTTCTGTCTTCCCTGGTTGGTTAAATAAATAAATAAATAATAAAAATCTAAAACTGTGAATTACCTGAATCTACATATTGAGTGGCAGAAATTCTCCCCCAAAACACACAGGCCTCCGCTCATTCTCCATACCTTGTGTTACCTCAGGAAACCTTGAAATCAGAATTTAGTCTTCACCTTGGTTGAATGCCTGCTTTAGTCCTTCAACAGAATTCTGTGTAGTAAATGAAGACATAATATCAGTGTCCTGGGCCCACAAAGGTCAGAAAGCTTAAACATTCACCTGTGCAAAACAAATAAACAAACAAAAAAACCACCTCAATTTTGCTTAAAACCAACCAAACAAAAAGTCCTCAGGATATCTCAGGTAACTATATTGTAATAGTATAACTCATCTCCAAGTACCATCATCTGACAAATTAATTTTGTCTTTGATTATGTAGATAAGAAGAACAGAGAGAAAGACACCAGAGTATCTCCCCATCTTTATATGATATCAAGAATAAAAACCGGATATTGTGTTGTTTTTTGGTTTTATTACCAGAGCACTGCTCAGCTCTGGTTTGGGGGCGGTGGTGTGGGCGGAGGACGTAATCTGAGATTTAGGAGCCTCAGGTATGCCAGTCTGTTTGTATAACCATTATGCCATCTACCCCCTACCCTCAAAACCAGGTTACTAGGTAAACAAGGGATAAACTCTACCCCAATCAACTCCTCCTGGGCCCCAGCATCTGATAAACTTTTAAATACTATCTGCTTTTATACTTTGGCTAGTATGAAAATGTCATTTCCTTTTTATTAATTCTGATTGAGGCAGCATGATGATTTCAAGCACAACAGAAGGGATAAGCTGACCTTACCACAAGGCAAAACCAGAGTATTAAGTCATAAATATACTTGTGAGGAGACTGAGTTTTAACAGTGTTGAGTTAATGGTTGTATATTAAAATAGTATGAAATCTATCCTGTACTATATAAACATTATTTGTTAACTTGAGAAGTTAAATAAGTAATGATAAATTATAATTTCAAAAAGATTCTCTGATACTAAATTTGAAGAATGAATAAAAATTACTTAGTAATAATGGAATGAAATTATTTTCCACTAATTTTTACTTTTAAAATATTTATCTACTTTCCTTTTTATTTATTTGTGTGTGTGTGTGTGGGGGGGAATAGAGAACCACAGCATCACTTCAATACATGCAATGCCATAGGTCAAAATTGGGAACCTCATAATTTTTCTGTCTAACACACTGTCCACTGTGCCACCTTCTAGGCCATTTCAGTAATTTTCTTACAATGGAGTTGTCCAGTTTGAAAATCCATGATATAATGAAACTACGACTCATAGGGATGTGTGAATAATGGAAAATTTTGCCCATTTTGAGATTTTCTGAAAATCTAAGGCAAATTTGTGTATATTTTAATTAAAAAGTACTATAAGGGAATCGGGCGGTAGCACAGCGGGTTAAGCGCATATGGCACAAAGCGCAAGGACCAGTGTAAGGATCCCGGTTCGAGCCCCCGGCTCCCCACCTGCAGGGAGTCCTTTCACGGGTGGTGAAGCAGGTCTGCAGGTGTCTGTCTTTCTCTCCCCCTCTCTGTCTTCCCCTCCTCTCTCCATTTCTCCTATCCAACAACGAACAACATCAACAATAACAATAATAACCACAACAAGGCTACAACAACAAGGGCAACAAAAGGGGGAAAAATGGCTTCCAGGAGCAGTGGATTCATGGTGCAGACTCTGAGCCCCAGCAATAACCCTAGAGGCAAAATAAAAAGGTACTATAAATTGCTTCATTTCATCTCTTCTCTAATCTGCCTCTAATTATTAGTTCATGGCTTTGAAATACTACAGGTGACTATATTAAAGACTAGTAAATAACTGTATCTACATTTCTGATATGCCATAAAGAGCTTCAGTGTGAGAGTTAATAGCCTGGGATCTAATTTTGATGCAGAACTGATTAGTTTGTGACCACAATGGGTCAAATAAAAAAAAAATTTGATTTAATAATGGAGAGGTGGAGTTCCAGAATACATTGGTGAAGTAATCTGCCCAGGGAAGTCAGGTTGGGGTCATGGTCATCTGCAACCTGATGCCTGAAAAAACATTAAGATATAAAGCAGAACCAACTATTAAATAATCAGGAACCTAAAGGTAAGAACAGAATAGATGAGATTTGGGGTCTCCATTTTGAATAAAGCTAGTAGGTCTATTTTAGGTGTATTCCACGGGGCCCATGAGTTTAATAATTTTTGCCTGAGCCCAACAGCTAACATGGAGGTGGGCTAGAGGTGTTGTCTGGGAAATGGTGCCAGAGTTGGAAATAGGACAAGAAAGGTGGATCAGAGAAGAGAGCAGCTCCAAAATAAGGGGAAAGTATATAAATATTGTTAACTGTAAACCCCATTGATTTGATCTGGGGCCCATAATGAAGGAGCCTGTGTAAGTAACCTCTGCATCCCTCTAGGTCTGAGCTTGCATTCTGTGGTCACAGCTAGGAACATTCTAGGCTGCACTCATTGCAGCACCCATATTCCTTGAGTGGCAGAGCATGTTGACTCAACCTCCCTTCAGAGAATGGGGCAATGGAGTCAACTAAATTTTTCTGATGTCTACTATCTGACTTTGGGACCAATGTTTAACCCTAGAAAAGAAGATTTTTAGAGACCTGAGTTTGATCACTGACATTATATCATTATATACATAAAAGTGCTTTTTTTTTTTCTTAGAAAGAAAGCATCACTTAGATGCTTGTTTTCCCATGATTCAAATTCTTCTCAGTTACGAACCAGATGGTGGAATAGTTCTGAGGCGTCACACCTTCTCTCTGTTCCTCTATCTTTCTTTCTTTGAAATGATATGAAGAACAACAACAAAGATGTCCAGAAAGTGGTGTAACCCTGCATGCTTGTAAGTACCAGGCCCTGGCACCAAAAGCAACAAAATTGAACATTGGAAACCAATTTTAATATTGACCACTGTGAAATTATTTATATAAATTCACTGGATTTTATTTCCTTTCCTTGATCTCTCTAATGTATACCATGCCTGTATACAAAGGTGAATCTCAGATAAGTCAGATGTAATAAACAGCAATGTGTTAACAGGTCAATATCTGAACATCAGGACTGCTTCATATTTGCTAACTCTCATTTCAACAATCTTTAGTCACTCATTCTCGTGTCTACTAACTTGATTATTCTTGAAATATATATATATGTATATATGACTTGTTAATCATTTGTTTGTTTATTCTAACAATAAGTTTTTAGAGATTCACACTTGTCTGTGCACTAAGAGTTCTTGAATCTACAAATAGATAATTGCCAAGTGTGAACTAGAATTATTTGTAACAATATAATCAAGTCATTCTAGTGCTGGCTTTCTGTAAATGTCACTAGAGAACACCTGCTATAAACTCCATCTAATTGAGCCCTTTCACCTAGAATATTAGGGAGCATGTGTTTTTGTTTAATGAACACAGTTGTTTTAAAAAATAAGGTTTGTTAATTAATCCTTTCTTAAATAAAAAAAAAAAAAAAAAAAAAGGTTTGAGGGAGTCGGGCTGTAGCGCAGCGGGTTAAGCGCAGGTGGCGCAAAGCACAAGGACCGGCATAGAGATCCCGGTTCGAACCCCGGCTCCCCACCTGCAGGGGAGTCGCTTCACAGGCGGTGAAGCAGGTCTGCAGGTGTCTTTCTCTCCTCCTCTCTGTCTTCCCCTCCTCTCTCCATTTCTCTCTGTCCTATCCAACAACGACGACAACAACAATAATAACTACAACAATAAAACAACAAGGGCAACAAAAGGGAATAAATAAATAAAATAAATATTAAAAAATTTTTTTAAAAAAAGGTTTGAGTTTAAATGCTTCTGAGTAGAAGATGCCAGTGTCTCCTCTCAACTCTCAAAGCAGCCTGGTGCCTGAAGCAATTTAACTTGCCACCCTTGACCTAGTTGTCCCAAGGAAAAGTATCATTTCCAGTTGTTAAGAAGGAGCAAGAGACCTCACTAGTCGCATACCTATTTTGTCATGAACAAAACACAGGTCTGAACCCCACCTCATGCCCTTCCCCCCTTCACACTAAAGGAAACTTTTGTGTAATGGTGTCTTTCTATCTCTCCCTCTTTGTCTCTCTCCTTCTGTGTGAAAAAAATCAACCCAAGGCTGTAAAGCTGTGGTGACAGCAATTAAAAAAAAAAATGCAAAAAAGGGAAGTTAACAAACAGAAAAGCAATTCTATCGGCTTATATTATTTAACTCACCTAATTTTCTTTACATTCTGAAGATAGTAAAGACTTAGATATGAACCTTATTATGTATTTATTTAATATTTATTTAATTATTCCCTTTTGTTGCCCTTATTGTTTAAGTTATTATTGTTGTTGTTATTGATGTCATTGTTGTTGGATTGGACAGAGAGAGATGGAGAGAGGAGGGGAAGACAGAGAGAGGGAGAGAAAGAGAAACACCTGCAGACCTGCTTCACCGCTTGTGAAGCGACTCCCCTGCAGGTGGGGAGCCGGGGTCTCAAACCGGAGTCCTTATGCCAGTCCTTGCACTTCGTGCCACCTGCGCTTAACCTGCTACACTACGAACACTTATTATTTAAATTGAATAAAGATCATCCTTCAGTTACAGTTATTTATTTTCAATTATAGGTAAGCTGACACAGTGGTTTGAAATAAAGGCATCGCATTTTAAAAATTAATCTGCAATATTGGAGTGTAAGTGAAATTACTTTTGAATGCTGGGCATGATTTTAAGTTGTAAATTTTAATGATTTTAGAAATTTGGTAAATATTACTGAATATCTACTATTTTCAAATAATTATAAAGTTTATTTCAGACAAAATTAGGGGATCACAGATTAAAATTAAAATTCATTCTATTTCTGATTTCCCTTTAATTAATAGGTATATATCTAAACATATACTGAGTATATATGTGTCTATATATACATATCTTAATATATAGACTAATAGGTACCTCACTTTTAAATATCTATTGATTTTAATGTAAGAAAAAGTTTAATTATAGTCATTGGTATCTTAAAACAAATCTTACTTAAGCAAAATAAATGAACAGGAGATTTATTTTCTAAAAAGTCATGTTTGAAAATAAAAATATCCAAAAAGAAAAGGCACTTTACTATACTAAATAAAGTGCACTCAAAGTAGAAATAATTTTACCTCAGAATAGTTCCTTATTTGGAAGACTTGGCATTTAAAAAAAATTATTATATTAGGTTATAGGAAAATTAATAGTTAACAATAAAATAATAGGTTTTGTCTCCTTTATTCTATTTTTAAGTCAAGCCAATGTCATCAGTCACAAACATTGTTTTGATGTAAATAATAAGTCTGCTATGTGTTCCTGGTTTCTAAACACAAGGTCTGGGTACCAGAGCACTGCTCAACTCTGGTTTATGGTGATGTGGGGAACTGAACCTGGAACTTTGGATCCTCAGGCATGAGAAGAGAATCTGTGCATAACTATTATGCTATCAACCCCTCCCTCCACCTTGAGGAACAGTCTACTACTGTTTCTTTCATTTACCAATGGTAAGTATATGGTAATCTATACAAACTACTCCTCATTTTATTTTCTAGTTTGTTCACTATAATTTTCGATTAAAATGGCCCATTACATTTTGGTTCATTCTAAAATAGTTCCCATCTTAAAGATGTGGGCTTCTCCTGACTCTTATCTCAATAGGATACATGTTATACTGCTTTTAGGAAAACTGGGCTTTGCAGTTTGGTAACCACAGAAAAGTTTAATTTCGAGTTATCACAGAAGTAGTTACTTGCATATTTTGCAGCTCATGTACTTTGGATAGAAATTCATTTGCTATTTTACTACTGGGGTACCTACACAAGCCTCAGTGCAAAGGGTGTTAGACATTTATCTGTTCAGTTTCTAGGTTGAGCAAAAAACCTGCTTTTCTTCACAGAATAACTACCGGATGAGTAATGAAATCACTTACCCAAAGCCAAATTCCACTGTCAATAAGAGGACATTTAGATTGTATAGTTTCATCTAACAACTATGTAGGTTTTCTAGCAGAAGTCAGAAAAAAACTGATTTTTAAAACAGACTATTTTTTCTCAAGAATACACCAGCAATGTCTGGAGTTATTTTCATTGGTTTAGGTGTTTTGTTTGGTTAGAAAGAGCTCTAGAACTTAAAAGCTTTAGCAGTACAACAACCTACTGTGTTCCTTATTTATTATCAGATTTTTCTCTGTCGAAGTTTTTAAAACTTGTGTGCTTCTCTGGTTATTTTACTTTGGTTTGCTTTCTTTGTAATAACTTTTCAATGTTCACTTAAACCAGCCAAAGGAGAAGTAGGAAGTCAATTCCTTAAGAATGTTTTGCCAAACTTAAAATTACTATGACTAGAACTCTGTTGTAGAAATTATTTTGTTCTTAAGTCATGATACAAACAAAGGTTTCAGGGTGTCTCTCTCCTTCTCCGGCAGGGTGTCCTCCAGGGGAAAGGTAACGGGCTGGGCTGGTTCTTTCTCGCTCACGACAGGGGTGACACGAAGTAAAAGACACCAGGGGACTCTTAGCGTGAATCTAGAATCTGAGTCCTTGAGTCCCAGAATCCTAGAGTTCGTTTATTAGCAAAGTGGACATGAGTTAAATAGAAAAGCAATGAAGTTAATTATTGTTGAAATATGACAGAAATTACAGGTTTCTTAACAGTCAGCATGCCCCTAAGGTAGGGGGTTGGTATGACAGGAATTGATGAGATACAAGACAGTATTCTCCATAACACAAGCAACTTAATTATCCAAAGTTATCTGAGAGAAGCATAGGGGTTAAACCCGTAGGGTGAGACAGAGAGAAGATGGATATCAAAAGGCCATATAGTTTGGAATTTCTCTTGTCTGGGGTCTGAGGTGTGTGATGAAGTGTGTGATAAGATGTGTTCTTCTGTGATCAGAAGGTGACTTTGAATGAGTGAATCTGCGGCCATGTGGCCTGCAGTTAATGGAGGGAAGTACTGGGGTATCTGTGGGCCTGAGATTCAAGAAGGTAAGAACCAAGTCTGAGTTTCCCCCCTTATGCTCACCTTGGTTGAGAGAGACTTACCAAGAGGTTATCTTCTCAGACCTCCATCCAAAGATGGGGGTGGTTCTCCCTAAGCTCTATCAGGCTTACACATGTTCCCAACACAAAGGTGAGGTACAAACTCTATCAAAATATAAAACTTACTGCTATCTTTTTGTTGTTGTTGTTCCTCCAGGGTTATTGCTGGGCTCAGTGCCTGCACCATGAATCCACCGCTCCTGGAGGCCATTTTTTCCCCTTTTTGTTGCCCTACTTGTTGCAGCCTCGTTGCGGTTATTATTGCCATTGTTGACGTTGCTTTGTTGTTGGATAGGACAGAGAGAAATGGAGAGAGGAGGGGAAGACAGAGAGAGAGAGGGAGAGAAAGATAGACACCTGCAGACCTGCAGACCTGCTTCACCGCCTGTGAAGCAACTCCCCTGCAGGTGGGGAGCCGGGGGCTCGAACCGGGATCCTTACGCCGGTCCCTGCGCTTTGCGCCACGTGCGTTTAACCCACTGCGCCACCGTCCGACCCCCAACTTACTGCTGTCTTAACTCTTTTTCAGCCACCAAGTTCCAGATGCTACCATGATTCCAACTGGACTTCTCTGGGCAGACAACACCACCATGTGTCCTGGAGCCCTGCCTCCCCAGATCCCTTCCCCACCAGGGAAAGAGAGAGACAGGATGGGAGTATGGATTGACTTGTCAATGCCCATGTTCAGCAGGGAAGCAATTACAGAAGCCAGACCTTCCACCACCTGCGCCTCATAATGACCCTGGGTCCATGCTCCCGAGGGTTAAAGAATAAGAAAGCTCTGGGAAAGCAGAGCTCCAAGGCACATTGGTGGGGTTGTCTGTCTAGGGAAGTCTGGTCAGCATCCTGCTAGCAATTGGAACCTGGTGGCTGAAAAGAGAATTAACATACAAAGCCAAACAAATTGTTGACCAATCATGGACCTAAAGGCTGGAATAGTGCAGATGAAGTGTTGGGGGGGATCCTCCATTTTGTTGATAGCTAGTAGGCATATTTTAGTTATATTCCAAAGGGCCTGTGTGGCTATACTAGGTTTTTTTTTGTTGTTTTTTTTTTCCCCTGAGCCTGAAATCTGATATGCAGGTGGATCCAAGTTATTGTCTGGGGAGATGATGTCATGGCTGGAAAAGGAACAGAAAGCTGGATCAGGGAAGAGAGTAGCTCCCTAATATGGGAAAAGGGTAAAAATATTGTTGACTATAAACCCCATCGATTTAATTTGGTCTGGGACCCATATTCAGCTTAGGAGCCTATGTGACATCTGCATCCCTGTAGATCTGAGCTCACATTCTGTGGTCAGCAGGGAAGCAATTACAGAAGCCAGACCTTCCACTTTCTGTATTCCACAGTGACCTTGGGTCCATACTCCTAGAGGGATAAAGAATAGGAAAGCTATTAGGGGAGGGGATGGGATACAGAGATCTGGTGGTGGGAACTGTGTGGAGTTGTACCCCTCTTATCTTATGGTTTTGTCAATGTCTCCTTTAAAAAAATAATAATAATAAAAATGAATAAGAAAGCTATCAGGAGAAGGAATGGGATATGGACTTCTGGTGGCAAGAACTGTGTTGAATTATACCCCTCTTATCCTATGGTCTTGTCAGTGTTTCCATTTTATAAATAAAAACTTAAAAATAAATAAATAAGAAAAAAATTTTACATTTAAAAATTAAACTTCACTGAGATTTTCTGCTGAAGCACTGTGTGTGTGTGAGTGTGTGTGTGTGTGTGTGTTTAACAGTGCATCATTATTTAAAATTAAGTTACCTGGAGAGCCCAAGGACCGATACTAACTTCCGTGTTGCAGCCTTGAGTTGTCCCTCTCAATCCAAAAGATTTGATTTATTTCCTACAGACATAAACTTTTAAACAAAATTGATAACAATGTCCTTTCCTCTTCCATAGATACACTTAACTGTAACTCCCAAACAAAGGCATTAAGCTGGTGACAGACACACATTTAGTACATTTATATTTGCACAATACTCTATTCCTAATTATAAAGTATTAACAGTGTCCCAGTCCTAAAGTCTTAAGTCATCATTGTTTTGGAATTTTTAACATATTTCTTTGCCTTATTTTACACACATTTCCTGTGCCTTCCCCATGTTTTTCCTCTCCCCAGTAATAGATTGATTGCCTTAGTAAATTTTGATTTTCACATGATTGCTCCTTCTGGTGTCATGTTTCTACAAGGTGGCTTGTAAACTCCCACATCTATGATAGCAAGCTGTCATCTTCTTTTGGGGTACACTTAATCAGCTACCAATTTTAATCTCTGCAAATGAGCCTGAAGTTTAAACTGTCTTTTAGTTTACCTGTGCCTTTTTTTTTTTTTAGCCTGTTTCCTTATAGTCGACTTCCATTAATCTCTCTGTTTTCATCATTATTGTTATTATTCAATTTTGAAGCTTTTCTCATAATCCAGAGTCAATCAGAGGATTATTTCTAGTTTTAAACTATAAAGAATTCTACATGGTGCACAGTAATTAAGCTGAATTTAGAACATGGCATATTAGCACAGGCAATAGACAAAAGAGGAAATAAACTCGTCTTAAATTTATAAGACTTTCCAAGTCCAGCACAAAAGAATAGTCACTAATAAAATCTATGTTTAGGGCCACAATGGTGGATCAATGTAAGAGTGAATGCTTTCCTTCCATCATTTTTCCCTGTAACCAATGCACAGTTAATGTAAGAGTTTTTCACTGTTCTTTGAACCTTCAGGTAATAACTGTAGCTAAAGAAAGAGTACTAGGTCATCCAGTTATCTAATTGATTACTATATGTTTTTTTTTTCTTTTTGATTTTCCACTATCATAGCAGACAATCTAAACCTGGAGGAGGCTGTTATATAAAGTTACTCTAAAATTTATTAGAACTATAGAAATTCTTTCATTTATTTATTTAATTTATTGCCTCCAGGGTAATTGCTGGGGCTCGGTGCCTGCACCACGAATCCACTGCTCCTGGAGGCCATTTTTTCCCATTTTTCTTACCCTTGTTGTTACCCTTATTGTTGCTGTTATTATTATTGCTGTCATTGCTGTTGTTGTTTACGACAGAGAGAAATGGAGAGAAGAGGGGAAGACAGAGAGGGGGAGAGAAAGATAGACACCTGCAGACCTTCTTCACCACTTGTGAAGTGACCCCCCTACAGGTGGGGAGCTGGGGGCTGGAACCTGGATCCTTGCGCCAATCCTTGCACTTTGGGCCAAGTGCGCTTAACCCACTGCACTACCGCCCGACCTGCTATAGAAATTCTTAATGTTTTCAGTGTGGTCTCTCCTATATTCATTTAAATTCAAAGTAATTAATTGAAGTAAAGTCCTGAATTTGTTCATGTGTTCTGAGCAATTAGCTGAAGTGAAACATATGTATTGCTAATCTTGCATACTGTGATTAAGAGAGAAATAAAGACATCCATCAAACTAGATTACTTCTTCATCAAGGAGACACAGAAATATCTCCACAGCTGTTTGGCTTATTTTAATTGTATCAGAATCTCTCATTGTAGATTTAAGTGAACATTATTTCCCCAAGTGGAAGAAGAAGACCTACGCTGGGGGTAAGAATGTTTTTCAGAAAACTGAGAAATCTAATAAATGTACCAACAACTATATTTACTTTTCCTATAAGCCATTAATGCCTCCAATAAAAATATTTTTAAAAGAATATTAAAATATAATAATATGCTAATCAGCAGGTGAAACATACTACAGTGCATTTAGTTCTCATCAATAGAATTAAAGAAACAGATAGTATTTGTGCTTTTATTGCTGTTCTTTCTCATATTTGATATAAAATCCTGATCTGAGGGGCCAGGTGGTGGTGCATCTGGTTGAGCACACATGTTACAATACACAAGGACCCAGGTTCGAGCCCCTGGTCCCCACCTGCAGGGGGAAAGCTTTGCAAGTGGTAAAGCAGGGCTACAGGTCTCTCTCTTTCTCTCTCCCTATCTTCCCTGCCCCTCTTGATTTCTGGCTGTCTCTATCCAATAAAGATACTAAAAAAATTTAAAAAAATAAAATCCTGATCTGAGAGGACCCCCTAGACTCTCAAATCTAATATTAAATGTGTTCAAATGATTTCCTCTAACTTCTGTAATTTCCTTATTAAAAAAAAGGAACAGAGAATTGTACTACTTGCCATATGTGGAGAAAAAATATATAATTGATAATCCACAAAAGATGGCATTACCTTTTTTTTTTTCAAGTTAACGTTGATCTTTCCAATGAGAATACAGATTTAAGAGTATTCAATCATTCCAAAAAGAAAAGACTCACTCATTCTACCAATTTTTTTTGTTAGTTACTCAGAATTGCCACTAGTAATATAAACCTGAGGTTTGGGTCGCTTAATAAGACTGGGAAATAAAAGAATAAGACCAGAAGTTGTCTACGGATAGTGAAAGTTTTGACACAAAGAGATTTCTTGAAAAATCAAAGTTACCATTTCAAGAAATTTATTCTCTCATGGTTCAGTGAGCCATGAGGGGGAGGTGAACTGAACAGAATAAGAATAAATCAAAATCAGACTCTTCATGGATATAAAACCGTTTCTTTGAGTATCTCAAAATACTACACTTCTCATACTGCTTGTTGTGTGATACATCTAAGCTTCATCTTTACAACTAAATAAAAACCTGTAAGCATAAGTCATTTAGGACACAAATACAATATTCATGTTTAAAGTAACTTAAATCATCAAAAAATAAAATATCCTAGTTACCTATAACAATATTTGCTACTATTAGCATTTAGCTGTTATGAAAACAATTAACCTTAAAAACATGGTTTTTCTTCATTGTGTTGTGTTTTTAAGAATCCATACGATTTCTATCTATTTTAATGGATCTTTAATTTGCACAAAATTAACTTGACTTTAAACACTTGGACTTTAAGAACCTGTAGGCCAGTTTGTTTCTAATAAAACTGCAAAGAGTCTGTAGAAACAAGTAGATCCATGATGATCAAATAGCTGAATCCTATAATTTCCTTAATTTAGACAAGAAAATGTCTACATCATTAAAAAAGAAAATAAACTGGGCAAAGTTTCTAATAATAATATTGAAAACAAGATGCATTTATTGGGCAGAATTCAGGCACTAAAAAGAATATCTATACATTTAAAAACTTGAATTATAGGGCCGGGTGGTGGTGCACTTGGCTGAGCATATATGTAACAATGCACAAAGACCCAGGTTTGAGTCCCCAGTCCCCACCTGCAGAGAGAAAGCTTTGCAAGTGGTGCAGCGGTGCTGCAAGTATCTCTCTGTCTCTCTTCTTTTGTCTTTCTCTCCTCTCTTCATTTTTGTCTCCATCTAATAAATAAAGAAAAAGATAAAATAAATAAATTTTAAAAATAAAATAAAAATGAATTAGTATTACTAAATACAATGGCAACAGTGACTATAAGTAAATTAAAATATATATATATTACAGCAGGGGAAAGTAAAAACATTAGGAAATTGCAATATTTATGACAACTAAAAATGTTGTTGTACAAATGCACATATTGACATGGAAAATATATATTATACTAAAATTTTAAGTTATAAATAATTTTTAATATTATATATAAATATAGTAATATGCATAATGGTAGTTGATATGAATATAGGTATGTTATCTATTGATATATATCCCACATATTACAGTAAAAAATTTCATATAGTCATATAAGTTTACACCATACTTATGTCTTAATCATCTGTATATTCTGGTTTTTCTACATAAAGGTAAATTATGGAGTAAGGGCCATGGAGTAAGGGAAAACAGTCCAGACTTTCCCAGAAAACAACAAATATCAGAACCATTGATCTTAATAAATCTCACCAATTACAACTGAGACATTGGCAGAATCACTGCAGCCTCAGATGAACGCTCACATGCATTTGGTGCGAGAAATGGTGCGGTGTAAGATTGGAATCAAACACACAGAGGTTAGTGCTTATGGCGCCATTTCTGAGGGAAATAAATCTCTTCTATCACCAAACGAAGGCAGACATATATAAAACAAATTCTGTGCAGCTGGAAGCTAAGTGGCAAATTTACCCCTGCTTTTCTTTTTTTTAATTTTAATTTAATTTTTTGTAATTTTTTGCCTCCAGGGTTACTGCTGGGGCTCGGTGCCTGCACCATGAATCCACTGTTCCTGTAAGCCATTTTATCCCCACTTTTGTTGCCCTTATTTTATCGTTGTTGTAGTTATTATTATTATTGATGTCATTGTTGTTAGATTGGACAGAGAAATGGAGGAGGGAAAGACAGAGAGGGGGCGAGAAAGATAGACACCTGCAGACCTGCTTCACCACTTGCAGGTGGGGAGCTGGGGAGGTCCTTAGGCAGGTCCTTGCCTTGTGCCACGTGCCCTTAACCCGCTGCTATGCCCTGAGCCCCACCCCCTGCTTTTCTATACACAGCAGCTACGGAACAGCCATCCCCTGAGGCTCTGTTTCAGACTGAAATCATACAGAGAAACCATATATACACAGCATACAGCTCAAGGAAATAACAAGCAACTAACACCACCAAGCATATGAACAAAGGGAAACCCAGTGATCACAACAATAGCACCACCTCCTGGCCGGCTAAGCAATAACCAGCACAATAAATGCTTAAATTCACTGCAATAACAAATTTCCAGATATGAAAAAAAAAAAGATAGAAATGAAACTGAAAGATTTCAAGTAATTACAGACATACAAAGGATCATGCTAGACTATTATGGATATCTATATGGAAATAAATTTGGCAACTAAGAAGAAATGGACACATTCTTAGAGTCATACCAACTGCTAACCTTTACACAAAGGAAATAAGTTTAACAGGCCAATCACTAGTAAAGAAATTGAAACAATAATCAAAAGCCTCTCCAAGAATAAAAGCGCAGGTCCAGATGGATATACTAATGAATCTTTATGAAACATTCAATGAAAATAAACACCTATCCTCCTCAAACTCTTTCAGAAAATAGAAGAGGAGATACTCCCAAACACATTCTATGACACTAACATCACCCTGGTACCCAAAGCAGGAAAGAACTCCACTAAAAAAAGAAAACTATACACCCAAATACCTGATATAAAGATCCTCAAAAAAAAAATCCTAGCTAGAGGTTACACAGACTCCTGTGCTAAATATGAATATAGACAGACCCTAGGTCAGATAGATGGGGTTAACAGTTAATGGTATTTATATACTTTTCTCATATTTAGGAGCTGCTCTCTCTGACTTGATCCAGATTTCCAGTTCTATTCTCAACACCATCTTCCCAGACAATACTTTTGGTCCACCTGCACATTAGCTATGAGCTCAGGCAAAAATTACTAAAGCCCCTTAAGGGCTTACCTAAAACACACTTCCTAGCATCTTCCCACATGACGATCCCTAATTTCATCTGATCTATTCATACCTTTGGGTTCCAGTTCATTAACTAGTCTTTATATCTTACAGCCTTCCAGCCGCCAAGTTGCCAACACTACAATGATGCCATCCTGAATTCACTAGCTAGCCAACCTCACCAATGTGTCCCCGAACCTCACCTCCCCAGAACCCTACCCCACTGGGGAAAGATAGAAAAAGACTGGGGGGAGGGCAGAGGTAGATAACATAAGGGTTATTCAAAGAGACTTTCATGCCTGGGGCTCCAAAGCCCCAGGTTCAAGCCCCTGCACCACCATCAGCCAGAGCCAATAATTGTTTTGGTGAAAATAAAAAAAAAAGAAGAAATAAAGAAACAGGATAGGGGTATGGATTGACCTGCCAACATCCATGTGTTTAAAAGCCCTCCAAGATTAGATTTAGATCTACTAAATCTGCATTCAGTAGAATAGCCAAATGAATGCATCATAAATTTTCTAGTTCTATATTTATTACTTAGGCCTAAACACACTCCTCTCCTACCACTTACTTCACTTCCCCCAGTCACTCTATCTAATCAGTTAACTATACAAAAGGAAGTAAGAAATATTCCTCCATGTTTTTTTAATCTCTTCTGACAGAGCACCAACATTATTGTTATGCCTTGATAAGCTTCAGAAGAAGCGCTATACAATTGGCCAAGAGTTATACTGGCAAAAACTATATTTCTAGTAAAGGAAAATTACTGTCTCTATGAAAACCCTTGTTAGAATTATCAGTCACATAAATGAAGAAAAACTTGAGACTAACTGAGACCCCACTAGAATCCTGGGTGAGTTTCCTCCCTAACTTGAGACCAGATCCCATAAAGTCAATACTGGTTTGGATACAACAAGGACACTCAGCGCTTTAACAGCTGAGAGAAAGCCCAAGTTTGTTAGATAAAGAAGTGACTACAAAAGCTGGATAAGGGCAAGAGACTGGTTCACTTAACATTGGCCTCTTTGGACAGGTTAGGAGTGTGGATCGACCTGCCAATGCCCATGTTCAGCGGGGAAGCAATTACAGAAGCCAGACCTTCAACTTTCTGCATCCCACAATGACCTTGGGTCCATACTCCCAGAGGGTTAAAGAATAGGCAAGCTATCAGGAGAGGGGATGGGATACAGAGTTCTGGTGGTGGGAATTGTGTGGAGTTGTACCCCTCTTATCCTATGGTTTAGTCAGTGTTTCCTTTTTATAAATAAAAAATCTAAAAATAAAAAAAAATTGTCTTCTTTGGCCACTATCAGGCCACTACATCACCCTAGAAAGGGAATCGTTGGATTTCCCCCATATGGTCCTAGACCTCTGGTAGGTCTTTCTCTCTGCCATTACCAGTCACACACATTAGGAACATCATTATAAGCCCTTTTGTAGGCTTCTGCAGGACCATACCTTCACTGAAATAGCAATGGTAGGGACTGTCCCACTCTCCAAAGGGAGGCTAGGTCACCCTATTCTGTCACTTGAGGAAGACTGATTCTGAAATGAGTGCAGACTATAATATTCCCAGCTATAACTATGAACTATGAGATGTCTGACAGGGACTCAGAGGTTGCACAGGCTCCTGTGCTAAATACGAATGAATATTGGCCCTGGGTTAGATCATTGTGGTAAACAGTTAATTGCATTTATATATCTTCTTTAAGTTTTCAAGCAACTGTCTGCCCTAATCCTGCTTTAGAGTTCTACTCTCAACTCTGACACCATCTTCTGGTCCACCCCCATGTTAGCTATCAAGTTCAAGCAAAGATTGTTAAGACATAGGCTCCTAGGAACATTCCTAACATAGACTTCCTAGCTTCCTTCTACCCTAAGGTCCCTACTTTCAACAGCTCTATTCCTACTTTTTTTTTTTTAACTTTTTTTTTATTCCAGCTTTATTCCTAGCTCTATTCCTACTGTTTATTAAACATTTTGTCTTGTTCCATCTTACTGCATTTTAGCCACCGAGTTTCAGATGTTACTATGATCCTATCCTGACTTCCCTAGGCAGATGATCTCATCAATGTTTCCTGGAACCTCACTTCTCTAGAGCCCTATCCCATTAGAGGAAGATAGAAATGTGCCGGAGGTGTGAATTGACCTGTCAATGTCCATGTACAGCAGGAAAGCAAATATTCACCTTCTGCACCAGAAGAAATCCTACCATCTGCATCAAAAAAAAATTTGGTTCATACTCCCAGAAGGGTAAACAATAGGGAAGTTTCCGATGGAGGGGATGGGACACAGAACTCTGGTGTTGGACTGAGTGGAATTACACACCTAGTACAAGTATAGCCCTTACAAACTTGTAAATCAATAATAAACTTGTAAATCAATAATAAATCAATAATAAAAATAAAACATTTAAAAATATATTCCAATTCAATTCAGTACACTCTGGGTGCATTCTGGCTGTTAGTTAACCATATGTTAACCGTAACAGTTTCCCTGTTTTTCCAATGAAATATTTCCCAATGAAATATCCATGGAAACACAATAAACAGTAAGAGTGTTTCAACAACTGAAAATTGAGAAGTTCCACCAGTGAACTGCATATCCCTTGAAACAATTCCTCCTAAGTTCAGTGTAGAGTGTAATCAGTCAAACAATAGTGAGAGGTGTCCACCTCGTACGGATGGATGCTGCTCTCTCACTGTCCCTTCTCTCCAAGGACTCCCTAAAAGAGATGCAAGAATGGGATGGACAGTGGGATTCAGACAAAAAAAAAAAAAAAAAAAAAAAACACCTGACTACTACATTTTTCACCAATTGCCTTCTAAGATTGCCCCACACCACATTATTTTAATAGTTCTTTTTTTTTTTTTCTTAACAACTATTTGGAAAACGGAATCACTGTAATTTAAAAGGGCCCAAGTTACAAGATAGAAAAAGCATTTATAGCAAAAGAGCTAAGCATATCAAGAATGAATTTAAATAAAGAAAAAAAAAGTCCACTCAGAGAACTATACTTCCATCTTGGGGATGGAGGTAAGAATAGAGTTAGAGAAAAAAAAAAAAAAGAATACAAAGCATTCATTCCTATCCTACCCCAAAGAGGTCCTAACTCTTCTAACAAAACACTGACATAGAAATATCTATTTTAGAGGGAGACCAATGGGTCTCAGAAAGAGAAGTACTTGTCCCAAAATCACCTAAAAGAGATAAGAAAACTAAACATCTGCAACCAAATTTAACATTCAAATAATAAAGTAAATATTTTTAATTGTAAATGTCAAGGATAAAATTAATCAACTAATAGCATCAATGGCCAATAAATGGAAAATGTGTTTTTTTAACATTTTATATTTTATTATTTTTAAATATTTATTTATTTTATTGATTTCATCATTGTTGAATAGGACAGAGAGAAATAGAGAGAGGAGGGGAAGACAGAGAAGGGGAGAGAAAGATAGACACCTGCAGACCTGCTTCACCACCTGTGAATCGACTCCCCTGCAGGTGGGGAGCCAGAGGCTCAAAGTGGGATCCTTACAAAGTGGGATGCTTAACCCGCTGCGCTACCGCCCGACTCCCGGAAAGATGTTTTATGTGGTTGTTTATAATTAGTGGTTTTGATGTCTCTTGTTAGTGAAAACATAAAACTATTATAACTTTCGGCTTTTAATCTCAATAGTTTTTATAAGGTTTATTATTTATAGTAGTACTCTGACTTATTAGTAAAGTAAGAAAATATAAACAGCTAAAGTAAACAGCTTGTTAGAAGAATCTCAGCTCTGTGATCTACTATTGCTTTGATAGGCACTTGTACTTTGATGGTGAAATTTTAGTTGCCTTTACCTTTTTTTAAACTACTTTAGAAGAGAAAAGATATCTGTGATTATGCATATTTCATAATACTATATTTTACATAAAACATTTACACTAAAATGTTTTAATGAATTAATTAGTCCTGTGAGAGCCCTTTTATTTATATGACCTTAAATTCTTCCTGAAATTCCTATTACAGATGCAATACCTAATATAATAGTCCATGTGGTAGAAAAAAAATCAATGTTTTCAACCAAGTGTAACATCATTTTAGTTCATACCGAACAGGAATTTAAGTGCTTTTGAATCCCGGCCTAGCTAAGAACAAGCATAGAAAAAGAATATAGATTGGAATCAATTTTATTTTTTTCCTTTTTAATTTTTTATCTTTATTTATTTTCCCTTTTGTTGCCCTTGTTTTTTTTAATTGTTCTTGTAGTTATTATTGTTGCTGTTACTGATATCGTCATTGTTAGATAGAACAGAGAGAAATGGAGAGAGGAGGGGAAGACAGAGACAGGGAGAAAAAGATACACACCTGCAGACCTGCTTTACCGCTTGTGAAGTGACTCCCCTACAGGTGGGGAGCAGAGGGCTTGAGCCAGGAAACTTACGCCAGTTCTTGAGCTTCAGGCCACCTGCGCTTAACCCGCTGCGCTACTGCCCGACTCCCATCAATTTTCTTTCTATAACTGTTCAATAGCATTTTAATTTTAGCTTAAATAGGATAATTTTTCATTGATAATCTAATATGCAAATATTATAGTAGGCAACTTATGCAGTTGTGTCATTATAAAGTATGGCATACTCTGTGTTCTTCCGATTATTATTAATACAAATATGCCTGTTTACACAGCAGTCAACAAGCTGTACAGCAGATGAAATGTTTTCCAAAGACAGGTACAAAAATCACTTTGTCTAGGTTTTACATCAACTAAGCTTTGATTTGATGCTTGATATTAATTTCTTTAAGTGTGTGAATGTTGTGTTATTTAGTGTGCCTAAACCACAAATGCCCCCTGACAAGACCTCATACCATTAACAATGAAATCAGCAAAGGAAAATTCAAAAACACTCACAGTGATTGTTTGTACTGTTTTTTGTTGGGTATGTTTTTGCTCTGTGGGATAGAAGGCAGTTTAAAACAGCACTGCATGAAAAAAAGAAGCTACTGACCGCAGGTTGCAAGCCTGCTTTAGTGAAACAGAGGTTTCTACAACTCCCCTCAGCAAAGGGGAGGCTTCTAACGGTCCCCTGCTGACTTCAAATGTGTTCACAGCCTGCACCCAGCAGCCACAGTGGAAACTTACTGGTGTGATAATAATCACTTAGAGTAAGGCTGTGGTGCAGACCCTTTTCCTCCAACCAGAAATCCCCTGAGTAAAAGCTTTATCCCCTGGGGAGACACAAAGATGCAAAGACATGAAAACAGGTGTGCATTTCCCTACTTAGAAAAATTGGGTACAACTGCTTTTCACCGTTAACATCCTCAAAGTGGAAGAATTAGCAAGAGTACAGTATAACTTGAGTCTTGTATATCTAACTTAGAATAACCTTTTTACTAATAACATTTTAAAATGCAAAAAAAAGAGAGATAATTATTGTTAAAAGAGAGGAAATCAAAAGAGAAAAATAGAGAGTGTGTGTAAATGGAAATCATGGAATATTATGTGCCAGTATACTAACAGTTATTGTCTCTGGAACAGAGGGCATGCAATATAGTAAAAAATATTTCTCTCACTTAAAAATATCTGCATTTCTTTCATTTATTATAATCACAAAAAGTACCATTGTACTTATTTTTAAAGATCCCTTTTCCACACTTATTTTAAATGTGTCCCTCTAATGAAGGTGAAAGTTTTCTCTCAGAAAACTGCCTTAACTTTTTGTGAAAGTGGCGTTCAAATACATACAGAAAATGAGGTATCTTCAAGAAACAGTATGTTGTGTATCATTAAATTCATGAAAGTGATTGCTAATTAGATGTAGCATTTGTATGTAACTTGCTAGATTGCAAAGGACTTTCTTCACTCAAGACCATATTCCACACAACAACAGTCCTCTGATGAGAATGTTTTACTAATTTTAATAAATAATATAATCAAGTAACCTGAAAATTTCCAAGTCCAGTATAAGACAAGAATACTTGGGCTTTACAATTAGCTACTGTGGAATGCTGTCAAGAGAATCCAAAAATGCAAGTATCAATAAATGGTATCAATACATTCTGTTGGGAAAATTTCATGAGGAACTGCTGTCAGACAAGAGAACACAAAAGTAGCTCTAGCTGATACACAGGCAAACTAAGTCCTAGGCCCTCATAAATCAAGATGTTCTACTTATTCTTTCACACATACTTGTTCACTCCATCTAAATATATATAAGATCAGAAAACAAAATTTCTAGGTAATTAGTAGTATGTCTATGGTATAGATGTGGTTTTCTATGCTGGGGAGAAACTAAACTTAGCCTTAGGTTAAAATGATCTCTGAATTTAGACTGGAGTTGTTGTATTGCACCAAAATAAAAGACTCTAGTAAGGGGGTAGCATTCAGGTTCTGGAACATGATAGTGAAGGAGGTCCTAGGTAGGGGATTAAGTTGTTATGAGGAAAACTGAGAAATGTTGCACATGTACAAACTACTGTATTTTACTGTCGACTATAAATCATTAGTCCCCCAGTAAAGAAAAAAATATGGTCTCTGAAAGTCCCTTTATAGTTTAATTAAGAACATAGTTTAGAGGGCTGGGTGGTGAATGCACATGTTACAATACATAAGGACCCAGGTTCGAGCTCCCAGTCCCCACCTGCAGAGGGAAAGCTTTGTGAGTGGTGAAGTATGGCTGCAGGGGTCTCTCTGTCTCTCTTCCTCTCTATCACACCACTCCCTCTCGATTTCTGGCTCTCTCTATCCAATAAATAAATAAAAACAATATAAAAAAACCACAGGTACTTCTAAACTGTGGATTGTAGTAGAGATCTCAGGCAAGTGAATCTGAACTAGAATTTCTGAGGATGATGTCCTAGCATTTATGTGCATATTAAATATATATGTTGATATATAAATCTCCATTGGTGATGACTATGCAAAATTATGAAATATTTGTAGAGAAATTAGAATAATAAAGAAGCAAGTAACTTACGGAGAAATTATTTTGAACATGTGTACTTGTGGGGGCCAAGATACAGCTATCCTAATAAAGGACACTTGACCACACTCAAGGACCTGGGTTCAAGCTACCGGTGATCACATAGGAGCAAGACAGAAAGGGGAAGTTTCATGAGCGATAAATAAATGTAGTATTTCCCTACCTTCTTTCTTTACTTAACTCCTCTTTAACCTGAAGAAACAAAATAGAAGTCTTCTTGGAGAGGTGGAATTGTGACAAGAAACCCTAGTTGGAAATACATATGTATGCATATATATTTTTTCCATTTCCAAAATTTTGAATTATATTATTTACCTACAATTGATAAAATAAATATAGCAGCCAACTAAATACATAGCCTTAGATAATATTCATCAAAATTATGCCTGCTCTAACATAAAATCACCCCAGTAGAACTTTCTTTTGTCAGTGTGTAATAGTGTCAACTTTTATAAAAGTTAAACATCAAGACTTTTTATAAGAACTCAAAAATCATCAAAGAAGGGAATTTCAATGAAGTAAACATGATTTCTTGTTTATAAAAATATCGAGCTAAAGCCCTATTTAACTTTTTGAGCTCAGGCATATATGACCTAGTGGTAAAAGCCATTTATGTATCACTTACTTCAAAAGAACTCAGGGGTTAAGGAATACTCAGTCACTACTTCAAAATTCCTATAAGTGGAGGACAAGGAGTTAATTCTATATCTGTGTATAAGAAATTAAGTCATACACATATTAATAAATTAACAGGAATCTTTAGCTATGCCAGGAATAGAATCCAGGTTACATATTTTTAGACTAGTGCCTCTTTGATTTTCACACACAATATGATACTTACCCATATGCTCTAAAAGGACACAGCTTTCAGCAAGGAGAGTAGCAGGAAAGGGAATTTGTGTAACCTCAGAACTGAATAAAATCTGCATGGCATGGAAGACAGGTGCTGGGAAACTCATTTTTAAACCATCTCCCATTCATTAAAATATTTCTTCCCCTTCCATAAATTCTGCTGGGCAATTTGCCTCATTATGAGGAAATGAAACATTACTCTAAAGGACAACAATAGCCACTAGTTATTATGTACAATGCATAACATTAGACACTGAACAGGGATCTCTTTATTTAAAGTTACAATAATCCTACAAGATAGGTTGCATATCCAGTTTATAGGAAAGATGCCGAGACCCCTTGATTTACCAAATAAAAACCTGAGTAATCTGAACATATCCTGTTAATGAAAAATTCAGTGGTCCAGGAGGTGGCGCAGTGGCTAAGGCACTGGACTCTCAAGCATGAGGTCCTGAGTTCAATCCCTGGCAGCACATGTACCAGAGTGATGTCTGGTTCTTTCTCTTTCTCCCCTATCTTTCTCATAAATAAATAAAATCTTTAAAAAAAAAAAAAGAAAAATTCATACTTTCGTCCTTTCTTTTTTTGATGTTGAATTTACTTCAAGTACTTTCAGACTTAGAAAGGAAGGACAGTTCAGTGAAGGCCATTGGTAGCTTGTGGCTTTTATCCCAATACTCATGTTAAGAAAGATCAAATTAGGAGGATCAGCGGGAGGCAATAGAAGTCTGCTACACAATAAGGTCTCTGAGGTTAGACAGTTAGGCCAAATACTAATTTTACAAATTATTACTTTTTTGATCTTGAACAGATTACTTAAATCTCTATGTATCTTTGTCTTCACAAAATTAATTGTTCCTACCTCCCAGATTTGCCGCAGGGATTAAAAGAGACAATAACGTATGTTTCTATTCAGTTCTTCAAATGACACATAGCTTAATAAATGTGAGCTATTGCTAGTCCAGAAAGGCTACCATTTTCTGAGACGTTCTTGAAGGGCCCAGAAAGAGTAAGCTGGTTATCTTCTCTGATATCACTAACAGCAGTCAGCCAGTCATAGAATAGCCTTTGATTGATCACCTATGTCCTCAAACATATTAACACATAACGAGATACACAGCAGATTTTCTGTATATTTCGTGTAGACCTTCATTGGTTTGGAGTTGTTAAAACTCCTAACACTTGTCAAGTACTTCCTATTATCCAGATTCTGTTCTAAGCAATATAAATGTATTCACTTCTCAGAGTAACACTAGGAGAAAAGATGTTATCATTACAGATAACTTCATTAAAAAATAACAGGTAGAAAGTGATAAAGTCAGGATTGAGATTCAGATATTCTGTCCATACAGTGCATACTCTTAAACATTTCCCCATGCTGTGTATTTCATTTTCAGCACTGTTTCACAGATAGTATCTACAAACTTGCTTTCTTTCTCCTCAGTCTAGTGTTTTAACACAGTAAATTGTGTGTTAATTATTTATTTTTTCCTATCATATGACTGGGAAACACCTAGACAAAGTCATGGAAGAAGAAAAAGAAAAATGTAGCTGTCTTGTTATGCTTGCTTTGAAATGATAATGTTCTACAAATTCCACACCTGAGCACACCACTTAGTGCTTTATGCTCCTAATGTCAAGTCAGCATATTACCAGTGAGTGTCCTCTGAGTCTTAAAAATTGAAAAACAGTGACCATAAAATTTGATACTGCTCATTAAATCAAATGAAAAATAAAATTGTGCATAAATAAAATTTAGTGTTAACTCTTTTTAACATGAAAGGTAATATATTAAGAAGAGCGTATTTTTAATAAAATGAAAGAATTTCAATTAAAAATAGAACTCCTGGTTGGCATGTATGTTTGTGTCTTAACGTTACTGTAGTGCAGCTTCTCATGAAGGTTTTCCCTATCTACCAATTAATCCAAATCTTGTCTCAAAGCTTCCAATGTCTGCAATTTCTTGACCACAGAGAATGAGATAATTTGTGAATAATGATTACAGTCACTCTGCTTTCTCAGAGCCAGCATGCATATACACAGAATGAAAGCCTTCTCTCAGTAAATGATTTACATGACCACATGAGCCTAAACTCATCCCCCCTGCTTGCCCCCACCTGAGGCTTAGAGGATGCCCCAGCCTAAGATAGCCATGACAAGTCTATAGTGACCATGCATCTTTTTTTTTTCATCCTCCAGGGTTATCATTGGGGCTCAGTGTCTGCACTATGAATCCACTGCTCCTAATGGCCTTATTCCCCATTTTGTTTCCCTTGTTTGTTTCCCTTGTTTTGTTATTGCTGTTGTTGTTGTTGGATAAGACAGAGAAATATCGAGGGAGGAGGGAAAGACAGAGAGGGGAAGAGAAAGATAGACACCTGAAGACCTGCTTCACCGCTTGTGAAGTGACCCCCCTGCAGGTGGGGAGTCAGGGGCTTCAACCTGGATCCTTCGCTGGTCCTTGCGCTTTGTGCCCCCTGTGCTTAACTCGCTGTTTGTTTTTTTATACTGTGTCACAGACATCCAAAATCTCTGGCATGTGCTCTAGTGCTAAATCTCCTTACCGACCCAATACTTTTAATTTTTTTTTTTAATGAGACCCAATACTTTTAATTTTTTTTTTAATGAGCCAAACAGACAGAGCAAATGACCACCCTATCATCCATAAGGTTCTCTTGTTGATCTCATATGGTGAGAACCCACAGTCCAATGCAGTAAGTGAAGAGCTCTATTGCTGAACTACCTCCCCAGCTCCAACAATCATTTCTTGATGATGACTGAGTATGTTCTAATATACTGGCAGGGTCTCCAAATCCAAAGACCTGGTGAAATCTGGCCAGTAGATGACATGCTTCCACTTGCTTCCACATGGTCTTCTAGCAGGCACTTATTGAAGGCTGAAATCTTAACAGGGCTTCCAACGATAGGCACTATTTCCAGCCCTTACAGTCTTCTCTGAAAACCTGTCAACATTCAACTGCCTATAGTGAAAACAGCTACCTAATTAACTATTTTCTTCAAAGTGATTCTTTCACCAAGTGGTCAGTAGTTATGATAATAGTTATTCTTAAATTCATATTTATTAGTCTTATCATTTAGTTACTATTATTATTTTTCTTTTCTCTACAGGGGGATTAATGGCTTATAGTCAACAGTAAAATACAGTTACTATTAAATTTTGAATATACTCTTATCATTTTGTATTTTGAGTTCCTAAAGGTATAGCTATTTCAATTATATCCACTATGATAGATTCTGAATGGATGAAAGACAAGATACAAAATTTTTCTCCTAATATAGGCAATGCATACTCCAGAAAGCACTTGTGAGAATAGTATATTTAAAAAGTCTATGGCCTATTTGACGAATGAAATGTTCCTAAAATGTCAAATATTGGTGAATAGAAAATAATGAAACAGAATGTTAGCTCTAATAGCAGTCTCAACAAAAGGAAATTACTATTTAGTGGGAAAACATATATTCTTTCCTTTGTTTTCTTTACCCTAAATTCCTAGGGTATAGAGAATAGATGAATATTCTTCTTTAATTTTCTTGTTTTATCTCCTTTTTCATATTCTTGAAAAAAAAGAAGTATAAGTAGCTAGTATTTGAAATAGAGCAATATTGTTAGTCTCTGCTTATGCACCCTACTCATCATAGCTTTTTCATCTAATTTTCCAAGAAGATAACGTATCTTTGATACCGATGTAGGACATAATCTTATAAAAGACTTGTTTTTCCATTTACTACTATAATATGTAGACTCTTCATTTATAGCTAACACAAATACTTTCTCTACTTTTTTGTCACTCTCCATTTTCTTCTTCCTCAGTGGGAAATTATGGGAATAGCTTTCAATGTCTTCCAGATGCATTTTCCTCCAATCCAAAATGAGCCTTAGTAATGTTGACTTTAGAAACAAGTTCCATAGCAACTGTTACATGAGCTTTTTCATGGACACACATTTTTGGAGAAATTATGTTTGTGGCTCACAATAGTACAAAGAAATTTACACTCAAATTATCTTTTGCATCTGGGAGGAGAAATAGGAGTACTTCAAATGTCTTAGAAATCTTAAGGGCTCTTCCTAGGTCAATTAAATTGTATTATTTTGCTGCTATATTCATTTCATTTTAAAATAAGATTCAGAGCCTGGAAGTGCTACTAAACTACTTTCACTAAGTGATTGAAATGATTGTGATTTTTCCAAATATGAAAACCAGAATAATTTTACCATTATATTTTATAATTTCCTTTTTCACACACAAAATAATTTTATCCCTCTCAGAAAGCTTGCTGAGATAATATGGAGGACATTTCCACTACCACTAAGGTATTAAAAATCAGTCACCTTTACAGCTCACAGAAAGAAAACCAAATTCTATTTTAGTGAAGTTTTCATAACAGCCTTTTGGCTAATAGTGTTGAAGAATCATGATACATTTAAGAGATATTAATTCTAGTAATAGTCATTTATCTTTGGTGTCAGAAAGCAACAAAAGCTTGAGAAATAGAAGATTTATGATGACATATTATAGACTCACTTGGTAGATGTGAGATTTTTTATTCTTCATTTGAAACTGCAGATAATGAAGCTTTATCAACTTCCTTTTATTAAGGCTAAAATATATCCTATAATAGGATCATAAACATTTAACGAAACCCATAGCTGCACTGAAATTTAAAATTAGGTGGGAATGAGCAAGTAGTTCATAGAAAGTAAATCAGCATAACCCATACATTATGAGTTGACACTCCAGCTTGTTTTAATTTAATATATATGTCTGTCCTCTATTTTGAAGTTCAGACATATATTACCAATATCCTAAATTAATATGGGTATCAAAAATTAGTTGATTTTATTCTCAGACACATCTGGATATTGGAGACATTAATATCAGAAGCCTAAGTTTAAAAAAATGAAACAATGAATATCTGATCTCTGTTTTTCCACTGCTTCTGGCAGATTAAAATATTTTTTATATTGTATAATATTTTTATATTGTATTGTGTTGTGTTGCCTCAGACACATCTTTTGAAATAAAAGTTATTTTAATATGCTTATCAGGAAGTTTTTTCATTGAAAACATCGTGGTAGAGGTTTAGGAAAATGGGGCTAGTACGGCAAGGGAACTGGACTAGAATGCATCACCAAGCAAGATCTCATGGTAACTTGGCTCCATCTAAAGATAGATCTCACATTCAACCTGACCAAAACAAGGTAGCCGAGATATTTCTACGCCTACATATGTCAATAATTGGTTAAGTACTTCCTCTGGAGAGAAACAAGCTCATAAGCACATCTACCAAAGTGGAGCAAAATGAACTCCAATATATTAAAGCTAGCAATGTGATTCAGCGCTGTACGCATTTGAGGATATACTGGGAGCCAGGATACACAAGAATTTAAAAAGATATCAGCAAAGTACAACTGATTTGGTTTGCTCTGGTCTCCAAATAAGCTAAATCTATTTGTACTAATGATACCCATCTTTATTCTTATTATAGGGAACCAAGCAGTGGCACATCTGGTTTAGCGCACACATTACAACGTTCAGTGACCCAAGTTCAAGCCCCTGGTCCCCACCTGCAGGGGTAAAGCTTCACAAGTGGTGAAGCAGGGCTAGAGGTGTCTCTCTGTCTCTTTCCCTTCCCCTTCTCTCTCAATTTTTCTCTGCCTCTATCCAGTAATAAGTAAATAAAAAGTATTTCTGCGTGCATTTTTCTTTCCTTTATTCTTTCTTATAGCATCAAGAATAGGAAGGATCCTTGCATGGACAAACTATTATACTTACTGTCGAATGTAAAACATTAATTCCCCAATAAAGAAATAAAAAAAAAAATAGGAAGGATTCATTGTTGATAGTAGAGCACCATCCATGGGCTAAATTTTCAGGGCCCTTCAATCAGTCCCACACAGTATAGATTGTTGATCAACATAGTGTTTAATAATAATAATAAATGAATATGCCATCAGATGAAGCTTATTTTCTCTTTCTCACTTGAATCTCTTAATGTTATCAAAATTTGATTCAACCGATACCTAAATCTGCTTCATCACCATTACATGGTAGCTGACATATTCATTCACTGGGAATCCAGTCTCCATTGTAACTTCCATTCTAAGGCTGTTGTAGGGGCCAGTGGAATATTTAAGTTACCAAGTGTGAGGACCCAGATTCAAGCTCCCATGCCCACTAGTAAGAAGGAAGCACCATGAGTAGTGCTGCAGGTGTCTCTCCTTTTCTCTCCCTTTCTGTTTTTCTTTCACCCTTTATCAAAACAAAAGAAGAAGGGGGAAAATATGACCACCAGGAACCATATACACTCCGATCCCCAGCAATAACCCACATGGAAAAAAAAAAAAAGGGGAAAAAAAAAGACTTGGGTCAGGGAGATCCTGACTTCAATAAAAATTAAAATAGGAACAGCAAAGTAGCTCATCTGGAAAGCATTCTGTTTTGTCATGTGCATGACTCAGGTGCAAGGCCATTCGCCACCACTCTACCTCTCTCCTTCCTATCTCTCTCTGCCTCTTTGTGTCTCTATCTAGAGAGTTGGGAGGTAGCCCAGTGGGTTAAGCACATATGTTGCATATGCCACACATGTTGCATTTGACTATGCACAAGAGCTATACATACCTATAGAGAGACAAAGCTCATTTAGTATCTAAAATTTCATAATTATCTTTGCAGTAGCACAATCATAGAATGTAAAATTGTCTGTTATGTGCTGCTGTGGGAAGCCACCTTGTATCTTAAGGAAACATGGGCCCTATTGACTGACAAAACTATTTTTAAAGGATAGTACTTTCACTTGAACTTTATAAAAGTCTGTTCATAGGGGGCCTGGGTGGTGGCACTGTGGGTTAAGCATACATGGCACGAAGCGCAAGGACTGGGTGTAAGGATACAGGTTCAAGCTCCCAGCTCCCGCCTTGCAGGGGCATCACTTCACCAATGGTGAAGCAGGTCTGCAGGTGTCTTTCTCTCCCTCTCTCTGTCTCCTTCTTCAGTCTTTCAATTTCTCTCAGTCCTATCCAACAATGACAGCAATAACAACAACAACAACAATGATAAACAACAAGGATAACAAAAGGGAAAAATGAGCCTCCAGGAGCAGTGGATTTATAGTGCAGGCACTGAGTCCCAGTGATAACCCTGGAGGCAAAAATAAATAAATAAATAAATAAATAAATAAATAAATAAATAAGTCTGCTCATATTTTTGAGGTTATATCCTCATCTGTAAGCAAGGCACTAATTGAAGAATGCAAGAAGCATATTTGGTACATACTTGTTTATATATACTGAGAAATCCCTTATATGGAGGAGCGATGCTAAAAATGAATTCTAGATACAGTTGCATAGCAACCTTCCATAGTAAGGGATATTCCTGTTCTATATATTTATAGGGTCAGTGAATGTTTGTTAAAGAATTTTTACTAGTTCATGCCTTAATTGAAGAATGTTCCTGTAGAAAATAAAGCCATTAAAACTCCCTTGCCTCCTTCAACCCAACACCCATTTCTACCAATCAATATACAATTCAATTTGCAGTGTCTTTTTCTAAATACCTACCTCTTTTTATATTATTATCTTTACTTATTTATTGCATAGAGATAACCAGAAATTGAGAGGATGGGGGAGATAAAAAGGGAGAGAGACAGAGAGACACCTGCAGTACTGCTTCACCACTTATGAAGCTTTACCCCTGCAGGTGAGGACTGGGGGGTTGAACCTGGTCCTTGCACATTGTAACATGCACTCAATCAGGTGCACCACTACGAGCCCTCTCAACACCTATCTCAATGATTACAGTTGGTGATGGTTATTAGTCTCAGACTTATATAGACTTTTCTATGATTTTTGGCCAAGGGATTTTGTAGTTACATTCAAGGACTCTAAATTCAGACTAGCTGAACTTAAATTCTACTTCACCAACTACTTTTATTTTTGCCGTGCATGCTTTATTACAAATTTCACCATTCTCAACACCCTTTTTTATTCAGACAGAGAAGGACACACACACACACACACACACACACACACACACACAGAGAGAGAGAGAGAGAGAGAGAGAGAAAGAGATACATCATAGTAATAGTAATTTCTAATGCCAACACACCTCCCAGGCAGTGTGGGGCCTCAAATGTGGAGCATACCTCCCTTGGTGAACTATTTCCCGTCCCTGCCACTTCCTATTTAGTGAATCTTAGATGTTTTACTTTACATTACATTGTGCATGTGTTCCTATAAAACTATTAGTGGGCATGGAAATATGAATTTCATATAAATTAAATTTCATGAAATATTATCCTTTTGACTTTTCATCCAATCATTAGAAAATGTAAAAATGTTCTTAATCAACAATCTTACAATAACAAGCAAAGAACTAGAAATGGCTTGTCATCTTGAGGTTATCAAATCCTACTTTTATTGCATCTTTATTTAAAAGATAACATTATTAGGGACTGACTGGTCCTGGACCCAGTTGAAAACTGAAGGACCGGAGTTCAAGCCTCTACTCCCTTCTTGCAGAGGATGCTTCACAAGTAGTGAATTAGTACTGTAGCTGTCTTTCTTTTTCCCTCAACCTTCCCCTTTACTCTCAATTTTTCTCTGTTCTATAAAATATAAGAAAAACAAAATAAAGCAAAATAATTTTGATAAATAATAATGTAGCAGTATTGACATCAATGATCTATCATACAGTTCATCTCTTCTTAAAATGTGTAATTCAGTGTTTTTAGTTTATTCACAGATATGACTATGACCCACATAGTCAACGACTGCCACCTCTCCAGATTCAAAGGAGGTCTCGAAACTTTACATCAGGCTCAACCTGACGCTGTTAACTGGCTACGGAAGAAGGGCAAACGCTAGAAGAAGAAGAAGAGATATGAAGAGTTTATTTTCTAAATATTTTCATTGCTTCCAAAAGAAATCCATCAGTAATCTCCACTTTTTTCTGAGCCCTTGTAGACTTCAACAACTACTAATCCACATTCTGTATCTCTAAGTTTACTTACCCCTTCTTCGTATTTTATGTACACAAAGTCATGTAATATAGCACACATGCCATTTCCTCCAGACTTCACTGTACAGTTTCACAGTTCCCAGTGGATTCTTTTTGTTTTTTTCTAAATAAATGATAAGAGGAAAAGGCAAGGGAGAGGGAGAGAGAGAATAGAGATACTACAGCATGGCTCCACCACTCATGAAACTACCTCCCAAATGATGCTCTCATATGTTTAGGTAGATTGAACATTTGTCTTTACTCATAGTAAAGTATGTGGTCTACTGGGTGAGCTGTTTCCTAGCCCCTTAACACATGACCACTAGGAAATATATATATTGTTTTATTATCAAGAGGCTAGGACATTGCTCTGATATATACACTACCAGACACTGAACCTAGGGCCTCGGAAGTTTCTGCCCTGCACTTTGCTTTCTGAGTCACCTCCCCAGTCATGATATATGATATTTTGTGTGTCCTTTCACTTCATACAAAATATTTAAATATTTCATTCAATTAGTAGCATGCTTAGTTTTCACTTATTTTTTATTGCTGAATAATACTCTATTTTTTAAAAAAAATTGTTTAGTTATTTGATTTATTCATAAAAGTGGAATACTGAAGTTTCTAACTATTATTAAATTTTCTATTCTTCAATTGAAGGACTCAGTTCTGTCAATTGTTACAATGTGTGTTCTGGAGAATTAATAGTGTGCTTAAAATTAATGTGTGCTTAAAATTGTTATATATCTTGCAACTGGATTGACACTGTTATCCTTGAGTCTCTTTTTTATTATTATTTTGCATATGATCAAAGAGAAATTGAGAGGTAAGGGTTAGAGAGAGATGGGGAGACAAAGACAGATACCTGTAGCCCTGCTTCACTGGTCATGAAGCTCTGTCCCTGCATGTGGGGACCCGGAGTTTGAACTGGGTTCCTTGTGCACTGCAATTGTCCACTGATGGGTTTGGATTACCTCTCTAGTCTCATTTCCCTTTTGTTTTTGCCTCTCTTCATTTATTGCTTTATTCTATGTTAACTGGGTATTTTCTAGTGTAACATCTTAATTCCTTTAATGATTTGTTTAATTGTATTTTTGTGTAACTTTTTTTTTTGCCTCTAGGGTTATTGCTGGGGTTCAGTGCCTACCTGGCTCCACTGCTTCTGGCAGCTGCTTTATTGTTTTCCTTTTCTTTTTCTTTTTCGGTTAGAAAAGTAAAGAAGTACAAAGGAAGTGAGAAATGGTGACACATCTAATCTGGCTTTACGGCTCACTTGTATTATTTTCTAAGTAGCTACTCTAAAGCTTATAAATTATATCTTACCAGGGACTCCTTTGATTTGTACTTAATTGTTAAGAAGTGTAGAGGCTTTATAGTTACTTCTCTCATCATTTCCCTGCTATTGTTGCTGTGCATATTATTTCTGTACATGGTACATCTCCAGTGATGCATTGTTGTTATTTTATATAACCTTGTGTATTTTAAAGAAGCCTAGAGGAGAAAGAAGACCTAGTATATAACGATAAAGTTTGTTATTTTAATTTGCTTATTTATCTTTGTGATTCTCCTCATTTTTTTCTGGCAGATGTACATTATAATCTGGTGTCTTGTTAATATGCTCCTCCTTTTTGCTGTCACTGTCAAAATTAATGTATTTCTCTAGGTTACGGGCCCAACCACATAATTATATTCATATTATATTATGCAGTTCCTTTTTAAACTAGTCAAGAGAAGAAAGAAGAAATGTGTAATTATGTTATCTTAGGTAATTACTTATATCCTTAACTGTGTTAGATTTCTTCAGATTCTGTAGTAAGTTATCACAAATTTGGTATCTAAAAAAACAACCATCTAATGTTCTCCAGCTCAAAAATTCCAATCTTATCATGAGACTGTGACTCTTAGTATCTAAATCAGGTTGATTAACATCCTAGGACTGATCCATTCTTTTGCTCCCTGTTACTGGACCTATGATTAGAATATTAGTTGTTTCCAAAATATAATGGTGGAGGGGCATAGAACAGCAGTTATTGGCATTTCCATTAAAAAATGGAAGAACTATTGTGAGTTTCTATAGCACCTTGCCCTCAACATGGAACAACCATGGTAGAGATTGCCCCACTCTCCAAAGGGAGGCTGGCTCAACATACTCTCCCACTCCAGGAAACCTTGTCCTGAAATGAGTGCAGCCTAGAATATCACTAGCTATGACCATGGAATGTGAGATCAGACCTACAGGGATGCAGAGGTTACGCAGGCTCCTGCACTGAATGTAGACCCCAGATCAGATTGATGGGGTTTAGTATAGTTAATGGTATTTATATACTTTTCCCATATGTGGGAGCTACTATTTGCCCTGATTCAGTTTTCCAGTCCACTTGCCAACTCTGACACCATCTCCCCAGACCTGCATGTTAGTTGTCAGGCTCAGGCAAAAATTAGTAAAGTCATGGGCCCCTTGAATATACCTGAAATTTCCTAATTTTTTTCAAAATGGAGACCCCAAAATTCTTCTGCTATATTCTTACTTTTAGGTTCCTTACTATTAAACAATCTGTTATGCTTTATATCTTAATGCTTTTCAGCCACCAATTTGCAGATGCTACCATAACGCTAACTTGACTTCCCTGGATATACAACCTCATCAATGTGTCCTGAAACTTCACATCTCCAGAATCCTGCCCAACTAGGGAAAGATAGAAACAGGCTGTGAGTATGGATCAATCTGCCAATGCCCATGTCCAGTGGAGTGGCAATTACAGAAGCCAGACCTTCCACCTTCTGTACCCCACAATGATCCTGAGTCCATACTCCCAGAGGGATAAAGAATAGGAAAGCTTCCAATGGACGGGGTGGGATGCATTGGGAATTGTGTGGAATTGTACCCCTCTTAGCCAATGGATGTGTCAATCATTATTAAATCAATTTTTTTAAAAAAGACACCAAAAAATAGAAGAAATAAAACAATAAATAGCAAAAGGAGATCCCAGCCAAAGAATACTAGGCTTAATATTCTTTTTTGTAGCCCTAATTTTGTTGTTTTGTTTCATCTAATGAAAGAAAGAAAACCAGAACATCACTGAGGCATCTATTGTGTCTAGGAATAGGGTACATTACCTCATTCATGCAAGTCCTGTGCTCTACCACTGAACCACCACCACCACTACCACCCACCCAGCTACTATACTGAATATTTTAAGCACTTGGAATCTAGGTTATATGCACAATCTTTCTCACTTCTAGAGCTGATTGTGACCTCAGGAGGAGGCTCTTCTAGCCTCTCTTGCTTTGCTTGGCTCAGTCTATTGAACCTGTAACTTCTCTGCAGTGTTGCTTGTTATCACAGTTATGAGCCTCCTCCATTAGGAACGACTTTATTCAGGACAATACCCTTAATCATGATTCTCTCTATGTTCCAAATAACATTGGTCTCCTCAGGCAGAACTACAGAATATTTCTCTTTCAGCGCTACTCTACGCAATGGCCAGAACAATTATAACACCATAAGTGTGTTGCAGGTGGACAGTCTGCTAATCCAGAAAAGGTACTCCCATCCTAAAAGGAGGGAGACAGTATCTGCTGTTCTTCCTGGATTTATCTTCTGTATAAGTACTGTGCGCTAGCCGATTGCCACTGAAGCTCCTGAATTTTACCTTCAACCCTATGAATGGCCAGGAACAAGGGGAGGGGAGGTAGGGACTGTAACAATAGCCTGAATATTCTCAGTGTATATTGCCTCACGTAGAGAGTCCCTTTTTTACCACTTTATTGGAGGTTAGTGGTCTATATAGTAGAGTTGTTGACACATAGATACATTTGTCACCTCACAGAGATAGGTGTCTGTAAAATGCAGTCACCTCCAACATGGATACAATTTGGGTACTTTTCCACCATTATGCACTAGAACTACCAAACCCTACCTTTCCTATCTCCCAATCCCTCCTACCCCTTCTTTGCTGGAGTCCTTTGCAATATACCAAACCCAGTCCAAGTTTTACTTTGAGTTTTCCATTCTGTTCCTTCTTTCCTCTCTTCTTTCTTCCTTTCTTTTTTTATCTTTCTATATTTTAATTAGATAGGACAGAGAGAAATTGAGATGGTAGGGGGAGACAGCAAAGGAGATAGAAAGAGGGACACCTACAGAGCTACTTTACCATTTGAGCATGAAATATCGCTCTGTAGGTGGGGCGCAGGGACTCAAACCTGAGTCCTTGAATATGGAGCACTTAACCAGGAGTGCCACCACCCAGCCCCCTGTCTTTGTTTCTTAAGTTATATTTATGAGTTTAATTGTCCCATACTTAATCCATTTATTTTTTGACTTATCTCAGTTAGCATGATTCCTTCAAACCCCATCTAAGACAAGGTAAAGAAGATGATGTCATCATTCTTTTTTTTTAACTTTTTAAAAATACTTTATTTATTTCCCCCTTTTGTTGCCCCTGTTTTTTTATTGTTGTAGTTATTATTGCTGTTGTTGATGTCATCTTTGTTAGATAGGACAGAGAGAAATGGAGAAAGGAGGGGAAGACAGAGGGGGAGAGAAAGATAGACACCTGCAGACCTGCTTCACCACCTGTGAAGCGATTCCCCTGCAAGTGGGGTGCTGGGGGCTCGAACTAGGACCCTTATGCCGGTCCTAGCGCTTTATGTCACATGCGCTTAATCTGCTGCGCTACTGCCTAGCTCCCGATGTCATCATTCTTAACAGTTGAATAGTATTCCATTGTGTATATATTCAACTTTCTTAATTACTTATCTGTTCTTGGACACACGGGATTTCTTCCTAGTTTAAACTATTATAAATTGTGCTGCTGGGGGGTTGGGCAGTAGCGCAGTGGGTTAAGCACATATAAGCCAAAGTGCAAGGATGGGTGTAAGGATCCTGGTTGGTGCCTTCGGCTCCCCACCTGCAGTGATGTCGCTTCACAAGTGATGAAACAGGTCTGCAGGTGTCTTTCTCTCTCCCTCTCTGCCTTCCCCTCCTCTTTCCATTTCTCTCTGTCCTATCGAACAACGATGACATCAATAACAACAATAGTAATAACCACAACAACGATAAAACAACAAGGGCAACAAAAGGAAAAAATATATATCCCTCAGAAGCAGTGGATTCACTGTGCAGGCAATAACACTGGAGGCAAATAAATAAATAAATAAATAAAATAAGATAAAATAAAATAAATTGTGCTGCTGTGAACGTAGGTGTGTACTAATGTCTAAAGATGATGTGTTTGTTTCATTTGAGATTCCTTTTAATAAAGACTGGATTAGGGTCTCAATAATGCTTACTTCTACAAAACAGACCCGGAGAATCTATTGCTCACAGGAATATAGCATAACTAAAAACCAAGATCTGCACAGTACAGGAGTCTCTGTTTTGTATACACACACTAGGTGATAGTTTTCACAACATCATGTTGGATTATGGAATGAAACATGAATCAAATGCTCTTAGAATGATTTAGTAGATTTTCTTGAAGAAATATTCCTTATGTATTATATTTTCCTTTAAGATAATTACCAGAGGTATAAATAAATGATTTTTATAACTTTCATCAGTTTAAATTATTTGCCATAGTGATAGTTTTAATATTTCTAGACTTCCTACTTGCTAACCTAATCTATAGACATCATTCCCCCACCAGTGACACAGAGATGATAATAATGGTTACATAAAATTTACCTGGCACACTTTTTAGGAACTGGAACATGCCTAATACTCAAAAAATAGTTACCTTTGCCTGGAAAAGTACTTTTCATTTCTTTCATTTTAAACAATGCCATATTTATAAGACTCTAGAGCTAATGCAAAGGTATAAAAATGTTTTATAAAGCAGAAACAATTAGGGGTGCTATGATATGTTCTAATTTTAGTTCTATCGTGCATTTCCGATGAAATTTTTGACAGTCTATTCTATTAATATTGCACAAAAAACTGCTTTGTATCAAATCTTATTTTATTATCTTTAGAATTTACAAAATGATTGGATGTGGAACCTGCTCTAGTGAATAAATAGCTACGTCAAGGAACAGAACTCTTTTCTTCATGTGACAGATAGAGAAGATATTGTTGAAACATATTCCTACCAGGAAATAGCAGTTGGTCGAATATATGCATCAGTGTTTATGACATGAGGACAAAATGTTCTGCATGGATGTAGTTCTGTCTCTCTTCTTGGAATGCTGAGTCTGTACTTGACCCTGGAATAAACCTGAAAGGAAAACAATTAGTTATTTCAAAACGGGATCTGCACTGTAGCTTTTCATGACTCACTCAGCACTTGGACTTGCCCAAACTGGTCTTGGTTGGTTGTTCCCTTTTTCTGCATTAGTCAACCAAAAGGTTATCTAAAGTAAGCTATCTTCCAGCTTTCTCATAAGAAGTAAAATTGTTACTTTCTTAGTTATGTAAATAAATGTGTACTCACTTATATATTAATGCAATGTCTTTGAAGAAGAAATTCTATGCATTTGCAAGTCATAAAACCTAGATTGACTAAAGTGAATTACAAGCACTATATTTGAACTTCATGGTATCAATTTTGTAAAGCCAATCTCAAATTAAAACAACTTTAATGATGCTTTTGAACACTTAAAATTCTCATATTTGAACAAATACTTTTACCCATTTTACTCTGTGATGCCTGTACATCCATTAAAATGCAACTTATCTGGTTTTAAACCATTAGCTCTTATTTATATGCAAAGACCTTATAGGACTTACTGTAGTAAGATATAATTCTATATAAGCAACTTAGATTATTTTACTATTTCCTTTTGTAAATTCTTGGTAGGTAAAAGGATAAAATAGATTGAGAAGGAGGGAAATTCTTTGAAAATGACCATCCATCAATAGAAAAGTTTTTCAACACAGGAAAGCTGGCATTATGAGAAATTATATATACTCCAAAGGGAAAAGTAGGATTTTCTTCACTTATGCAAAATTTCACCATTCAAAGGCATAGTTCATCATTTTCCTGAAGCCAGTTCAAATTTCAGCCATAGAACATTAAAGCTGTATTTGAAACTATACCAAAACACAGCACTCTGTGCTCAGAAATCGTCTCTAATAATTTATCAGGAGCACTGACGCAGTGCTAAAGAGAATCTGCTTTTTGTGGTTTCAAAACAAGTATGAATAAATGAAAAGATAACTTAGGATAAAACCATTTTCTTTTTTCAACTACACTTTCATATAGTCCAGCAAAATATACATCATTAGTCAATCCTAGTTAGGTGACTATTTTCATACCAAACACTTGATTATTTGTAATGTCTAGTTTTTGTGAGTAGTAAATTCTTCTAGTCTCAACTAGTTCTATATTTCATTGATCATCTTTATTGTTTAAAATTTAATCTAATACTCAGCACATTTACTCAGTTCTATTTTCTTTTCTTTTTTACTTGAGCACTACTCAACACTGGCTTATGGTGATGCTGGGAGTTGATCCTGGAAACTTTTGGTGCCTCAGGTATGAAAGTTTTTTTCCTGTACTTTCTTTCTTGTATTATTTTATTCTTGCTCTAATTCCATAAATTAATGCTTGATTCATTTTTACTATATTTCCTGCTTTCCTTTGAGCAAATATGTAAGTTGAAAATTACTAACAACTTTTATATCTGAGTCAGAGATTTAAAATATAAAGTATTTGCTGAACTCATTTTTGGTGTCATATTTCACAATATTATTTGTTGAGTTTTCATCTATTAGATTGCCAAGATAAGATTAAAGACTTTCTTTCAATATTTATTTTATATATGTATTGCATTTAGTCTAAAAATACAGTCCACTT
The DNA here is from genome assembly GCF_950295315.1 of Erinaceus europaeus. NCBI lineage: Eukaryota > Metazoa > Chordata > Mammalia > Eulipotyphla > Erinaceidae > Erinaceus > Erinaceus europaeus. The sequence continues at coordinate 21,506,059 of NC_080168.1, forward strand.
GGTATCAATTTGCTCTCTATAAAAACTTGTCTAAGACTAAATAAATGGATTATTTTTAGAAATAATCTATGTATGACTGAAAATAATTTATACCCTCTATAGCTCAGTCTATAGCTGACTAACAGATTGAGTTTTTAACTGTTATTAATTTTTTATTATTACCACTTTTTTGTTTAATTGAACTCAGTGACTTTTGAACAGAACAATAAATTATCCAATTATGATCATGGATTTGTCAGTTTCTTAAAATTATGTCTCATTTTACTTAGTATATTTTAAGGCAACATTATAGTAAATCTACAGACTCAGAAATACTACATCTTTCTGCTGAATAGAAATCTCATAATAAATATCTATCATATAATTGTTCTTAAGTTCTATTTTCCCTACTGTTTAACTACTATGCCAGATTACATTTGGTCATTATTTTGTGCTATTTCTTCTTCTATCTCTGTACATTTAATCATGTTCTAAATAAATGCTCTGTACAATCACATTTTAAGTGAATCTCTTATAATGTACTGAAATTTCAAAAAAATTGAGATTGAAAATATTTTCCTTTTAACTTACACATTTTAAAAATATTTATTATCATGGTGGTAACCAGTATATTTGATTTGTTTCTATAACATTAATTGAATTTTCATTCATCATGCATTTTCTTTGCTTTTCTGGTCTACTATCCCTGTTTTCTTTTGGCATATAATTTTTCTTTCTTTTTTCTCTTGTTTAGAGGTTTATATATTCTGTTCCTAAAGTTTTAAATATATACTTAATATGTGTTTACATCATTAACAACTTTTCCCCCTAACTTCATTTATTGGTAGAAAGTTGATTTATAGATTGCTATCATGGGGATGCATTTTAACATTATCCCCAAATCTGGAGGACATTAACAACAGATGAGTGGCTGAGAAAGTTGTGGTATATAGGGGTTGGGCAGTGGCTTACCAGGTTAAGCGCACATGGTACTAACCGTAAGGACCCACGGAAGAATCCGGGTTTAAGCCCATCCCTACCTGCAGGGAGGGTGCTTGACAAGCAGCAAAGCATGTGTTTCACTTTCTCTCCACTCTATCTCTCCCTATTCTCTCAATTTCTCTCTGTGCTATCTCATAAAATGGGGAGGAAGGGGGGTAGGGTGGGGAGGGGGCCGGTAGGAGCAGTGGATCCGAAATGCCAACACTAAGCCCCAGTGATAATCCTGGAGGCAAAAGAAGAAAAGAAAAGAAAAGAAAAGAAAAGAAAAGAAAAGAAAAGAAAAGAAAAGAAAAGAGAAAAGAAAGAAGGAAGGAAGGAAGGAAGGAAGGAAGGAACTCGTGGTATATGTGCACAATGGAATACTATTCAGATATTAAGAATGATGAATTCAGAGGCCTTGGTGGTAGCGCAGCAGATTAAGTGCACATGGGGCAAAGCAAGGACCCACATAAAGATCCAGGTTTGAACCTCTGGGTCCCCACCCACAGGGGGGTCGCTTTGCAAGCAATGAAGCAGGTCTGCAGGTGTCTATCTTTCTCTCCCCCTCCTCTCTTGATTTCTCTCTGTCTTGTCCGGCAACAACGACAGCAATGACAAAAATAATGGCAACAAAAATGGGAAAAATGGCCTCCAGGAGCGGTGGGTTCGGAGTGCAGGCCCTGAGTGCCAGCAATAACCCTGGAGGCAAAACAAAACAAACAAACAAAATCAGGGTCCAACCTGGCCAAGGGGCATTGTCTGCCGCGGAGGTTCCAGCCTGGAGTGACTGCGGAGCAATTCTATGACCAACCGCCTGAGCACTACTAGGACTCAGGGTTCCAGGAGGCCACCTACTCAGGGGACCTGCAGAAGCCCATCCCTCTTCTCTAGGCACCCCACCTCCCTCACCCACATCAGCACCGCCTACCAGAGCCTGCAGTGCTTCCAGCTGCTGCTGCTGGCCACCGCCAAACCAAGTTCATCTGCAGGGGCCCCCGGAAATGCAGGGCCTGCAGCAGGGCTCCCTGGGAGGCTGCATGCTGGATGCCATACTGTGCCACAGTTGCGAGACCGCCTTGGGCGCCTGCTGGGGGACTTTGGGCCAAGCTCCACCTCCGTCCACCTCTTGGGCTGGCACCGGAGGCCCAGGCAGCAGAAAGGTGGACCCCGACCCTAGTAGGCCCGGGCAGCAGGAAGGTGGATCGCGACCCCTGGTAGCTCTTGCCGGGAGGCCAGAGGTGAGTGGCCGCCGGGCTCTAGTGTGCCCTGGGCCTTGTCCTCTTGATGAGAGACTGCGGAAGTTAAAGTACATAACCAAGCTGGGGGGGAGGGTAGTTCAGTGGCTAGGATACAGAACTGGCAGGCTTGAAGCTCAGGTTCAAACTTCTCCTCCAACCCCCACCTCCCACCCCGGTACTGCCTGTGCCAGAGCTAAGCAGGCCTCAGGTCTCTGTCTCAGAAATAAAAATAAGGGGGGTCGGGCGGTAGTGCAGTGGATTAAGCGCACATGATGTAAAGCGCAAGGACTGGCTTAACTATCCTGGTTCCAGCCCCCCGATTTCTGGGGAGGAGAAGCAGGTCTGCAGGTGTCTTTCTGTCCCCTTCTTTGTCTTCCCTTCTTCTCTCTATTTCTCTCTGTCCTATCCAACAAAGACATCAATAACAACAATAACCACAACAACGATAAAACAAAGGGCAACAAAAGGGGGAAAATAGCCTCCAGGAAGAGTGGACTTGTGGTGCAGGCATCGAACCCCAGCAATAACCCTGGAAGAAAAAAAAAGAAAGAAAAATGCATCAGGGCAAGCAAAAAAAAAAAAAAAAAAGAAGAAGAAGAAGAAGTTGAGAAAGAAGAACAGAAAGTGAGACCTGAAGCAGACATTGATTGAGTTTGGAGTATTGCACCAAAGTAAAATTGATTGAGTTTGGAGTATTGCACCAAAGTAAAATATTCTGGGGGTGGGGTAGGTAAGGTAAGGGTAGATTTTCAGCTCCACTGTAAGGATACCACATAAATCACCTGTAATCTTAGACTAGGGACACCAGAGTAACTGGTCTTATCAGTATATAAGATAGTTGTTTGTAAATAGCATTCAATGACGTAAATCATGGTGAGGTCTTGTATGGTACAGTAAATCCTAACCATTGGATTATCAAAGTCAACTAAATTCCCAGATATCTTTGTTATAACAATAACTATCAATTGCCTTTTTTAATGCTAAGACAGCAGGAATAGTTCCCATTCTCTATAAAACTCATAATTCTCCCTGTCCTGGAACCTCTGGTTCGTTTTCCTTCGTGATCCATACCATTCTTGATCTATACCATTTGATACTGCATCTGCTGATCTCAACCAAATCACTGCAACCAGTGCCATCTCAACATGTTTCACTTCAGATTGTGTTCAGAGATGCCAGGCTTGGCATTTCAGCCTTTCAGTTCCATTATTCTGCCACCAAGCTGCAGATGCTACCATGACACCAACCTGATTTCCCTGGGCAGATGACTTCAGCAATGTGTCCTGCAATCTCACCTCTTCAGAGCCCTGCCTCACAGGGAAAGATAGAAACAGGCTGGGAGTATGGATCAATCTGCCAATGCAATTGTCCAGCGGAGGAGCAATTACAGAAGCCAGAGCTTCCACCTGCACCCCATCCTGGGTAGATGCTCCCAGAGGGACAAAGAATAGAAAATTTTCGATGGAGGGGATAGGATATGGAACTCTGGTGGTGGGAATTGTGTAGAATTGTACCCCTCTTATCCTACAGTCTTGTCAATCATTAAATCAATAATAAAAGAAGAATGATGAATTCCCCTTCATTCCCCTTCTTCACCTCATCTTGGATGCAGTTAAACTTTAAAAGGAATCATGCTAAGTGAGATAAGCCAGAAAGAGAAAGGATGAATATAAGATAATCTCACTTCTGGACAGAAGTTGAGAAATAAGAACATAAATGGGAACCACAAGGTAGGACTTGGACCGGGTTTGGTGTATTACACAAAAACAAAGGACTCTAGAGAGAGGCAAAAGGGCTTTCAGGTCCTGGTGCATGATGATGGAGGAGGACCAAAATGGAGATGAGAGTATTTTTCAGAAATTAAGAAATTTTACACATGTATCAACAGCTGTATTAACTGTAAACCATTAATCCTCCCAATAAAAAAATAAATGTAATTTAAAGAAAAAAGACTTTGGTCCTGGAGATGGTGCAGTGAATAAAGCATTGGACTCTCAAGCAGGAGGTCCAGAGTTCAATCCCTAGCAGCATATGTACCAGAGTGATGCCTGGTTCTTTCTCTCTCTCTCTTTCTTCTTAGCTTTTTAAATAAATAAATTAAAAAGATTTAAGAGGATATTTTTTAATCTTATTGAATTATTCATTTTGCTTCAAACTCTAGATAACAATAATATTATAATAGGCATCTTTACATACCTGATATACAATAATCTCCAGTTATGCAGCTTAACAAGAAAATTCAAAGAATATGTATGTTATGTTTTCTGTTTTGCATACTCACATAAAAATTAATGAATATCTCTGTAGCATACCTAACAAACTAGTAATAGTGGTTACTTTGGAGAGAGGAAATTAGGACATATAAGAAGTGGGAAGTATGGAAAGGAAAGTACTTTTCACTGGATACCCTCCCTCTGTTCATTTTGAATTACATATAAGTTATAGTTTTGAAAACCAGCAATAATAATTTATTTATTTATTTATTTATTTTCCTCCAGGGTTATTGCCGGGCTTGGTGCCTGCACCATGAATCCACGGCTCCTGGAGGCCATTTTCCCCCTTTTGTTGCCCTTATTGTTGTAGCCTCGTTGTGGTTATTACCATTGTTGATTCTGTTCGCCCTTGAATAGGACAGAGGGAAATGGAGAGAGGAGGGGAAGACAGAGGGGGAGAGAAAGATAGACACCTGCAGACCTGCTTCACCGCCCGTGAAGCAACTCCCCTGCAGGTGGGGAGCCGGGGGCTCGAACTGGGATCTTTACGTGGGTCCTTGCGCTTTGCGCCACATGCGCTTAACCCACTGCGCCACTGCCCAACCCCCTATTTATTTTTTTAAAGGTTTCTTTTTTTATATTTATTTGTTTATTCCTTTTTGTTGCCCTTGTTTTATTGTTGTAGTTATTATTGTTGTTGCTACTGATCTCATCATTGTTGGATAGGACAGAGAGAAATGGAGAGAGGAGGGGAAGACAGAGAGGGGGAGAGAAAGATAGACACCTGCAGACCTGCTTCACTGCTTGTGAAGCGACTCCCCTGTAGGTAGGGAGCCAGGGGCTTGAACTGGGATCCTTCTACTAACCCTTGAGCTTTGTGCCACTCCACGTGCACTTAACCCACTACACTATCACCTGACTCCCGTTGCAATAATAATTTGAAATAAGTTTGTAATTATCTCTTCTTCAAAGGAATTTGAATGGTTTCAGATACAATCCTCACTGTATTTGCATCCTTATTAGTACTTAATGTCTGAATTTGGCAATTCTGTTGCAGGTACAGTTACAGAATCCCAGGAATATTCTACAGCAAGGAGTTATTTCTCTAATATCTCTCTCTCTCCTCTCTCTCTCTCTCTCTCTCTCTCTGTGTGTGTGTGTGTGTACTGGATAGAGATAGAAAGAAATTAAGGGAGAAGGTATAGGAAGGGAAGGAGAGATAGAGAGACACCTGCAGCACTGCTTCACCACTTGTGAAGCTTTCACCACTTGTGAAGCTGCAGGTGGGGACTGGAGACTTGAACTTGGGTCCTTGTGCACTGCAATATGTGCTCAACCAGGTACAGCATCACCCTACCCCACAAGCAGTTACTTTTCATTCCAGCTTGGCTCATCTGGATATAGCTAAGTTAAGCTATATTTGTTGGACTTATAGGAGGTCCAAACTGTATTTAGTTTCATAACCATTACAGATGCCTCTCTTCCTCAACACACTTACCTGAAGTATACTCTTCTTAGTGAAGCAAGCAGGAGCATGAGTGTAAGAGCAGTAGGAATACATATTTTCTTTCATCATATCTGTTAGCATTCCTTGGACCATAGGAGGTCCCAAAACCAAATCCAAGGTCAGTGGTGTAAACAAGTATATTCTTCCTATGTATGTCAAAGGGGTGAGGGCTAGTGAATTTTTGCTATTGTCAAATGTTACCTGTAGTATTTATTTCTTCATTGTTTTTATGTGCTCCCAGCACATAGTTTGTTTTTACCACTTAGTATTCAATTTGATTTGCTCAAGTTTCTGATGATTTCTTTGTTCAGTACTATTTCTTCTACTTCTTTTTTTCTTTCTCTCTTTTTTTCTGAGTTGAGTTTTTCACTTAATATAAGCAAAGTTTTTTCAGCAAAGAGGTTTGTGGAATAAACAGTCATCGTCTTTTATGAGAACGGTGTTTTGAAGGTTTTTTTTTTAATGAATGATGAAACAAGAGAGCACGCACCACTCAGCTACAAGCTTTGAGATATGACTGCACCTGGGGCCTCTGGATCTGCAAGCACACAGATCCTGTGCTCTAGATTTGCACCATCTCCCTGGTCAAGAAATATGTGTGTGTTTCTTTTCTTCTTTCTTTCTTTCTTCCTTCCTTTCTTCCTCTCTCTCTCTTTCTTTTAAATTTTTAAAAAATATTTATTTATTCCCTTTTGCTGCCCTTGTTGTTTTTTATTGTTCTAGTTATTATTGATGTCGTTGTTGTCAGATAGGACAGACAGAAATGGAGAGAGGAGGGGAAGATAGAGAGGGGGAGAGAAAGATAGACACCTGTAGACCTGCTTCACTGCTTGTGAAGCGACTCCCCTATGGTGGGGAGCCGGGGGCCGGAATTGGGATCCTTACGCCAGTCCCTGTGCTTTGTGCCACATGCGCTTAACCCACTGCGCTACTGCCCGACTCCCTCTTTCTTTCTTTCTTTCCTTCCTTCCTTCCTTCCTTCCTTCCTTCCTTCCTTCCTTTTTTCCTTTCTTTCTTCCTTTCTTTCTTCCTTCCTTTCTTTCCTTTTTTTCTCCTTTCCTTTTTCACCAGAGAACTGCACAGCTCTGGCTTATAGTGGTGTTGCTGGGGTGGGGAGGAGATGAGGAACGCTGGACTTGGGACTATAGAGATTTGTATGAAAGTCTTTGCATAGTCATTATGCTGTTTCCCCTGCCATAAAACTGTGTTTTGAATGAGCACTTAGCTAGCTCTAGATGAAATTTAAATTCAAGAATTAAATGAGTATTTCGTAACTTTCTTATGACTTTAACTTGGATTCACATTCCTGCCAAAGCTACTTGTATGGAAGTTAGAATTTGATTGCGAATGAATGGACCTTTAAAACACAGAGTGAACAGTTGGCCATACTCAGATAAAATGAGACTTAAAGCTGTCAGATCTTCTCATACCTCTCTTGCCAGAAGCAGTCATTCCTCAACTGTCTAAAAAGACAATCATTTTGATGCCCAAGGATCCTGTAGTAGTTTTACTAACACTGATACCTTGGAAAGGAAAATATTATTGTCAGCCTCCTCCAAAATCCTTCATTGCCTCCAGACCTATAACTAAAGTCAAACTCTAAGTAAGCCCCGGGGTAAGCTACAAGGGCTGATCATATCTGGTGAACGGATATTTTATATTTCTTTTTTTCTTTTCTCACCACCAGAGTTGTCACTGGAACTTGGTGCCTATATGATTCCACCACTGATAATAAAAGCAGTAATTATTATTATTAGAAGATTAGAGAGAGAGAGAGAAGGAAAGGGGGGAAAGAAGAAACATCACAGCACTGTTGTACTTAACAAATAGGTTCCCTCATGAAGGTGACCTCAAACCCAGGACCTCATGCATGGTAATGTGGTACATTTTTACCAGATGAGCTATTTCCAGGGCCCTGTTTTGCTGATTTTTATTAACAAACTCCTAATGAATGTAAAATTTGATAATATTAAATGAAGCAGGACAATGTAAATGTTCCACTAGACCAAAATTATCAATATGATGTACTAGCCAAAAATTTGAGGGTGGGGGCTGGGTGGTAGGCATCTGGTTGAAAGCACGTTACAATGTGCAAGAACCCTGGTTCAAGCCCCTGCCCCCCCCCACCTGCAGGGGGAAAGCTTCACAAGTGGTGAAGCAGAGCTGCAGGTGTCTCTTTGTCTCTCCCCCTTCCCTCTCAATTGCTGGCTGTCTCTATCCAATAAATGAATAAAGGTAAAAAAAAATTTTAACTACACTTAAAAAAATTTGAGGGTGGGGGTAGATAGCACAATGGTTATGCAAAGACACTCTCATGTCTGAGGCTCCAAAGCCCCAGGTTCAGTCCCTCATACCACCATAAGTCAGAACTAATCAGTACTCTAATAAATAATGGTAATAATAGTAATAATAAAAAATTTTGAGTTTGATGTGTGAATGTCAACAGCTGAACTAAAAGCTAGTGTTTTCCTAACTCAAACTTAGACTCAGGATGATCATGAAAGTAAAATTTCAGAACTTTTCTTTTAAATTATAGAATATATAAATTAAAAACTTAGGAAAACAGGAATATGAAAGTATATCATATATATATATATATATATATATATATCCTGTGCCCCACCTTATTATGATGTCCCAGAGTATACTCTCTTAAGACTAAGAAATGTGTGAGAGGAAGACACTGACATCCTTGAATTACACAGTAGACTATGATCTATTAAGCTAGGGAAAATGGTGAGAAACAACATTGGATGAATGTATTTTCTGTTTTCAAAGGGTATGATGGAATTTTGAAGTGCAAAAGCCAAGTCGTACTATTATCTTATTGTAATAGGTAAGATAAGTATTTACTTTACTTATTACCAACTTATAAATTCTTTTAAGACAGCTGAGAATTTTCTTAAACAAGGTTCCCTCTGACCCCATGTGCATCCATACACACACACGTTAACTAAGAAGGCTGACATTAGCTCTGAAAATAGCATTCTTGGATTAGGAATGTAAAAAAAGTTTTAGGGAAATAGTAACACAGTTCAATGACTTACTATTGTGAGATCTTGAGAATATCCCAGAGTTTGTTACTAAGACCCCCAAGTTCTGGAAAAGAAATTTCAAATAACCTCTCTCTCTAAATAAAGTAGCAAATATTTACCAAGCTTCCCATTTTAAATATAAGTGGCAGCTGAACCAGCAATTCTCTCCCCTGCAATTCTCATCCCAGCTGCACCCTTTCTTACTGTCTATATAAACAGAAAATACAGGAATAAGGGGCTATTGGAAGACAATGGAATGGGAAGAGCAATAAGAGAGGCACTCTGGGAAAGTCACTCACATTGAAAGTGCCCAAACATTGAAAGTGCCTTCCCCAAATGGAAACTAGCTTCTTAAACATTTCAGTCAATGAATGTGTTTATTGTTTACTGAGTTTCCCAGAATAAAGGAAAACATCACTGGAAAATAATCACCAAAGACAAGATAGTAATGTATCAACCAGATTCTCTACCGTTTCTCACTGCAGATACAAAATATTGATAATGGGTTGTCCCATCTTCCTAGTATTTAAGAAAAGTGTTGGCTAGATAAAGGCAAAATCAGCAGAAAGTAGCAATGGAAGATTACCACAAAAACTGAAAAGTGCTGGACCAGTGATGAGGTAGGAAGTACTCAGATAGATAACTACCAGATGGTTTCAGTTATATGTGGAACATAAGTAATTGAAAGATATGAACTCACAAAAACAAACAAACAAAAAGTAACCAAATTGTCTCTGATTTTATAAAAGGTATGGTGGTTATTATTGGACAGCTATAGGTGGAGCTGGAGAGAGAGTGCCACAGAACTTTGGTGGTCATTGTGGAACTATACTCCTGTACGCATATAAACCATAATGAATTCACTGTTTAAAAACTGAGAAAGGGTGTCAGGCGGTAGCACAGTGGGTTAAGCGCATGTGACTCAGGGGTAAGGATCCTGGTTCAAGCCCTACCCCCCACTAACCCTGCAGGGGAGTCAAGCAGGTCTGCAGGTGTCTATCTTTCTCGCCCCATCTCTGTCTTCCCCTCCTCTCTCCATTTCTGTCTGTCCTATCCAACAACAAACTACATCAACAATAACAATAATAACCACAAGGGCAACAAAAGGGGGGAAAATGGCCTCCAGGAGAAATGGATTCATGGTGCAGGCACTGAGTCCCAGCAATAACCCTGGAGGCCAAAAAAACAAAAAAAAAAAATGAGAAAAATATTAAAAAGGGAGGTAACCAGATAAAGGAAGAAGCTCCAAAATGTCACTGAGGAATAAGGGTATTCAGACTGAAAGTGGCTGAAGGAAAATGAAACCTTGTGTCTGTGTCCCATTGCTTTCACAGATTTATTTCTTTATTTTTTTATTTACCAGGACACTTGCTCATCTCTGGCTTATGGTGGTTCAGGGGATTGAACCTGAGACATCGGAGCCTCAGGCACGAGTCTCTTTGCATGACTATTATGCAATCTACCCCTGCCCAGAAAAATCTTTTTCTTTCTCTCTTTCTTCCTTTTAAAGCATTCACAGATTTGAAGCTAAACAAGTTATAAAACTATAGAATGCTAAAAACAGGACGATAAAGGAAAAACTAAGAGGATTCTGAAACTTCTACTTTGGACAGCTTTGAAAAAATGATTCTTCTGACTGAGTAAAGGAAAAGACAGGGAGATGGATAGAAAAACCTTTTTTTTTTTTTTTTTTTCCCTCCAGGGTTATTGCTGGGCTTGGTGCCTGCACCATGCACCATGAATCCACCGCTCCTGGAGGCCATTTTTCCCCCTTTTTGTTGCCCTAGTTGTTGCAGTCTCGTTGCGGTAATTATTGCCATAGTTGACGTTGCTTTGTTGTTGGATAGGACAGAGAGAAATGGAGAGAGGAGGGGAAGACGGAGAGAGAGGGGAGAGAAAGATAGACACCTGCAGACCTGCTTCACCGCCCGTGAAGCGACTCCCCTGCAGGTGGGGAGCCGGGGGCTCGAACCGGGATCCTTACGCATCCCTGCGCTTTGCTCCACGTGCGCTTAACCCACTGCGCCACCACCCAACTCCCAGAAAAACTATTTTTATACATTTCAGTACTAAGTGGTTATTAGTGTTTGCATATGGAAATATCCAAAAGGTAACCAAATTACTTGAAAGAAGTTTAAAAAGAAGGTCAAGAAGTAGAGGAAAGGTAGTTGTTCAGAAAAGATAGTTGCTGAACATATGAAAAGAAGTGAATTTTCTATGGCAGGATGGTCATTAAGGACATTCACATATTTCTCTAAGTCATGAAGCAAGGTTCCTTTGTCTACTTTAGAGCATAAGCAGAACACTTAAATATTTAAGTACTGTATAAACATAATGATGAAAAAAATGAAAAACAGTAGCCTATACTTTTTAACAATTCATATTACTTCATTGGTGAAATCCAATAAGCTTATGTTTTGTACTAGGTGTTGTATTTATAATAAAGCTTCTATTTTTTATGAAAAGGACATACCGTTCTTTTCAAGAAAGCCCAACTTTGTTGAAAGATCCTGTCACTTAATAACTCCAGCTTTGCTTTTTAAATAGCTTGGATTTGTCTTTAATGACCAGACAAGTGTCTATCACCATAACATTATCCAAGTTTAACTTTGAGAAAGTTCAAGTTAACTTTTTGAGAACTGTCCTTCACAAAAATAAGGCAAAATGTACAAAGACTTGATCTAGACATAAATATTCTCAACCATTAGTAAATGCTCTATTAATTTTCTCCTATAGCTTTAACTCACTATCACTTGAAGTTCATTTGTAAAGAGATTAGGTTGTTCACTTTACACAGGACAAGTGTGTGTGGCTAGATGTTCATGTGTTTAATAAAGCATACTCTAATGTGAATAAAGAAAGAGAAAAAAAAACACCTCAAGTCTGAAAGCAAGGGTGTTTTCCACCCCTGTGGCACTTTATGACACTTGGCAGCTCATTATCACACTTCAGAGTCTCGTGTCAGCATGTCAGACTTCTCCAAATTTTGACAGAATTAAAGTAGTGCCATTTGATATAATTGATATTGTACAGTTAATCAGGCAGTGGCTCCATAACAGTAACATTCTCAAAAGGCTTAATTACTGAACTGTGAAGATTTACTGCCATCTGGATGTTCCTTCCCAAAGTTCTGTTCCTGAATTTTATGTAGGGTTCACAAAAATAACTTGGTCCATTTAGAAATCATGCCCTCAATTTGAAAATTAAAATTGTTATTTTTAGAGTCTCATTTGGTCTAGAGATCATAGAAACCTTATGAAAAAAGAAAGGAAGAGAAATAAAGGAGGGAGGGAAGGAAAGAAGGAAAAGGAAGGAAGGACAGAAGGAAGGAAGGGAGGAAGGAAGGAAGGAAGGGAGGGAGGGAGGAAGGAAGGAAGGAAGGAAGGAAGGAAGGAAGGAAGGAAGGAGCAATGGCAAAGGAGTTAGAAAGAAATAAAAGTAGAAACTCTGAAAATTATTTTCTTTGTGCACTGCTTAAGAGTACAGACTCTGGAGCCAGATAGCTGTATTTCAAACCCAGTTCCACACTTACTTATTGGACAAATTATTTAAGCTCCTTGCCTCAGTGTCTTTATAAAATGAGAATATTAGTAACACTTAAAGGAGTAGAGTAAGGGCTTAATATATATATATATATATATTTTTTTTTTGCCTCCAGGGTTATTGCTGGGGCTCAGTGCCTACAACATGAATCCACTGCTCCTGTAGGCCATTCCCCCCCCCCTTTTGTTGCCCTTGTTGTTGTAGCCTTGTTGTGGTTATTATTGTTTTTATTGATGTCGTTTGTTATTGGATAGGACAGACAGAAATGGAGAGAGGAGGGGAAGACAGAGATGGGGAGAGAAAGATAGACACCTGCAGACCTGCTTCACCACTTGTGAAGTGACTCCCCTGCACGTGGGGAGCCAGGGGCTTGAACTGGGATCCCTACTCAGGTCCTTGTACTTCTTGCCACATGAGCTTAACCCAGCTGCACTACCGCCGGACCCCCAGGGCTACGCCGGACCCCCAGGGCTTAATATGTTAACAATTAAAATGTGACAGGATAGCAGCCTGGGAGGTGGTTCTATAGACACAATGTTGGATTCTCAAGCATGGGGTCCCAAGTTTGATCCATTATATTGCATGTGCCAGAGTATTACCCAGGTTCTCACTTTCTCTCGCTCATAAATTAATAGCTTTTTAGTGATTGGTACTATGCACAACAAATTATAAGAGCAATGTAAGTGCTAGCCATCGTTATTGTTATATTTATAGCCATTATTTTGTCCTCACTTTTATTTTTTACACTTTGAAACAAACACATTATTGGAAAAGATTCTTTTGTTTGTTTTTACTATTTCTGTCATGGATTTCACTGATCTGGGGTCTATGATATAGTTAGATAGAGAGAGGCAGAGAGAGAAAAGAAAAGATAGCAAAGCATTGAAGCTTCCTCCATTGTACAGGGTGGGGGATCAGGTTTTAACATGGATCACATAAATGACAAAGCAAGCAAACTGTGTGGGTGAACTATCTTACCAGTCCTTGAAAAGCTTCTTTTAGACTCGTGAACTTCAATGACTAAAGAATAAGAAATTAACTATAAAATAATACCATCATTTTCAGAAGTCTATAATAAGGCTCACTAATTTTATGTAAAAGACTGAATGTTGAATCAAGTCCCTCCTACTTTCCATCTTAGCCTGTGATATATAATATCAAAGTCATGAACTGAATCCTTTCTCCTAATATCTGTGTTCAAACTATAATCCACAATGTGATGGCACTTGAAGATGAGGTCTATGGCAGTTAGTTTTAATCACATCATAAGAATGAAATCTTGATGAGATCAGTGTCTTTATAGAAAATTTGCTTTCCTTCTATGCTCTCTCTACTATTTGAGGATATAGGAAGAAGGCAGTCTTTTAGAGAACTGTCTTTTTGCTAGGCACTCTAACTGGATGACACCGTGATGATTTTGAACTTCATAACCTCCAAAAGATAAATTACTGCTTAATCCACCCAATGTGTGGTATTTTGTTTTGTCAACCCAAGTTAATACAATGGGCACTGTTAATGATAAGAATTTTCAGAAATAGGGCTGGGGAATTAGCATAATGGTTATACAAAAGACTTTCCTGTCTGAGACTCCGAAGTCCCAGGTTCAATCCCCTGAGCCAAAGATGAGCAGTGCAGTGATCTTTCACTGTGCCTTTCTCTCTCATTAAAATAAAATAAAAATAATTAAAATATATTACACACCTGATTGTGTGCACATGTTACAATGTGCAAGGATCTGGTTTCCAGGCCCTGGTCCCCACGTGTTACTGGTGTCTCTCTTTCTCTATCCCTCTGTGTCTCCCCCTACCCTCTTGATTTCTGACTGTCTCTATCCAATAAATAATGATAATAAATTAAAAATAATAATAATGTTCAGAAATTGAGGCTTTCATCATCTAGAGGAATATTCATTATTTTCTAAATGGCACCTATGATATCTATAAAGAAAAAAATTTAAAAATGAAATAGAGAACAATAATTATTATTGCTATCACTATTACTGGATTTTTTCCACTGACAGAGAGTTTAAAATAATTTCTAAAAGGAAAGGAAGGTCTTCTGTAGCCTTGTTGGAATTGTAAGAGAATATACAACAAGATAAATAGAAAAAAAAAAGTCATACTCCAGACACCGTAAACCTAATCCCAGTTTAGCTACAACAAACGACACTCAGCACTTTAACAACTGGGAGAAAAATCTAAGCTCCACAGATAAATAAAAGACTATAAAATCTGGATAGGTGCTAGAGACTGGATCACTTAACGGTGGCTTTTTTTTTTTTTTTTTTTTTTTTTGGTTAATACCAGGCCACCCCATCATCTGGGGCCCTACTGAAGGAATCCTTTGATTCCCACACAGATATGATGGCCCTTGACCTCAGATAGACCCTTCTCTCCACCATCACTGGTCACTTCCCATCAGAAACATCATCATAAGCCCTCTTGTGGGCCTCTCTAGGACTTTGCCGTCACTATAATGCAGCAAAAGTAGGGACTACCTCACTCTTCAAAGGGAGGCTAAGTCAGATTACTCTGCCTCTCAAAGAACTGGTCCTGAAATGAGTGCAGCCTAGAATGTTTCCAGCTATGACCATGGACTGCGAGCTCAGACTGGCAGGGACTTGGAGGTTACACAGGCTCCTATATTAAATGTGAATAGATACAGGCTGTGGGTGAGATCGATGAGGTAAACAGTTCATTGTATTTATATATTTTCTTTTTTTCTTTTTTATTTAAGAAAGGATTAATTAACAAAATCATAGGGTAGGAGGGGTACAATTCCACACAATTCCCACCACCCAATCTCCATATCCCACCCCCTCCCCTGATAGCTTTCCCATTCTCTATCCCTCTGGGAGCATGGACCCAGGGTCATTGTGGGTTGCAGAAGGTAGAAGGTCTGGCTTCTGTAATTGCTTCCCCGCTGAACATGGGCGTTGACTGGTCGGTCCATACTCCCAGTCTGCCTCTCTCTTTCCCTAGTAGGATGGGCCTCTGGGGAAGCTGAGCTCCAGGACACATTGGTGGGGTCCTCAGTCCAGGGAAGCCTGGCCAGCATCCTGGTGGCATCTGGAACCTGGTGACTGAAAAGAGAGTCAACATACGAAGCCAAACAAATTGTTGAGCAATCATGGACCCAAAGCTTGGAATAGTGGAGAGGAAGTGTTATGGGGGTACTCACTGCAAACTCTAGTGTACTTCTGCTTTCAGGTATATATTTTGCACTTGTTTTCAGATACGTGTGAACATATGCTCTCTCTCACAGAAATTGGTGTATTTATATATTTTCTTCAAGTTTGGGAGCTTCTCTCTGCCCTAGTCCAGTTTTCTAGCTGTATTCTCAACTCTGACACCACCTTCCCAGACAATATTTTTAGTCCACCTCTATGTTAGCTGGTAAGCTCAAGCAAAAATTACTGGTAATGGGCCCCTAGTCATATACCTAAAATAGATTTCCTAGCTTCTTTCCACCCTAAAATCCCTATTCTCACCTGCTCTATTCCTGTTTAATAAACATTTTGTCCTGCTTTGTATCTTACTACCTTTCATCCATCAAGTTGCAGATAATAACAATGATTCCATCCTGCCTTCCTTGAGCAGACAGCTTCGCCAATGTGTCCAGGAACCTCACCTATCCAGATTTCTATGCCACTAGGGAAGATAGAAACAGACTGGGGGGGGGGGGGTATAGGTAGAACTGCCAACATCCATGTCCAGTAGAAAGCAGTTATAGAAGCCAGAACTCCACCTTCTGCACACTGTAAAGAATTTTGGTTCATATCGCCAGATGGAAAGAAATGTTAGAGGAAGATGACCAGGGGGCTGTAAATTCCAATTCCATCATCACTCATAGATAGAAGAGAAAAAAAGGAATGGCATTTAGAAGAAGAGAAAGCAGGACCATAGATAAAATGGGCAAATAAATAGACCTCTTTATAGAAATAATAGTCAACCCATGTCTGTGACCTTGGGAAAACTACTGAGCTTTCCAAGAAGGGGTTAGGGACACAAAACTCTGGTGGTGGGAACAGTGTGGAACTGTATCCCTGTTATCTCATAATTTTGTAAATAAATATTAAATCACTAGTAAAATTTAAAGAAAAGAAATCATAAAAGAAGTCCATACATCTTAGTCAAGAATGAGATAACTATTGACTTATATAAAACAGAATTAACTATAAAATCAGGTCATCACTTGCAAATATATTCAAATTTTCTAATTTGAAACTTGTTAATATTCTTTTTTCTTTTATTTCTTTTTTTAATTTTCATTATATATCCATCTTTTTCTGAGTACAAGTATTTTATTTTATTTATTTATTTTTAATTTTTTATTTAAGAAAGGATTAATGAACAAAAACATAAGGTAGGAGGGGTACAACTCCACACATATCCATCTTTTATTGAGATTTTGTTAGAGTCAGTATTTCATTGCTGAGCATAAACCAAAATGTATTTAACATCCTGGACTGAATAGAATTCACATAGTTTTCACTTGTTTAATGATGTATTAAATCCACTTTTCACTATAGTATTGGCAACCAGCATTACATAGAATCTAATTACCTTCACAAAGGCACAGCCAGGTAGCACTTTACCTCAAGTAACTGTGATGAGCTTCTCGCCTCCCATCACAGGATTTCTTCAATGACTCCAAGCTATTAATTCCAGAAAAACACTTGATGCCCACACTTCATGAGCACTGAGATCCTGACCAATTGGAATGAAAACTTTTAGATATATTCTTAACACTTCTTTTCCAGTATGGACAAACCCAATATTGAATTGCATATGGCTTCTCAGATGGTGCCACAGGATTTAGCAAGCAGGCTGTATAGTTATTTTCCTCTTCTTCCCGTGTTCCTTACTTCAATTTTTCCAAATAAAGCACATACACATATGCCTCTGTTTTAGATTCTGTTATCTAGGGAAACACGTCAAGAAACATGGCAATAGGAATGACTTTAGATGTAAGATCCTTACAATGGAATTTTGGAACTGGACTTCTTAATGGAGAACTGGTCATGAGGAACCCCCACTGATGGTAAAAATAAATAAATAAACAAGCAAACTTAAAGAACTTTCTAGGGGCCAGGCGGTGGCACACCAGATTAAGTGCACATAGTACGAAGTGCAAGGGCCCAAGTAAAGATCCTAGTTCAAGCCCCCAGGTCCCCACCTTCAGGGGTCGCTTCACAAGTGGTCAACCAGGTCAGCAGTTGACTTTTCTTCCTCTCTGAACTCTATCTAACCCTCCCCTCTCAATTTCTCTCTGTCCTACCCAATGGGGAAAAAATGGCTCCCAGGAGCAGTGGATTCATAGTGCTAACACCCAGGCTCAAGCAATAACCCTGGAGTCAATAATAGTAAGGATAATAATAACTTTCTTTGCAATGGCATCACAATAATTACTAAGCCTTTTTATTGGTAGATTCAGCTAAAGTATAGGTAGAACGCATAAGGCAATTACAATTACAGTTTTTTAAATTGTAGGTATTGTGGTATACACCAGTTTTGTTAATTATATTGGAATCAGTAAACATCAGAATAACCAATTATCAACTCTAGCAAACTGTGAAATTCAATGAACTTCTGGGACAGCTCTCAAGGAAAATCTCATTATCTCTCGTAAGAGGATCACCATGGCTGAAAATCGAGCTTCAGATAAAATTTCTAAGGTGGCCTTGGTAATGATGATGTCATTGCAAAGGATTATTTGCTTTATTTCTTTATTTACATGAGATTATGAGACATAATCTGGTACAGATCTATGTCAGAGTCAGAAGACATCTAGGTAAAGGATTAGACCTAATTACTAAAATGAAGATATTTTGGTGAAAAAGCTTGAGAATCAGAAACATTGCCATTTTCTGAATTCACCATTCTCTCTCTCTTATTTTTATTTATTTTTTTTGCCTCCAGGGTTATTGCTGGGGCTTGGTGCCTGCACTATGAATCCACTGCTCTTGGAAGCTAGTTTTCCCATTTTGTTGCCCTTGTTGTGCTTGTTGTAGTTGCTATTGTTATCATAGCTGTTGTCGCTGTTGGATAGGACAGAGAGAAATGGAGAGAGGAGGGGAAGACAGAGAGGAGTAGAGAAAGTTAGACACCTGCAGACCTGCTTCACCACCTGTGAAGCGACTCCCTGCAGGTGGGAAGCCTAGGGCTTGAACCGGGATCCTTACTGCATATAGTTGTTCATAGAAGCCTCGCATGATATGTTGAATTTCTTTTATTTTTTTTTTTTATTTTTTTTTTATTTAAGAAAGGATTAATTAACAAAACCATAGGGTAGGAGGGGTACAACTCCACACATTCCCACCACCCAATCTCCATAACCCACCCCCTCCCATGATAGCTTTCCCATTCTCTATCTCTCTGGGAGCATGGACCCAGGGTCATTGAGGGTTGCAGAAGGTAGAAGGTCTGGCTTCTGTAATTGCTTCCCCGCTGAACATGGGCGTTGACTGGTCGATCCATACTCCTAGTCTGCCTCTCTCTTTCCCTAGTAGGGTGTGTCTCTGGGAAAACTCTCAGAAGGCTAGACATGGACCTTCCATATGATACAGTAATTCCTCTCCTGGGGATATACCCCAAGGACTCCATAACACCCAACCAAAAAGATATGTTGAATTTCTGCGGTGTCTGTTGTGATATCTCCTCTTTCATTTACTATCCGATTTATTTGGGTCTTCTCCCTTTTTTGTTTTGTGAGTCTGGCTAAAGGTTTGTCGGTTTTGTTCACATTATCAAAATTGTTCTTCAGATTTGACCACTCTCTTAAGTTCACACTTAAGGTGGCCATTTTCCCACACATTTAATGACTAGTTTTTTGTTTTTTAATTTAGTATGTATAAATGGGATGTTCTTCTTTCAATTTTTTATTTTCTATATAAAAATAAAATTGTACATATCCAGTAAGCATGTACTTATTGGGGGATATTAACATTTTGAAAATAATTAGTACCTTTTTCAGGGTTACTTTATGTAATTTGAGCAAATATTACTTATTAAAGATAGAAATATATTCTCATAGTCCGGGAGGTGGCATAGTAGATAAAGCATTGGACTCTCAAGCAGGAGGTCCTGAGTTCAATCCCCAGCAGCACTAGTACCAGAGTGATGTCTGGTTCTTTCCCTCCTCCTATCTTTCTCATTAATAAATGAAATATATAAAAATATACTCTCTTTTTTATGTGATAAGTATACTTTTTCAGTTTGTTCTTCACCATTGAATTTTACCTGTGACATTTTTTTTTGATCCTTTGTGGTTGTTATTTGGAGGTTTGTCCTATTGACTTGGCTCTTTCTGTTTCAGAACCACATTGCTTTACTGTGATAGCTTCATAGTGTTTCAAAATTTTATACTGCAAGCTTCTTGTTTTCTTTCTTTATTTAAAAAAAATCCTATTGTTATTTTTTGTAGTTATTTTTGATAAAATTCCATTGAAATTTAATAATTAGTTTGGATATCTTAACTAGGTACTCACATACCTTCTTCATTTTGACCTGTTTATATTGTGAATTGCTGCAATATGTTCCCAAAGTAAATAATTGTTTAATACTTTAAAAACCAAACATTATTTCCATATGTTTACTCTCACCTTAGTTACCTTGGTTGGACCCTTACTTTTAAATCTGGTTTATAGTAGCCTAACCCAAATGTGCTCTCAACCATGTACACAACCACCAGCCAGCCCAGTGAGATGCCTTTCTTGAGCTTACTTTGATTTTTCTCTCTCTCCTATATATTTCTAGCACATCTCATGCATGCTACTGTTTTTACAGATATCCTATTGCATGGTCATTTTTGTTAAATCTCTAGAGTCAAAGATGATTCTCTGTTATTTTGCTTTTCTCAGAGTCTAACAGTCTCTGGAATATAAATCCAGTTAATATATAAATATGATAACTGACAAAATGAATGACTGAGTTTCCATACCTGAAATATCTGGATGGCATTTCACCTGAACATTATAAAATTACAAAATCAGATAAGTATATGAGTGTTCTGTGAGCACCATTCATTGATATACAAATAGACAGTGAGAATCCAAGATACAAAATTATATTCCCAAATGATCATGTGGAAAGGTTGTTACTTCCTAGGTTAAAGAAAAAAAAGGAAATCATTTACATATCAAATCTTGTTTGAAACTCACTAATTCTTAAGATTTGAGGTTGTAAACATTTCATTTGCTATTTCTCATTAGTATGAACAATACATAATCACAGTTATTTCCATCTAACCTTTATATATTGTGACATTCTCAAGTTCAGAACTTTCCTTTGTTAAAAGGTTATATTTTACCTTTTTTTCACAAAGTAGTTTATCAGTTACCTCAGAAGACTAGACTTTATGATGAAATGTACAGATACGCAGATGTTGACATATAGTGCTACATACCTGAAAGTCATATAATGTCAAAAGCCAATGTCACGGTAATATAAAATTATTTAAAAGAATAAATCGTATTTGTATATTCTGATAAATTCAGGTATCTATATTCATTTTGGAATGCTTTTAAAGAGCAAGTCTGCATTCTAAATAACAAGATACATATATTAAATGAGTATAGTAAAAGTCAAAAAGACTGAACATAAACGTCTAAGGTTGATGTTATTCTTACCACATTAAAATAGCAGAACATGCTATGGAAAGTTTCTTAAGCTACATGTTAAAAAGCAGCTTATAAATGGACAAAAAAATTCTCATCACCTAAAACTTAAAAAAAAAACAATTACAGATATTTTTATTCTATTAAGCCAAAACCACTTATACTTTTTATCTTTTTATCTTTTTTCAAATAATTTGGGGGGTTAATTGTTCACAGTACAGTTATTAACACTTGGATACAATTTCTTTTTAAATATTTATTTATTTATTTATTTATTTATGGATAGAGACAGAAATTGAGAAGAAATGGGGAGATAGAAAGGGGAAGAGATGGAGAGACATCTGTAGCCCTGCCTCACCACTCATAAAGCTTTCTCCTGCATGTGGATACCAGGGGCTTGAACCCAGGTCCTTGTGCATTGTAACATGAGCACTTAATCAGGGGTGCCACCGCTTGGCCCCTGGATACAATTTCTTATCCCCCATCACAGATATCTGCAGAACACTTACAGCTCTAGGTAAGATCCTTTGCCACCATGATGCATCAAGGCACCAATACCCTCTCCACTGCCTCTCTCCTCCTAATTCATTACTCAGAGTCCGTTGCTTTGATACATTACACCTTGTCCAGATTTCACTTTGTGCTTTCCATTTTTGTTTTTGTTTTACCTATAAATAAAACTAAACTGATTTATAGAAGCTATTCAGTTTTACTGCAAGTTTTAAAATATTTTCCACAATAATATATGTACTTATACTTGTTTTAATATGTTTCACTATATATTTTTTACAGTTTAATGCATCATAGTTAGAGTAACATTTGGGGGACATAAATAAAATTTAGTTACACCGTAAGCTATAATTTAAGAAATGAGTAATTTGGAGGCTTTCTTTCTTTCTTTCTTTCTTTCTTTCTTTTTTTTTTTTTACCAGAGCATTCACTGCTCAACTCTGGCTTATAGTGGTGTAGGGGGATTAAACTTGGGGCTTTGGAGCCTCAGGCCTGAGAGTCTTTTTGCAGAACCCTTGTGCTATCTACCTCCTCCTGACTAATTCTTTTAAACACTTGATTATTATATAAACAGCTATCTAAATCTTCAGAAAAAAAATCACAAGGACTCAATTCCAGTGTTCTTTGACTTTGATGTCCTAGGAATATGTATGTCATCTCCTACTAAACTTTACTTTTGGATTTTGTAAATTACCATTGTGTTTTTGCTTCTTATAAAATGTTGATATCTGGAGGTTGGGCGGTAGCGCAGAGGGTTAAGCACACGTGGCGAGAAGCACAAGGACCACCTTAAGGATTCCGATTCCAGTCCCTGGCTCCCCATCTGCAGGGGAGTCGCTTCACAGGCGGTGAAGCAGGTCTGCAGGTGTCTCTTTTTCTCTCCCTCTCTCTGTCTTCCCCTCCTCTCTCCATTTCTCTCTGTCCTATCCAATAACGATGACATCAACAATAACTACAACAACACTAAAAAGACAACAAAAGAGAAAATAAATTTTTAAAAAGGTTGATATCTTAAGCAACACCCACCACCAAAGTTCTGTGTTCCCACCCTTCCACCTCCCAAAGATAGCCGCCATAGTTTTCACAATTCTTAGAAATAACTGGCTTTCTTTTTCTTTTTCTTTAATTTACTACACACAGTACAGTGCTTGATTCAGAATGGCGGGGATTATAATAATATGTTCTTTGGGAAGAAGCATTCCTATTGGATAAGTGTTTGGAAAAGGATAGGAAATAGTAACCTTTTACCTTACGTGTTTTTCTCTTCCTGTTACCCAGGGTTTGGATATCACAAGGTCTATGCAAATAGATGATGTTATATTTATGCACTTCATTCCTTTTGATTCATTCATTCTTTTACCAAGTTTCCAGTCTTTTATTCCTGCATTCTCACTGCTAAAACACTTTATTCAACAGTTATGGAAGCAAACTTGAATATGTAGTTACAAATCAGTGCATACCTGTCTTTCAAAGCAAATTAAAAAGGTGTGGGTGAGAAGTATATGTTGTCAAAATCTGATACTCACATATTTCTTCATTACCTTTTCACAATTAAGTACAAAAGTCATACACAAATGGACTCCTCATAAGTAGCAAAATATTGTTCACCATTTGGCACTAGGCTTGCTGAAAGTAGTTCAGTATGCTGTTTCATTCCCATTTGAAATGCCAGCTAGGAATTTTTAGCATCATGGGTATGTTGTGGGATCAACACAACAGACTGAGTATTGAGACCGTAAAAAGTGAACTTTGCATAATTTTAAATACACTTTTTACTTGTTAGGAAGCAGAAAAAAAAGATTAAGAAATAAAATTGACAAAAGTCACATAATATATGGCATAATACAGATAACCAAGAAAGAACTTACCATATTATATAACACACACACACACACACACACACACACACACACAGTCATGATTTTCTTTTTTGTCATGTCTTTGGGGCATCACCACCTTGTGCTTTTTTTTTTTTTCAGGTAGAAAGAACAAGACACAAAGGCTGAGAGAAAGGAATAAAAACATCACCACTCATATTTCATCAATGTGAGGAGGTCAGGCCCAAACCTGTGTCTTGTATATGTCAAAATAGCACACTATCTAAGTGAGCTATTGTGCTTGCCTCATGTTTCATATTTGAAATCAATTATGCCCCCCCAATGAAAGTCAACTCACAACTGTGATGCTGTTAGAATTATTAACAGCTTTCAAAGGAGGGAATGGGAACACAGAACTCTGGAGGAGGGAACAGTGTGGAATTATATTACTGTCATCTCATAATCTTGTAAATTAATATTAACTCACTAATAAAAATAAATTAATTTTAAAAATGACCAATTCAAAAGTTTGCTTAATCATCAATATTTTAAGTATTCTGCCAACAATCAATTATTTAAAACTATTTTACGTTGAGATATAATTGTTATATAGCAATACAGAAAAGTTCAAGGTGTGTAACATATTACTGTAATACATTTATATATAGACAATTGCAAGATGAATACTACAGTAACATGAATGCTTTTTAATTACTTTATTTATGCTTTAAATTATTTTCTTTTGATAGAGACAAGAAGAAACTGAGAGGGAAGGGGGATATAAAGAAGGAGAGACACCTGCAACACTATTTTGCTGTTTTTCCTTTCAATATTTATTTATTTATTCCCTTTTGTTGCCCTTCTTTTATTGTTGGAGTTATTATTATTGTTGTTATTGATGTCCTCCTTGTTGGATAGGACCGAGAGAAATGGAGAGAGGAAGGGAAGACAGAGAAGGGTAGAGAAAGATAAACACCTACAGACCTGTCTCTTTGCCTGTGAAATGACTCCCCTGCAGGTGGGGAGCCGGCCTCTCAAACTGGGATCCTTACTCCAGTCCTGGTGCTTTGAGCCACCCGTGCTTAACCCACTGCACTACTGCCCGACTCCCTATTTTACTATTTATGAAGCTTTCTCCCTGCAAGTGGGAACCAAGAGCTTGAGCCTTAGTCTTTGTACATTGTAACGTGTGCACTGCCAAGTGCTCCACTTCCTGGCCCCTAATTAATACTTTAAAAAATATTTATTTGTGTATTCATTTATTTAGAAGAAAGGAGGAGAGAGGGGGACGGAGGGAGACAGAAGGAGGAAGAGAGAGAAACAGAGCATCATTCTTCTATATACATTGCCAGCGATCAGCCTCACACTAGAGGAGGCTTAGTCCACTGTACCACGTCTCAGACTGCTAAGTAATACTTAAATCCTGTCACATATTTACCCAATTTTTTTCATGGAAAAATTTAGTCTCTTCATCTATGTTGATTATGACACAGAGTATCACTCACTGCATTGTATTTAAGACCATCAAACCTGAATCTGCTTGCAAAGTTTAATCCTTAAGTATTTCTCCAGTCAGCCCAGCCTAGGTCCAGGTAATTGCCATTCTATGCTATTGTTACAAATTCAGTTTTAGTATATTCCATATAGAAATCATACAGTACTCACCTTTCTCTGTTTGTTGTAAAGAGCACTGAATTGAACTTGTGTGTGTAGAATGTCTTTTTGAAATATTAATTTCAAATTTTAAAAACATCTTAATACTGGGGCTGGATGATGGCACACCAGTTGAGTGCACATATTATAATGCAGAAGGACCCAGGTTCGAGCCCTGAGTCCCCACCTGCAAGGGGAAAACTTTGCCTGTGGTGAATAAGTGTTGCAGGTGTCTCTCTTTCTCCCACTTTATCGCCCCTTCCCTTTTGATTTCTGCCTGTCTCTATACAATAAATAAATAATGATAATAACTTCTTTAAAAAAAACACCTCAATACCTGGGTATATCAATTCAGAAAAAATAATGCATACTTCTCCACATAACATTAGGGATAAAACTCCAAGAGATACGGTTTGGGGAACAAATTTAACTAGTGGTAGGGTGACTTTTCTCCATCAAACTATTTTTTTTTAATTTTTATTTATAAAAAGGAAACACTGACAAAAACCATAGGATAAAAGGGGTACAACTCCACACAATTCCCACCACCAGAACTCTGTATCCCATCCCATCCCCTAATAGCTTTTCTATTCTTTATCCCTCTGGGAGAATGGACCAAGGGACATTATAGGGTGCACAAAATGGAAGGTCCAGCTTCTGTAATTGCTTCCCCGCAAAATATGGGCATTGACAGATCGATCCATACTCCCAGTCTGTCTCTCTCTTTCCCTAGTGGGGTGGGGCTCTGGGGCTCCAGGACATATTGGTGGGAATATAAGATGATGAGTTCCTAATGGTGGGACCTTATTCCAATATGATGGGTGTCCTTACAATATGAGGAGATCCTAATGGAACATACACAAAGTAAGGACCCTGTGAAGAAATAATAGAGCATAGCTTCTAATCATTAGCTCAAGACAGAATGGTTATTAATAGCACTAGAAATAAAAGGAATATAAAGAAAGCAGTAACAATCTATCTTCATTAGTAAGATTAAAAAAAAAACACAAGTACCAGTATTGTTCAAATAATTGCAGTACAAGTACATAAAAGCACTCTCTCCCAGTGATGAGAGTACACTTTGGTCAGTACTATATGAAACAATTCAGATATTTGTAATATATTAGTAAACCTGTATGCCTTTCCATTTATTAAAGTTTATCCTGAAGAAGTAACTCAACAGGTTAACAGAAAAATGTGTGTACACGAATGTAAGATTGTTTTAGGCAAGAAAAATAGAAGACAAATTTGGCAGTAAAGAATAAAATGAATGAACTAATTAAGATTGCAGCTATACAGTGAAATATTTTTCAATCAAAATTATGTAGTAAGACAAGGATAACTAGGCAACCCAGTAAATGGGAGAGGATATTTGCACATCACTGATATCAAATGTCTATACAGAATTGGTACAGATATACAAAATAAGTAAAACTAACCCAAAGAACTAAATAGTTTTCCAAAGAAGAGAAAACTAACCCAAAGAACTAAATAGACAGTTTTTAAAGAAGAGATACACATGGCCCACAGATACATGAAGAAATGCTTCACTTCACTTATCATTACAGAAATGCAAATTAAATCTACACTGAAATACTATCTCACACATGAGAGAATAACTTCCATCAACAAATCAGGAAATGACAGATGTCGGTGAAGTTGTGGAGAAAAGGGAACCCTGCTACACTTCTGGTGAGAACGCAAACTGATGTAGTTTGGAAGACTATGTACAGTCCTTAAAGAAATAAAAATAGAATTATCTTACGATCCAGTAATACTACTGTTATACACTTATTCAAAGGACACTCAAGCACTAATTCAAAGAGGTATATGCACCCCTATGTTCACAGCTGCATTATTCACAATAGACAACAATTGGAAGCAGCCTCAATGCCCGTGAACAGATGATTGGCTGAATAAGTTATGGGATATATTCCATGGAATACTACTCTGCAATTAAAAAAGATGATATTGTGTCCTTTGAAACAAAATGAATGGAACTGAAGGTGGTTATGCTTAGTGAAATAAGTAAAGAGTTCAAAGGCTACTAATACCCAGTTTCGTTCATATGTAAAATCTAGCCATCTGATACACACAAACTTGAAATAAAACAACAACAACAAAAGAAGCAAACAGACTGTTTATAAGACTTCCAAGAACTATGGTGGTTATCTTTGGGAGATGAGAGGTGGGGATACAGAAGTTTAGTAGTGGGTATGGTATAGCACTATACACTGTAATCTTATAATCTTGTGTAACACACGATTCATAACAAATTAAAAAATGTAAAAAAGAATTATGTAGAATTTGGGAGATGGTTCACTCTGCAGAGAGTACACGTTACTATATAGGAAGGCCTGGGTTGGATGCCCCCACAGCACCACATGGGGAGACATGCACAGGTGAAGTTTTACAGTTTTTCGCTGCTGTGGTACCTCCTTTTCTCTCTGTTGCTTGCAGGATTTATCTGATACTGCAAGGAAAATAAGAGTCTACTGGGAGGGGTGGAATTGCACAGAGCACATAGTGTGACAAACAAAAAGAAAAAGAACGCAATTATGTAGATCATTTCTCTGTATGTGTACACAGAATTTCCAAGACATAATGTTAAATGAAAATAGACAGACTATATTAGGTTCCTAACTTTGTAAAAATATACATAGAAGTGCATATGATGAAAAGTGAGTATTTATAGCTTTTATGATTTGTTTACATTGAGCATACAATATTTTGCCAACCAGAAAAGTTGACTATTTTTATTCAAAGAAAAAACAACCAGGAATATATTTGTAGAAATAAAAAAAAATACATCCTACATATAGAAAATATATTTAAAGCAGACAGAGGGTAGATAGCATAATGGTTCTGTAAAGAGACTCTCGTACCTGAGGCTCCAAAGTCCCAGGTTTAATACCCTGCACCATCATAAGCCAGAGCTGAGCAGTGCTCAGGTAAAATAAATAAATAAATAAATAAATAAATAAATAAATAAAGTATAATTTCTGTGACAGAAATGAACGTTTTTATCAAACATTCTTGTCTGAAATGACTCATATTCTAGAGGAGGAAAGACTTAATAAGGCCTAGGGGTTTAAACATTTGGGAAACATGAATTTAGAGGTTTCCTGAAAGTTTTATATTGTCTGTAGAAGAAATGTTGTGATAATGGTTCCTTGATATTTATGAGAAAACACTGAATAACACAGTTTGATACAGCCAACAATATTTATGCACCTTTCCCATATTTGGGAGCTACTCTCTTCCCGATCCAGCTTTCTAGCCTTTTTTCCAGTCATGACATCATCTCCCCGGACAATAACTTGGATCCACTTGCATATCAGATGTCAGGCTCAGAAAAAAAAAAAAGTATAATCATGGGCCCTTTGGAATATAATTAAAATAGGCCTACTAACTGTCTACAAAACGGAGACCCCCAAATCTTCATCTGCACTATTCCAGCCTTTAGGTTCATGATTAGTCAACAATTTGTTTGGCTTTATATGTTAACTCTTCTTTCAGCCACCAGGTTCCAGATGCTACCATGATGCCAATTGGACTAACCCATTTGTTCCCCCTACTACCAAAAAAAAAATGTTGGGAGTGGAGGGTTTCATTAAATATACTTATATGAAATGTCATCTATAATGCTTGCAACATTAGAGCCTTACTTGCATCTCCTTCTGAAATCTTCAATGTTTTCCATCTATTGGCCTATTTACCCTTTGTTAGATAAAAGATTATATTTTTTTTCAATTGCCATAATTTAACAACATGGTATTAATATGGTACTAGAAAAGTACTACTCATTACTCTTTTAATCAGAAAAATTCTAGGGTGCCGGCGGTAGGGCAGCAGATTATGCACATGAACTAAGTGCAAGGACAGGCAAAAGGATCCTGGTTTGAGCCCTAGACTCCCCACCTACAGGGGGTCGTCTCACTGGTAGTTAAGCAGGTCTGCAAGTGTCTCTCTTTCACCCTCTCTGTCTTCCCCTCCTCTCTCAGTTTCTCTCTGTCCTGTCCAACAACAGCAATGGCAACAATAACAATAACAGCAACAAGGGCAGTAAAATGGGAAAGAAGTCTCCCAGGAGCAGTGAATTTGTATTGCAGGCACAGAGTACCGAGTCCAGCAATAACCCTCAAGTCAAAAAAAAAGAAAAAAAAATCCTATATGTATAACTACATAGTCTACCAAATGAGGACTATTTTTTTTATAGCAGAAAATAAAAGAGGAATCTCTGAGCTACAGTTATAAATAAACTTATAGAAAATTCATCCTTTTATAATATCTATCCCCCAACAAGGACATGTATTCTTTCTTTATTCACTTTGGCTCCTTTTCATATACTTTGCCTTGTGACTTGTTTGCATTCATACAGGTTGCATATATTTCCTATTAAATATATTCTTGACTTCCTTTGTACTGGATTCAGATTTCTGCATGGGAAGATAAAATACCCTAATGTCTTTGTTTAATCTGCAACTTAACTCTCCTTTTCATGCCTGCTTTATTTCTAAGAACACCATTCTCTAAGAATTGTGATTGGGTTCTGATCAATTTTGGTTTTGAGAACTCCTTCAGTTAAAATACTGAATCAAAAAATGTTTAAATGGGAGGCTGCTCCCTGCATCTCTACATCCACCTTGTCACTGCTTCTCAATAGCTGAAAACATGACCTGACAAGGAGGCCAGCAAAGCATTGGTTGCTTAGCAACAAATGAGACTAGCTCCTCCTCTTCCCATTCTTCTAGAAATAAAGGTTTAAGCCTCAGGGCCCAGAAGGGAAGCATCAGTTAGAACTCCTGGTCAAGGGCCTTTCTACTTCAGTCGGCCTTTGCTTACTTCCAAAACCCATTCAGCATTCTTAGTTTAGGTCATGGGGTAGATTTCTGTAGGGTAGTCTTATCACAAGAGGGAGAATACTAGCATAGGAAAGCACCTCAGAGAGACTCCAGTGCCAAGACTGCCCAGCCCCTCCAGATCTGTCAGAATCACAATCTTAAATCAAAAGAACACAGTTGCAGGGAGGATCAACTATCTACTGTCATTCTGTCTGTTCCCAAGTTGAAGTTCAAGCTTCCTTTCATCTGTCCTTTTCCTGATGGATTCTAAATATTTACTTGTTGATTGACTGATGAGAGGGGGTGGGAGAGATTGAGAGAAAGAGCCATAGGATCCCTATGTGTAGTGAGGATGCTTCAAGGGTGGTGAAAGAGGTCTGCAGGTATCTATTGTTCTCCCTCTCTATTTCCTCTTCTCCAATAATTGCTCTATGTTCTATTTAATTTTTTTTAAATAAAGAAAATAAAGAGCCAGAGTATCACTGTAGCACTTACAGTGTAGGAGTTTGAACTTAGGATCTCATGCTTAAAAGTCCTAAGCCTTTTGTACCCTGCCACCTCCTAGACCATAGTTTGTCCTCACTGTGGTTTTTGTCTCTCCTAACTCTTCCATCTCTTTCCTTCTCATTTTTCTTTTTTGTTCTTCTTTATTTTTATTTTTTTGAGACAGAGAGACAGGGAGAGGGTAAATGAAACCACAGTATCAAAGCTTTCTTCAGTGTCATGAAGACTGGACTGGAACCTGGGTCCTACACATGGCAAAGCAGCACACTACCCAAGTAAATATTCTGGGAATCCCCGGTTGGCATTTTCAGATAGAAATAAATAGAAACAGAGAGGGGGGAAAGATACCACAACTCTGAAGCTTTCTTCAGTGCTGTGGGAATGGTTTTCCTGTTGAACTTTAGTTCCCATTTCCCTCCAATAATATTTTTCAATTCAGTTCACTTATTTCATTGCTCCAATTTGAAAAATAAATATGATTTTTCTGAAACCCTTATCATCCAATATACAAAGCTATTGAAAAAAAATAGTGTTTTGGTGTTAGGGGTTAGTTAAAATTGATGGCTTAATAGGTTCTTGAAAACTGCAATAATAGCTTGACTTTCAAGTTTTTGGGTTTCATTGAGAATAGGTAAAAGGGTGAGAGTAGATAGCATAATGGTTATGCAAAGAGACTCTCATGCCTGAGGCTACAACGTCCCAGGTTCAGTCCCCTACACCACCATAAGCCAAAGCTGAGCAGTACTCTGGTTAAACAAACAAAAATTTTTAAAAAAGGAAAGAGAACAGGTAAAAGCAAAATACCTAAGGAGCCATGCAGCGTGAGTCATGAATCTTTAATTGTCCATTCCTCAACCAAACATGTGCATCCTGAGAGAGCAGGTCCCGAGAGGCAGCATGAATCCCAAGAGAGAAAAAGGAAAATGGGAGTGTCTCCACCAAATATCAGCTTAAATAAATCTCCAGTTCTCACAGAATTTCAGTCTTTTCTTCTGCCTTTGTGCTATACCCTAATGCTTAAATGGCGTCCACTAATCATGCCCAGGTGGTCCTGCCTTCCTCTTTGTCCCTTAGCTATCAACAGTCTTTTTTTTTTAAATTTTTTAAATTAATTTTATTTTTGAGAGAGATGAAGAGAGGAGAGAGAGAGAAACACCAGAGCACTGCGCAGCTCAGGCTTATGGTGGTGCGGGGGATTGAACCTGGGATTTAGGAGCCTCAGGCATGAGAGTCTGTTTGCATAACCATTATGCTGTCTCCCCCGCCCAGCTATCAACATTTTAATGGATATTCCATCCCAAAGCTGCATCAGGTACCAGCTACACCATTATTTGTCTATACTTAGTGGGGTGTCAAATCCTTATTCAACCAACTATATTGCTAGAATAAACCAGCAAAAGGGTGGAATATGGCCTTAACTCCTGGTTGGGATCATATTATAAGGAATGAAAATAACTAGGCCATAGTGAGTAGATTTTCTACCATATTGTTCTTTTACTTTATCTTTTGTGTCTTTTTGTTTCAGCTGTCTCTTTTTACACACCACGGAGACTTTTTTTTTCAATCAGATTTTAAGGGTTAATCTGTTAAGTGAATTGAATTGTTTAAGTCTATTTTTTTGTCTCTAGACTTAGTGTTGAAGCAAAATTGATTAAATATTTTAAATATATTAAATTTTAATTTCATGAAAATAAGACTGTCACCAAATACTGATACGTGTGCTGAGTCCTACCAGAATCCTTTTCTATAAGTAGCATGCTGTCATTTAATCCTCATTGATAGTTGAGAAAATGCGCACAAAGAGTACAGAGTTTGCTCAGTAGCATGTACCTCTGGCAAGCAGTGAACCAGGATCAGAATCCAGGCTAATTGGCTGCAGAGCCTGCTACTACCTTAGTTATAGAATTCTGTGCCTTCAGTATTTTCTTCTCTGCTTCCTCTAGATCCTTCCTTTATATCTGTCCTTTTCCATGTCAGTCCTATCTCTTCAGATTGAGTGAGGTTCCCCTTCTTTGGTATGAAGGCAACTCTCAAAAAACAAAACCAGAGAAACAGTGAAGAGGGGTTGAGTGCTCACTTAACATTCCAGAGATGCCTGCTGGCAAGGCCTTGGAATGCTGTTGAACCATCACCATCCTGGGCAAGAGTGTAAGGCTTCATCCTTTACCCAGTCCACTCTAAACTCCCATCTCTGTTCCTCCAAAGCTAGCAGGTTTTGCCAGATATTTTCTCTATTTCTCATAAGACCATTAAACTCTCTTGAAATCAATAAATAAAAATAAATGACAGCTTTCTTTAATTATTTTATAAACTCTATTCTATTTGGGGAAAAAAAATATCCAATGTTTGGAAAGACAGAGAGGGGGAGAGAAAGATAGATATCTGCAGACCTGCTTCACTGCCTGTGAAGAGACTTCCCTGGAGGTGGGGAGCCGGGGGCTTGAACCAGGATTTTTACTCTGGTCCTTGTGCTTTGCGCCACCTGCGCTTAACGCGCTGCACTACCACTGGACTCCCTTTGGTAACTTTCTTATGATTCATCCTACTTTAAGGAATTTTTAACTCATTTTCCTCTATGTGAAGTTTTTTTTTTTTTTTTTTTTCCAGCTACCCAATATTGCCATTAAAAGAAAAAATAAGAAAAGAAAGAAAAACTCATGGGCCAGGCAGTGGAGCACCTTGCCCTGAATCTGAGTCCCTGCTGCCCACCTTCAGGGGTGATGTTTCACTAGCAGTGAAGCAAGTACTGCAGGTGTCTGTCTATCTCTCTCCCTCTCTATCTTCCTTACCCCTCTCAATTTCTCTCTGTCTTATCAAATAAAAAGAAAGGGTAGGATGGGGTGGGAAATGGCTGTCGGGAGTTGTGGATTCCTGGTGCAGGCATCAAATTCCAACAACAACCCTGGTCACAATAAAAACAATTAGTTTAGGAACAAACAATAAATTGTTATTTATACCCAATCTGTAACTAGAGTGACTAGAAACTGAAATTACAGAAAAGTAATGGGGACTTAGTAAGAGGCTCATTGACTACAAACACATGCATTCCATGTATGAGTTTATGAGTTTGGTCTCTGATAGAATTCATAGGTGATGGGATGGTTGAGAGGTGCTCTGCATCATTCTCTCTCTCTCTCTCTCTCTCTCTCTCTCTCTCTCTCCCTTTCAGTAAATAAAATTATACTAGGAGTGTGATTCATTGCTATTGCACACATGTGAAGTCCTGGATCCTATCCTTGATACTACATTTTAAAAAATGATCAGGACTAGGAGATAGCATAATGGTTATACAAAAGACTCTTATGCCTAAGGGTCTGTGGGATCAGGTTCAATCCCCAGCATTGACATAACCCAGAGCTAAACAGTGCTCTGGTCCCCTGTCTCTCTCTGTACCTCTCTCTCATTAAAATAAAAATATTTTAAATGAAAAACAATCAAAAGAACAACAACGATAATAAATGGTAATATTAATATTTCATATACTAAGATCATTAAGTATATATCTACATTATAAATTAATACTAATCTGCCAGGAATCTAAGTGACATTATAAATGCTACATATCTTCTTTTTTTTTTTTTAGATGCTACTGAGAACAGGAAAAACATTAAAAGAACATTTACCTGCTATATGGCAAAAAGCATACCAATTTCTCATTTATAGTTTTCATTCTGGGATGTAGCAACAACTGAGATTCTGGAAGTCTGACAAAATTTCACTGGCTCCAGTAAAAGTCAATGGAAATTTTTCGTAAGTGCAATAATATTCTTTAACTTTTTGAACACTAAGTATAAATTTGGAATAATAGAAGAGAAATTGATTAATGTCCAGCAGTTTATAATTGACATGTAGGCCAATAACACTACAGAATATTTAATTTCTTTTTTTTTTTTTTTAACCAGCACACTCATCAGCTCTGGTTTATGGTGGTACAGAGGGATTGAACCTGGGACTTTGAAGCCTCAGGCATGTGGGTCTGTTTGCATAACTATTATGATGTCTACCCTCACCCCAGAATATTTAATTTCAAAAGTTACCCTAAATTAGGAAAAATTACATTTAAAAATTAAATGAATTGTCCTATGTACCAACTGTACTGTAGACAGCTATCTCCAATAGAATAATAGAAATTAAATGAAAACTCCTCCATTGAATTCTGTTTAGCTTCTTCTAAAAAAATAATAAAGGTGAAGAGAGTGGGGTGATAATGTCTTCTAAAGGTATTATAAAGTATTTTCTGTAAAATGTCCATGTGGAATAATCTGAAGAAAGAAAGGGAAGAAAGAAAAAGAAGAAAGAAAAAGAGAGAAATGAGACATATACAGCATCAAATCTTTTAATAAAGACTTCTTTAAAAAGAAAAGAAAATGCCTACATTCCAGGAATCTTACTAATAAAAATGTGTGTGTGTGTGTGTGTGTGTGTGTGTGTGTGTGTGTATACACAAATAAATATGTTCCATTAGTGCTTCACAAACTAGTATTAGGGAAAAAATTAAATTTCCTTCTGCTATAGAAACAGCAGTAAAGGAGCTAAATTTAATGCTACTCAACCTCATAAAACACAGGTTCTTTTCTCACCACTAAAGTTCTAAAAGGGGGGATACAGCATGGTTAGAATTATTCCTGGTTTTGAAAACATCAATTATGAAAAGCATTAGGATTGTGTTTTTACCAGCAACTGCTTACCACATATCTGGGAATTTGGTATAATTTTCACAAATGAGGTAGCTAATGCAATTTTATCTTATAACTTACCTCAGAATAGTACTATACCTCTTAAGGAGCACCTTAGGTCTTGGAGATATTGAGTACCACACAGGAAATTTTAATTGTGCACTTCAGGAAAAAATAAAACTATCACAAGACATGTAAACCCATGCAAAGAAAGGCAGGTAGAACAGAAAGCAAAACCAGAGAGGATAGAAGAAGGGATCCACATTTTGAAATAGAGAAAGTTATAACACTTTGAGTATAAAGTAGTAATTCTGGTTTTAATAAGAAATACTTTCCATTGCTTTATTGTTATGCCTCATACATCTTCGGGGGAGGGGGAGGCAGGGAATCACTTAAAAATTATGGCATATGGTTGAAAGCTAACCTCATGCCCTTAGTAGGAACTCAATTAATTCAGGAAGATTTTGGTTCCACTTGTAACACTGTTGATCATTACATTCACCTACTGACAATCTGGTTCATAGCTATTCTGAATAGAATTTTTCTGTATAGCCTCACTTTCATAATAAATTATTTTTGTGGCTCTTTTTATCATATTTGAAATTATAGTTTTACTTTAAGACTCAAGACAATGTGTGACTTCTGTTCATATCATGGAAGGGAATTTTAAAAATGTCTTTCAACCTATTTGTTTCAGTGTTGAGGAACAGAAGCTTATACATTAATTTTCCTTGTACACCAATGCTATATCCTGTCAAAAGATTCTCAAAGCTTGAATTTTTTTTTCAGGGTAACTTGATAATTTCTCTTGAAAATGCAAGTACTGAGAAACCCACATAGCAGTAATTACTTATACTGTGCCTACTTCTCAGTTCAACATGAAGAAATAAAAGAATTTCTAGGTGAGTAAATAATCTTTACATGTATTGAAAAAATTTTTTCAAAATAGAGTATTTCCAGTTTGTCCTCTCTATGTGATAACACAGACTAGCCTGAATAAACTCAAGGAATCTGAAACTAATAAATTATTTCACCAGCTGTGTGACATTTGAAAAAAAAATAGCATGTAAGATTGAATATCTAAGCAAAATGAGAAGGATCCTAGAAATGTCTGCTGGTTAATAAACTCCAGTCAAAAGAGTCAGGCAAGTTACAAAGACAAGTGAATGAGGTCCAAGTAAGTACACATGCAAAGTGAATTGCGTCACTGTGGCTGTGGCAAACTAGAGTGTGTGCTGGGGGTTCAAGGCCTTGGCATACCCGGCAAAGAGCACATAGTACTACACACAAGAACCAACACAAGGATCTGGTTTCCACTCCCCTTTCCTTACCTGCAGAAGGGACACTTCACAAGCTGCAAAACACATCTGGAGGTGTCTTTCTCCACTTCCTTTCTCAATTTCTTTCTGTTCTATCAAAAGAGAGAGAGAGAGAAGAAAAGGAGAGAAGAAAAAAGAGTGTGTGACCTATCTAAAATGGTAGATTAATCTGGTTATTTTACATACATACTTACATGTGTGTGTGTGTGTGTGTGTGTATATATGATAGGTGTGTGCTATGTCCATATATATATGGTTTTCAAGTCTCATTAATTAAATATTTATTTGTACATTCCTAATACACACTCATTCCCCAGTATTCTTACTCAGTCCCAGGGATGTAAAACCATTAAATGCAAATTACAGCCAATATTTTATCTTAGTCAACACCACTCACTTGAATGCCATATTGTCATACACATCATCAGTTGGACATGAACATGTACATGTTCCAGGAAATTTAGACATAACAAATCCTTAGTTCTCCTCTCTGAAATTTTCCCAACCTCCCTTGGCTCCTTAATTTCTCCATCAGTTTTTCTCAAGTCAAGACTTCTAAATTACCTTTGATGTTTCTTTTGTAAACCCAATCCTGTAAGCAAGTGCTGTAAGCTCCACTTTGAAAATTGTAAGTAGGGCACCAAAGTAAAAACCCAGTGGTGAGGGGTAGACATGCAGCTTCCTGGGCCAGTGGGGGGTGGGAGTGGGCAGGAGGGATGGGTCACAGTCCTTTGGTGGTGGGAATGGTGTTTATGTACACTCCTAGCAAAATGTAGACATATAAATCAGTAGTTAATTAATATGAGAGGGGGAAAATCAATTGTATGTCTCAAAGTTTCTCAAAACACAAACTAAATCTTTTTAATATATAGGCTGTGTATTTGATATGCAGACTCTCTCAAAAGCCTAGACCAAGTAGATTAGAAGCATCCAATAGCACAGCTATATACAAGATACTGGATACTGTACAGCAAACCATAACAAAAGGACTTTTCAAAGTTAACCCAATTAACAAATAATGTGATGATAACATTAACTATCGATTGTCTTTTTGAACCCTAAGACAGCAGGAACCTCACATCTCCACTATAGAGCCCCTACTTCCCCCAGTCCTGGAACCCTTGGATAAGGCCCACTTTCCCAGATGCGTCTACCAATCCAAACCAAATAATATTGCATCCGCCGATCACAACCTAACCAACACAACGATTGCTACCTCAACATGCTTCACCTCAGACTGTGTCCAGAGACTTCACGTGTGGAATGACAACCCTTCAGCTTCATTACTCGGGTGAGACCTTTCCTTTTATAGTACACTCTAATTTCATCTCAGGTAGTTCACTTTCTAACAAAGTCCCATAACCTAGATATACACCAGTTTCTGTGAGAGAGAGCTTATGTGCACACGTATCCATAAACTACTGCAAAATATATACCTGAAAGCAGTAGTACACTAGAGTTTGCAGTGAGTACCTCCCTAACACTTCCTCTCCACTATTCCAAGCTTGGGATCCATGATTGCTCAACAAATTGGCTTCGTATGTTAACTCTCTTTTCAATCACCAGGTTCCAGATGCCACCAGGATGCTGGCCAGGCTTCCCTGGATTGAAGACCCCACCAATGTGTCCTGGAGCTCAGCTTCCCCAGAGACACACCTTACTAGGGAAAGAGAGAGACAGACTGGGAGTATGGACTGACCAGTCAATGCCCATGTTCAGCGGGGAAGCAATTACAGAAGCCAGACCTTCTACCTTCTGCAACCCTCAATGACCCTGGGTCCATGCTCCCAGAGGACTAGAGAATAGGAAAGTTATCATGGGAGGGGGTGGGTTATGGAGATTGGGTGGTGGGAATTGTGTGGAGTTGTACCCCTCCTACCTTATGTTTTTGTTCATTAATCCTTTCTTAAATAAAAAATTTAAAAAAAAAAGAAAATGGTTTCAGTCTCAGACCACAGCTTAACCACATCCACCAGCATGGATCTCCTTTAATCCATATCCTAGAAAATCACATGAAACTTCTTAACTGTCTCCTTGCTAATCAAAAGGGAAGTGGGGGTGATAGAGAGGGAGAGAGATAGAGAGACACCTGCAACACTGCTTAACCACTCTCAAAGCTTTCCCCCTGCAGGTGGGCTTTAACCCAGACCCTAGTGCATTGTAACATGCATGCTCAACCAGGTGCACCACCACCCAAGCCTTTAGTCTCTTCTCTATGTAACAGTTAATCTTTTTAGGTCAAGAATGTTTTTGTTTTTTTTCTGTTAAGGATCATTTGGTTACTTATAACATTATTTGCTGGTCATACAAAATTCTCAACTTAAATATTTGCACTTAATGTTAATATGAAAATAAAAAACTCCTAGAATTACTGAATTTCAGGTTCTGCCTGTGATTGCCTCAGTAGGGCCAGACCAAATGTTTTCTCCAGCTGCTTATGGTCTATGAGGCAGAGGTTCCTCATTAAGTAAAATGTTCTGTGTTTTCAGAAATGAAATAATTAAGGCCTTAACTTTCCCAGACATATTAAACCCCAGCATGATCTCAGTTGGAGGAAAAGGCTGTTAAGTATTCCTATACATCACATATGCGCCTTCTTTTTCTCATCCCTCTGAATGCCACTAAATAGGTACAGCAGCCTCACTACAAGCACTGTTATATAGACTCTATCATTTTATGACATATACTTGTTCTCTTATTAATTGTTCATCCCATGCCTCTACAGTGAAAGTTCCAGAAAGTCATGATTTTGTCTGTGTTCCTCCATGACATATCTACCAAGGTAAGAAACATGTGAGGAACACAATAAAATAATAGATGGATGGATGGATGGATAAAAATTTAAGTTCTGGCATGTAATCTCAAATCAAATGTTGTGCTTTCCCCACTAATAGATGGTTTCTGGATACTATCAGACTATAGTGGGCCTTAAGATCCAAAATAAGGAATTTCTATTCTGTTTCTAAAACAAGGATTATTGAAGGGTTTAAAAATGAAAGAGTTAAACAATGAAACTCATAGTTAAGAAAGATTGTTTGAGGCACAGAAATAGCAATGTGGCAGTGCATATATCTTGTATGTGTGGCTGTCTCCTTCAGTCTCTGGCACAAGTATAACAAAATAGTGTTTGATATCCCTTTGATCCCTTTGTCTCTGTTCTCTCTCTCTCTCTTTCTCTCTCTCTCTCTCTCTCTCTTTCTCTCTCTCTCTCTCTCTCTCTCCCTCTTTCACAAGCACACAGACTCACACATATACACACTTCAAATATATATAAAGACTGCTCTTCCTTCTAGGTTTTGGGTTTTGATTTTATTTTGGGGTTTTCTTTGTTAGGTTTTTATTTATTTATTTATTTTGCTTGCTTATTTGTCTGTTGTTTACCTGAGCCTGAGCACTGCTCTGCTCTGGCTTATGGTGTTTTAGAGGATTGAAACTGAGGCCTTGGAGCTTAGGGCATGAGGCATGAAACTATTTTTGCATAACCATATAGTACTTCCCAATACTTCCCTACCTGCCCCATTCAGGTTTTTGTTGTGGTTTCAAGTCTACAGGATCCCACTGCTCTAGGAGAACTCCCCCCTTTAATCCAGAAGGAAAAAGAAAAGGAGAGATGCCATACTTCTAGTGTTCATAAAGCTTCCCTTTTGCATATGGTCCTGAGTGGTGCTGAAGTCTCACACATGGTGGAGTTTGTAATTTACCAGGTGAGCTGTAATGTTTCCTGAGCTCCTACTTAGATTTAAAAAAAAATTTTTTTATATTTACTTATTTTCCCTTTTGTTGCCATTGTTGTTTTAGTTATTATTGTTGTTGATGTCGTCATTGTTGGATAGGACAGAGAAATGGGGAGAGGAGGGGAAGACAGAGGGGGAGAGACAGAGACAGAGACAGACACCTGCAGACCTGCTTCACCACCTGTAAAGTGATTCCCCTGCAGGTGGGGAGCCAGGGGCTCGAACCGGGATCTGGTCACTGATTATGAGACATGAGTGAGGAGGTAAAGATGACTTACAGGTATATGTATAGCATTCTTTGCAAAATGTACAAACTAGTTTGAGGGATAATTCTGAGTCTAAATGTCTGCAGAAAATCCATATGGCATTAATATAAATTCACTAATAAAAAGAAATAAAAAGGTCTGCCCTGGGTGGGGGAGGGATTGGATTTTGGAGTTTTTTACAATATAGATTGTAAATGAAACTACTGAAGAAGTGTAGGCCAAGAAGACTTAAGAATTGAAGCTAACCTAGAAGAAAAACATAAAGACAGATTAGGAAAAACTTGCAAAAGAAGGAATGGTCAGCAGGTAAAGGAAACCCTGCTGTTTGCCCAGAAAGAACTAAAGCAGTTTACTGAAGTGCCCAATATATTCTCCAGAACTAGTATGTGCCTAGAGACTCTGAATCAAATTACACCATCATTCAAAAGACCTAATGTGTAAAACCATCAGAGCAAAGCAGATGGACAAGCTGGAAAGACATAATGGGCTGATCAATACAATGTCATGCTTGGTATTAAATATGGTATATGATAAATAAGCAATAACAGATAGCAAGGTGCTGGGAAATGTCGAGAAGAGAAATGATGACAGAGGAAATAAAAGAAAGGGAAATGAAATATCATTATCAAGGCTAACAGCCAGTATTACCCATCCCACTTCAGTCTTTCTTTTTTTTTTTTTTTTTCCACTTCAGTCTTTCAACTACATTAACCCTTCACTTGCTAAATTTTTTAAGACTTAGAAATTTCTGGAGAATTCTTTTCACTAAGGTATGGAGGAGTGGGAGGGGGTGTATCAGACTTCTATAGGTGTTTTTCCTCAAGTGTATACCACAAGATATATTCCACATAGCTAGTTCTCATGATTAAAATGTAATTATTTTATATGCAATCTATTTTTTCAGTGTATTTATTAACAGGGGGTGGGGTGGGGGGAGGAGAACACCAGAGTATCATCCTGGCATAGTCAGTGCTGGGGATTGAACTCAGTACCTCAAGTTGAGAGTATAACACTTTATCCACTGTGCAGTCTCTGCCATCTCCACCCCCATTTCTCAATGGATTTTCAGTGGTTGTTTCAGCATATTATTGGTTTCTGAGATTGCTCTTTCAACAACTATAAGTGTCATTTTAGTATATTTTTATATAATTAAGATTCTTCAGATAAAAGTAGACTTTTTAATTAAAATATGCTTTGTTTACTAACAATTCACGTTGATCAAACTACAAACTACTATTATATTATCTGGGAATCTTTTTTTTTTTTGCCTCCAGGGTTATTGCTGGGGCTTGGTGCCTGCACTACGTAGGAATCCACTGGTCCTGGAGGCCATTTTTACCCTTTTGCTGCCCTTGTTCTTTATTGTTGTTGATATTGTTTTTGTCATTCTTGGGTAGGACAGAGAGATAATCGAGAGAGGAGGGGAAGACAGAGAGGGGTAGAGAAAGATAGACAGCTGCAGACCTGCTTCACTACCTGTGAAGAGACTACCCTGGAGGTGGGGAGCTGGGAGCTCTAACCGGGATCCTTATGCCGGTCCTTATGTTTTGTGCTAAGTGTGCTTAACCCACTGCACTACTGCCCAGCCCCTATCTGGGAATCTTTTATGTGCTAAACATGTACCAACTAATTTAACCTATACAACTCTATGGAGTATATTTCATTCTTATTGCCATATTACAAATCAAGAAGCTGAGACACAGGGAGTTTGAATACTTGTTCAGTGACAGAGACAGAAACTCCACTTACAACAGCAATTCTCCTTGTCCTTCATTTCTTTTGTCCTAAATCTTGCATTCTATACCTCACAAATGACACAGAATAGCATTTTTTTATGTTTACAGTAGAAACAAACTCTGTTGTGTCACATTTTGCACTGACCAGAGAAACTGAACTCAATAGTGAAGCACTTACATATAGATTTAATGTGAAATAAATATCAAATTATGATCAATATTTAATCTCTTACAAATAATGGGCTTATTTCCATTTCCTGGTGAGAAAGCCTCCAGAGGTATCCCCAGCTGACAAAAACGATGGCTGAGAAGGGAACACAGCTTGGCAAGTATTCTCCAAAGTAGTTCTTGAATGCCTGTTCTTGCACTGAAATTATTTAAAAGGTTCACAGCACGCTGTCTGTGTTCATTTTCTTATATTTCCCTTTTGCTGCCATAAATTTCAAGGCTTCTGCAGTCTACCACATCTTGATCAATGTATTCATGGGCTAGTATGCATTTATAGCTTTGCTCTTAGAGGGTATTAAAATCAAGGCATAATTTTTACTTTAAACAATTCAGCATATTCTCTATTTCAAATATAAATAAAATGTAGTACTTATATCTATTTTCATATTTTACATATATCAACTTTAGTGTCATGTATTCATGTTATACCTGATAGGCATGGGTAGACTTAATACCATAAATAAAAGATGAATGGCCGGGTAGGTAGCTAAGTGACTTACATACACAAGGTCTTGAGTTCTATTCTCAGCATCACATATGCCAGAGCAAGACAGAGACTTCTCTCAATAAATGGACTAGTAAATCCTGTATTTAATGAATTAAATAAAGAAGTGAAATACAAATATTGTATACTCCTATGAAGGGGATTAAGTTTAATTCTGATGGTGGGTGCATGGTAGAACTACACTCCTGTATACTTAGACATTTGTAAATCACTAATAAATCACTCAGTAAATGTGGGTATATATGTAATTCTTGGAAAATTTGATGAAGACAGCAATAATATGAAAATGGTATTATAAGCCAATAAGAAGAGAAGGAGAAGGGTAATTGCAGTGCTTACTAAGCATTTATTATAGTGACTATTAGTTTATATATCTTAAGGATTTAGCCTGGTAAGTGGCACAGTGGCTAAAGCACTGGACTTGCAAACATGAGGTCCGACTTCCATCCCCCAGCATCACATATGCAAGAGTGAAGTTCTGACTCTCTTTTCTCTCTTTTTAATAAAGAAAACTTTAAAAATTAAAAAAA
Source organism: Erinaceus europaeus (assembly GCF_950295315.1). Lineage (NCBI taxonomy): Eukaryota > Metazoa > Chordata > Mammalia > Eulipotyphla > Erinaceidae > Erinaceus > Erinaceus europaeus. The sequence continues at coordinate 21,549,494 of NC_080168.1, forward strand.
ATAGCAGAACAAGAATTTGGTGTAATTAAGCAATGTAGAAAATTCACTAATTTGATTATCTTTTATAATGTAATTATTTTCTCTTTTTAATTTTATTTATTATCTTTATTTATTTATTGGATAGAAACAGCCAGAAATCAAGGGGAAAGGGGTAACAGAGAGGGAGAGAGGCAGAGAGACACCTGCCACACTGATTCACCATTTACAAAGCTTTCTCCCTGCAGGCGGGGACCTGGGCTCAAACCTGGGTCTTTTTGCATTGTAACATGTGCACTCAACCAGGTATGCCACCACCCGGTCCCTCACTGGTTTTAATCACAGTGAATATGTCCTTATAATTCAAGTAAATGGAAATTGAGTGTGCAATAAATGAAAGGGTATGTTCTTATGCTCTATATTCTCAATTCTAGTCTAGGCAGAAATGCAAATGTATGTAGAGAAGCTACAGACATGCATGTATATTTGTAAAAATTAGTATTGCTCTGGGAGAAGTACATGATTATTTGCAAATGAACCTGGTTTCTTTCAGCCTTTGTAGCGGAACTATATTTTAGTGTCTTTGATTAATTAGGTTGGTTGGCTTGTTCATTTTATATATTAGCTGAGGTGAGTGTGGTTTAGCACGTGTCAAGTATATTAAATATTGTAGTATGAACACAGGTGAGAAAACTGCATAGAATTCCACATATAAGCATGTGTATACACTGGCAGATAAGTAAGACTGAACATCTAAATGTGATTCCTGAATGGTATCAACGCCAGTGTTGAGGGTGTTACAAATTGGCAAGTTATTCTCATTAGGAGAAACTGGACAAAGTCTGTAAGGAATCTTTTCTCTTCTTTACTTTTTTATTGCCACCAGGGTTATCTTTCAGGATAGGTGTCTGCATAATGAATCCATCACTCATGTTGATCATTTGTTCCTTCCTTTCACCTTTCTTCCTTCTTCCCTTCCATCCTTCCTTTTACACTCTCTATAAATATGTTTTATAGGACAGAAAGAAAATGAGAGGAAATACAGTAGATAGAAGAGAGACAGAGAGACACCTCCAGCACTGTTTCACTGCTCCTGAAGTTTCCCTCTGCAAGTAGGGAACAGAGGCTTGAACCTGGGTCCTTACACATGGTAACATGTGTGCTCAACTCAGTGCACCACTGCCCAGCACCCCTTTGCATGTTAATATTTATTTATCTCAATGAAAATTTCAGTAAAAGGCAATTACAGTTCAGGACTGGGAGTCGCTACCAAGATGCCTCCAGGTCCATGCTCGGTCCTTGCAGCCAGTCGGGCCACTCGCCCAGCATCCGCCGCCACCGCTGCCATGGGAGTGCAGGTGGAGATCATCTGCCCCGGAGATGGGCTCACCTTCCAGACTCACAGCCAGACCTGCGTAGTGCACTACATGGGGATGCTTGAAGATAGAAAGAAATTTGATTCCTCCTGGGACAGAAACAAGCCCTTCAAATTTATGCTAGGCAAGCAGGAGGTGATCCGAGGCTGGGAAGAAGGAGTTGCCCAGATGAGTATGGGTCAGCGAGCCAAACTGATTATCTTTCCAGATTATGCCTATGGTTCCACTGGCCACCCTGGCATCACCCCACCAAATGCCACTCTCATCTTTGACGTGGAACTTCTAAAACTGGAGTGACAGGAATGGCTTCCTCATTTAGCTCCCTGTTCTGAGATGTGCCATGGAGGGATCTGGTGTCTCCAGAAGTGGACATGCGAACCCATGAGGAGCTTTTCTGAATGTTCCACTACATTATTTTTATAAGCATCTACCCAGACTGAATGGGTTCTACCACCCAGCTTTGCTCTTTCCCCTTCTCTTTGTGTGTGTGTTGACCTAAACTATATGCCATAAACTTCAAGTTACTTGTTTTATTTTGTTTTCTCTTTGGGCTGAAGATTCAGTTTTAGCCTTTTGGATATCAGTTTCCAATTAAGGATTAGTCAAGTTTTAACAGCACAGGCAATGGGTTAACTTTAAAGTAGGAATTGGCATGGAGGGTTGTAAGATTTTTTTATTTTATTTTATTTTTGGGGATGTGGGGTGAAATTTTTATCTGTTATATATTAAACATTCTTGCTGCTGCACTGCAAAGCCATAGCAGACATGAGGCACAACTGAGGGCCGAATTGTTCTCCAAGTTGAGAGATGTCCTTGAGTTGAATTAATTAAAGTTGGTGGTGGGGAGAGCCTTTGCCTCCAGTGCTGCCATGCATCATCTCCTTAAATCCTCTTCTTTTTGAAAGCAGATTGTTTTCATTGTGGAAGTTAGACACTACAGGTATTTGTTCTCAGGCCAGTAGGGACTTCTAAGTCTTGTTTGGCCTGATCTTTTTTTTTTTTCTTTCATCCTGTGGTTTTTCTTTTTCTTTTTTTTAAATATTTATTTATTGATTGATTGATTTTCTCTTTTGTTGCCCTTGTTTTTTTAATTACTATTGTAGTTGTTGTTGTTATTGATGTTGTCATTGTCAGATAGGACAGAGAGAAATGGAGAGAAGAGGAGAAGACAGAGGGGGGAGAGAAAGATAGACACCTGCAGACCTGCTTCACCGCCTGTGAAGCCCCCCCCCCTTGCAGGTGGGGAGCTAGGGGCTTAAACTGGGACCCTTAGGATGGTCCTTGTGCTTTGTGCCACGTGCACTTGACCTGCTATGCTACAGCCAGACTCCCCATCCTGTGATTTTTCTAATGGATATTTGTAATGTCATAGCTATCCAAACCTCAATTCCTAAACTTGAGGAACTTTAATTGGAAGTTTAAATTGAAGGTGCTGTTCATAGACACTTAATACCCAATGAAAGCCCAGTCATCATGACAAATCCTCGAGTGTTCTCTTAAGAAAATGATGCTGGTCATTGCAGCTTCAGCATTTCCTGTTTTTGATGTTCTGCTCTCCTGCCAATCTCAGTCTCTTGGCTTTTCCTTCCTCTCCTCTCACCCCTTAGATGTCCTGTGTAGTGATTTGATGAGAAAAATCATTACTGCCTACCTTCCCCCCACGTCCTTGCACTACATATGAGTTTCAAGTTTATTATTGCAATAAAAGTGCTTTATGCTGGCTTTTCTAAAAAAAAAAAAAAAGCAATTACATGATTAAATGCTAAAGTAAATAAAAATAAATTAATTTGAAAAACTTTTTATTTCCCATTCTCCTACTTCCCAAAGCTAACCACCATGGTTTTCATGAGTCTTAGAAATAGTTTCTGAGGAGTTGGACGTAGCGCAGCGGTTTAAGCGCATGTGGCACAAAGAACAAAGACCGGCGGAAGGATCCCGGTTCGAGACCCTGGCTCCCCACCTGCGGGGAGTCCCTTCACAGATGGTGAAGTAAGTCTGCAGGTGTCTGTCTTTCTCTCCCCTTCTCTGTCTACCCATCCTCTCTGCATTTCTCTCTGTCCTATGCAACAACAATGACATCAGTAACAAGAACAATAATAACTACAACAAGGGCAACAAAAGGAAATAAATAAATAAATACAAAAAAAGAATTAAAAAAAAAGAAATAGTTCCTGCTTGCTTTTTTTGTTTGTTTCCTTTTATAAGTTCATGTGTTCTCTATATTCCACATATGTGTGAAACTATCTGGTTGTTGTCTTTCATCTCTTTCTTAGCATAATCACCTCCAGTTCTATCTATTTAGTCCCAAGGGACACAATATCTTCTTTTTTATTCCATAGTAATATTCTATAGAGTATATATCCATATATATAACATATAAAGTAGATAGCATATATATTATATGTAATTTACATATATTACAATATAATAAATGCATTTATTACTTCTTTTTTTGCCTCCAGAGTCATCATTGGGGCTCAGTGCCTACAGTTTGAATCCACTGCTCCTAGAGGCCATTTTTTCCAATTTTTGTTGCCCTTGATGTTGTTCTTACTGTTATTGCTGTTGTTGTTGGATAGGACAGAGAGAAATCGAGAAAGGAGGGGAAGAGAGAGAGAGGGAGGAAAAGATACATGCATACCGCTTGTGAAGCAACCGCCTGCAGATGGGGAGTCGGGGGCTCCAACCGGTATCATTAGACTGCTCCTTGAGCTTCTGCCATGTGCGCTTAACCCGCTGTGCACTACCGCCCAGCCCCCATATTTATTATTCTTTAGCCCCTCATCTGTTGATGGGCATTAAGGCTGCTTCCAATATTTGGCCACTAAGAATAATGCAGCTATGAATATGGGGGTACATGTGTGCCTTTGGATAAGTGTGTGCTTTTCATAAATGCTATGAATAATAATACTGGATCACATGGTAATTTTACTTTTATTTGCTTTTGTTCTAATTATTTTTTAGTACTGTCTTTATTTATTTATTGGATTGAGACAGCTAGAAATCGAGAGGGGAGGGGGTGATGGAGAAGGAAAGAAACACCTACAACACTGCTTTACCACTTACAAAGCTATTCCATTGTACATGGGGACCGGGGACTTAAACTGGTTCCTTGTGCATTGTAACATGTACACTCAACCAGGTGCGCCACTACTCAGCCCCTCATTTGTTTAAGGTCTCTCTACACAATCTTCCAAAGGGGCTGCAACAGTTTGCATTCCCACTAGCAGTGTAGCAGGGTCCCTGTTTCTCCACAACCTTGCCAACACCTGTCATTACCTGTTTTGTTGATGCAGGCCATTCTCACAGGCATGAGATGGAATGTTGGTGTAATTTTGATTTGCATTTCTCTAACAAGTGGAGTATTTCTTCCTATGTCTGGGCCATGTAGTGTGTCTGTTCTTTTCTTTCTTTTTCCTTTTTGTAGCCCTTGTTTTTATTGTTGTTGTGGTTGTTATTGTTGCTGTTATTGATGTTGTTGTTGCCGGATAGGAAAGAGAGAAATGGAGAGAGGAGGGGAAAGATAGACACCTGCAGATCTGCACAGCTGCTTGTGAAGCAACCCCCCTGCAGGTGGGGAGCCAGGGGCTTGAACAGGGATCCTTGTGCTTTGTGCCATGTGTGCTTAACCTGCTGTGCTACCCTGTGTCTGTTCTTTTTATTGAGCTGTACCAGTTTTTACAGATGTTTGGTATCAATCATTTTTCTGGTATGTAATGTGTAAATATCTTCTCCCAGTAACCTAGTTGCTTAGATATCCTTGGGTAGTTTGTTTTCAATGCGTAAAAATGTTTTATTTTGATATAGTCCCATTTATTTATTCTTGTTTTCATTTGAGTCTCTGAGTATGTCTTTGATGTTAGGATCCTACAATGTCTCCCCTGATATATTCTCTATATATTTTAGAGTTTCTGATCTAAAACCAAGCTCTTTGTTCCCTTTTTATCAGATTTTGGTGCATAATGTTAGATGATAATCTAGTTGTTTTTGTTTGTTTGTTTTTCTGTCTTCATGTGGCTATCCATTTGCTCCAGCACCATTTGTTGAAAAAATCTTTTCTCCATTGAGTGTTTTAGGCTCCCTTGTCATATATTAGGTGATTTATCAGATAACTCTTTTTATTTTACTAACACTTTTCAAAAATTCTCAAAAATCTTCTGTGATTTATAGTAATATTATTTCCATTTTGTAGGTTAGAAAACCGATACCAAGAGAATCAAAGTTTCCATTATATAGACAGAGTCAAGGTTTGAGTTAAAAGCAAGACAGATCCATCCTTTGGCTATCTTTATTGATGCAGATTCTACTAGAAATTTTCCCTTTTCCCATGCTAAGCCTGCATTTACTAACTGAAATGTCAAGATACTCAAGTTTTGGCTACAATTACATCAACAGAACTGCTAGCACTGATTATTTCTTGTTAATCTTCAGAACTTTAAACAAAAGGTCATGACATTTTAGAAATTTCTGTGGCCCATAGAAAAGAATTAAAAAAAAAAAAGATATCACTAAGTAAATTTCCGAGTCAACGAGAAATACAAACAAACAAAATCAAACAACAAAGTAACAATGGTTTCAAATTAATTTTATTCAGTGGTCTCAAGTTCATTTTATTCAATGGTTTAGGAACCATCATACATGCTAGTTACTGTATGGTGTCAATGAGATTAAATATAAGAAGTTCACAAGCTTTTTACTGCTTAAGTAAAACTACACATCTTTAGGAAATGCCACAGTTTTTATTTAATATCTAGTGATGTTTATAGCTTTATTTGAAATTATAGATTAAGAAAGAGAAAACTGACTAATTCTTAATTCTTTAGATCCTTAATTAATTATCATTGTTTTGTTTTCATTCTTTGATGCTTTGAACATCTAAATAAAACAGCTTTTAGCCTTTTTACATTTACTTTAGTCTCTCTGCATCTAACCCTGCCAACAAACCTCCTGTCCTTACTGTTTTCTGAATTTCAGACTCTGACTCATATTATTCTCTTGGTTTTTACAATTGTGTAACACTCTCAACAATTTCAATTGAATGCTTACATTATATAATGAATCTAAAAGTCATTGATTTGGAGGGCAGAAGCGCAGTGTGTTAAGTGCACTTGGAGAGAAACTCAAAGACCAGTACAAGGATCCAGGTTCTACTCCCCGGCTCTCCACCTGCAGGGAGATCACTTCAGGGCAGTGAAGCTGCCCTGCAGGTGTCTGTCTTTCCCTCCCAGTCTCTGCCTTCCCCTCCTCTGTTGATTTCTCTGTTTCCTGTCCAACAACAACAATGGCAATGGAAACAACAACAATAACAACAAGGGCAACAAAATGGGAAGAATGGCCTCTAGGAGCAGTGGATTCATAGTGCAGGCACTGAGGCACCAAGCCCCAGAGATAACCCTGGAGGCAAAAAAAAAAAAAAAAAATCACTGATTTCTTCAAGTCCAGTAAGCCGAACTTCTTCTTTGTAATGACTCTTCAATAATGTGACAAACTTTTTTCAGATGGCATTCTCTCAGGGTTCAGATTCACTAAACATGTGTGTGTGTGTGTGTGTGTGTGTGTGTGTGTGTGTGTGTATGTGAGAGAGAAAGGGAGAGAGAAAAAAATGTTTCTTGCATGCATGATTACACCTGTCTCAGGCCAGCTTTTTCATTCTTTATATTTTAGACATAGAGACAAAGAGATTTAAAAAAAAAATCCATTGCTCTTGAGCTTCTCCCAGTGTGCTGGAAGTCCCACGTGTTATCAGGGTTCAAACCCTCTCTCTACGTGTATGGCAAAACACTGAATATTTTTTAATTGTTTATTTATTTATTTATTTATTACTGGATAAAGACAGAGAGGGAATTGAGAGGGGAGGGCGGGAGAGAAAGAGAGAGACAGACAGACAGGCACCTGTAGCCCTGCTTCACCATTTGTGAAGCTTTCCCCCACAGGTGGGGACCGGGGCTTAAACTCTTCTTCTTTTTTTTTTTATATTAAAACTCTTCTTTTTTTTAACCATCACCAAAGCAATGTTTAATAGTATTAGTAAAAATACTATTTAGTAGAAACATAACAGCAATCCCTATTCTGAAACAATCACTTTGCAAGATGCAACGTACAAGCAATACTTTTCTTTTTTTTAAAATTTTTTATTAGTGATTTAATAATGATTGACAAGATTATATGATAAGAGGGGTATGATTTCCACTACCAGAGTTCCATATCCCCTCCCCTTCATTGCAAGTTTCCCTATTCTTTATCCCTCTTGGAGTATGTACTATTGATCTTTATGGGAAGCCGAAGGTGAGAGGTCTGGCTTCTGTAATTGCTTCTCCTCTAGACATGGGCATTGACAAGTCAATTCACAACCTCATCCAGTTTCTCTCTTTCCCTAGTGGGGCAGGACTCTGGAGAGATGGGGTTCCAGGACACATTGGTGAGGTTGTCTGCCCAGGGAAGTCAGACTGGGGTCATGGTCGCATCTGTAACTTGGTAGCTGAAAAGCATTAAGATATAAGCAGAACAATTTGCTAAATAACCAAGAACCTAAAGGTGAAAGTATAGCAAATGAGATTTGGGGGTCTTCGTGTTGGGAGGAGCAAAGTGCAGATTCGTCAGATGACCTATCTTACAGTCCCCAGACTCACCAAGTTTCAATGGTCTTCTTCCATGTATTTCATCTGTCCCTCTCCAGTTTAACTAGTCCGGCTCTTCCCTTCCACCTAAAGCCAAACGTCATTTGATCCTTTGCACTTCACCTGGTTCACTTGACTCTTACTGGCTATCACTTTCTAAAGGTTAGTCCATGACTTCTTTCAATATCTGACTCTCTAGGACACTAGGTTTCTGAGTTTCAGTCCTTTTATTTATTTATTTATTTATTTTGAATTTTTATTTATAAAAAGGGAAACACTGACAAAACCATAGGAGAAAAGGGGTACAACTCCATACAATTCCCACCACCAGAACTCCATATTCCACCCCCTCCCCTGATAGCTTTCCTATTCTTTAACCCTCTGGGAGCATGGACCCAGGGTCATTATGGGATGCAGAAGGTGGAAGGTCTGGCTTCTATGATCGGCATGCTTCACTTCGGACTGTGTCCAGAGACGTCAGGCATGGAATGTCAACCCTTCAGCCTCATTACTTAGGTGAGACCTTTCCTTTCTCATAGGATTCTCTAATTCCATTTCAGCTGGTTCACTTCCTAACAAAGCCCCAAAATCTGTATATAGACCAGGTCCCATGAGGTAGGGCATATGTACACATGTATCTATAAATTAGGGCAAAATATATACCTGAAGGCATAAGTGCACAATAGTCTGCAGTGAGTCAATAAATGAAGCAAGCAAGTAGAAAGACCTAAATAGAAATCTTAAAATACCTAATGAAATAGTTCCTACGTAGACCTAGATACCCTCCTTACCTGCTTCCTATTATACTTCCCTCAGTCACTCCAAAGCTAACCTTATCAAAGTAAGGACTACAGAAGCTGAATAAAGGCAAGAGACTGGCATACTTTAATGATTACTCTTTAGTCACTATCAGGCCATTCCATCCTTTGGGACCATTACTGGGGAGTCCTGAGATTCTCACACAGACATGATGGGCCTGGACCTCAGATAGATCCCTCTCTCCATTGTCACTGGTGATCTCCATCAGGAACAATACAACGGACCCCTTTGTGGGCCCCATAGGACTCTGTCCTCAGTGTGGATCAACAACAGTAGAGAATGTTCCATCCTCTGAAGGGAGGCTGGAGAACATACTCTATGCTACATCTGAGGAAGATGAGTCTTGAAATTGGGCAGCTTGGAACATTCCTACTCATGACCACAGAATACCAGCTCAGATCTACAGAAATGTAGAGGTTACATAGGCTTTGGGAGCTACTTTCTACTTTCTCTCCTCCTCTCAATCTTCCTCTCATCTCTCAATTTCTCTCTGTCCTATCCAGTAAAAAATGAAAAGAATGGCTGCCAGGAGCAGTGGATTCATAGTATTGGCACCAAATGCCAGCAATAACCCTGGAGGCAAAAAAAAAAAGAGGGAGAAAAAAGAGGGAGGGAGAGAAGGAGAAAGAGAAAGAGAGAGTGAGAGAGAGATTAGAACATTGTTCAGCTCTGATTTATGGTGGTACTGGGGATTGATCCTGGGGCCTTAGTGCCTCAGGCATGAAAATATCTTTGCATAACAATCATGCTATCATCCAGCCCACAGGTTTATTCTTTAACAAATAGATATTGTCAGATTCATGAGTATATTGATGACGGGCTGTATCTTAAATGAAGCTCAATGTTCATGAAATCCTGTTGCTTTGATAAACAGTTTTAATCTTCCCCAAATCTATTTAAATAGGTCAGAGTTCATAGTTATGAATTCTTTATGCAGTATACTTTTAATTATCTTAAATCCATGGATTATGGCAATGGTGCCTATCTTCTTGGAAAATCTTGAAATTACTATTAATGTCTGTTGAAGTGATAGTAACTGCTCATGCTTTCAAAAGATATAAAACTAATCAATCCCACTAAATTGAAAGAAATTCAGTATTGGAACTGAATACAAGCTGTGCTATCCACATACTATACTGTATTTGCAGCTATTAATTTGTAAATCTAAAGCTGTTTATTCTAGGGCCAGGGAGATAACAAAATGGTTATGCAAAAGACTTTCATGTCTGAGACTACTAAATTCCTGGTTTAATCCACCACAGCACCATAAATCAGAGCTGAATAGTGTTCTAGTAAAAATAAATAAATACGAGTCTAAAATATAAAATTTATTTTAAAATTGGCTTCTGGTAAGAAAATGTAAATAATAAGAGAGGCATGCATAGATGTCATTTATCTCCCATTTTAAACTTCTGTTGCTTCAGATCTTCCTACTATAAAGTCATTGAGTAGAAACAAAAAGTTCTGTTCATCGTATAAATTGCATTATATTTATAGTATGGTATTCTCTTTTTAAAACATCTGCTTGATTTCTGAGAGTCAAACAACTAAAAAAAAAAAAAAGTCATTCTAACCTTCGTACCACATAAAGAAAAGACAAGTGCATTGATGTTAAGTGTTGTCCTCAATATTTCATCATAAGGCTGACATACTGTCAATAGCACTCAGCTTAGAGCTGAACAGTGCTGGCAGTTGGATGCTGAGCTAGCCACAAAGGATCAGAGCATACATTGAGTGGAAGATGGGCCTAGACCTTGGCTGCTAGCAGAACTAGAGCTAAACCTAATTCTGATACACCTGAATGAGAATCAGTGTAGTGTTCGAGGCAAACTAAGTACAAGCTGTGAAGCTCTTCCTTCCTTTGGCTAACATGTCCAGCCAGGCACCAAATTTCTTCAAAACTCATAGGAACAGCGGAGTCGGTGTGGCAATTCAGCAAGTAGAGTGCAGGAGTTACATACATGAAGACCTGGATTGAATCTCTGACACTGCATTTGTCTTCATCATGCCCTCCTGTTCTCACTCATAAAACAAATCATACATGTAATGCCTCACAGGAACAGCTGAGTAGAAAGAAGGACTTTATTTGGCACACCTGGTTCGGTGCCTTTGTTACCAAATTCAAGGACCTGGGCTCATGCCCTTTGTTCACACCTGTAGAGAATAAGGGTGGGCTGGATTCGTGGGAATTCAAGCAGTGAAGCAGTGCTGTGGGTGTCTCTGTCTCTCTCTCACCTCCTCTCTATCTCCCCTTCCTATCTCAGTTTCTCTCTGTCTCTATCCAATAAATGGAATAAATAAATAAATAAATAAATAAATAAATAAATAAAGGACATCATTGCCAAAGAGCCAACTTATATGTTGGGGAGTGTGTTTAGCTAGCTTAATTTATAGAGCCAGCTTCAGAAAGGAAGTAGGGGCATCTGACTTTATAATAGATAGAGATGATATAACAATCTATACATAATTAGGTTTTTTTTTTTTCAGGAAAAAACATTCATAATGGGGAGAGTGCACAGACCTATGAGCTGAACAACACACCTGGAGAGTAATACATAGTCACCTGCAGGGAGAGTTTCACAAGTAGTGAAGCAGTGTTGCAGGTGTCTTAGTCTCCCTCTCTCCCTCTCTCTTCCCCCCTTCCTCTCAATTTCTCTCTGTCCTATCAAATTCAGTACATTAAGTTTAAAAAGAAAAGAGAATATATAGTCATACATTGCAATTATAGAAAGTATCAGAGATACGTCATCAGGGGAATGTTATTTAATATGGTAATGAGGAGAAAGGTAACTGTAAGTTGAAGAGAGCTAAACTGGCCAAATCTGTCCAGCTAGACGTCCTTATCATAGACAAGCTATTTGTAAAGCTCTGTCTTGATCCAATCAAAATCCAAAGAATCTAATATTGTGACTATTTCTAGGGAGGGGTTGTCACATTATCCCTAAGTCAAGCATTCACAGGCATGTTCTTTTTTCTCCACCCCCCTCTTCCACAAATACTTGAGAGTCCTTTTCAGTTTTGACTAGAAGAAAAGGCGGCAGAGTTGCACGAAGTTTTTTCATGGTGCATTAATGAAACTTACCCCGATATAGCAATTCCTGGGTGAGTCTTCACCTAGACTGATGGAGCCCTAGTAGAAGACCTGTCTGACTCTGACACTAAGCTACACTTTCTTTTACTTTCTTCAAAAATTTTGTGTTAAATTTTTTCTTTTTTAAAGTTACTTTAATTTTATTTATTTATTTATTTTGCCACTAGGGTTCATCCCTCCAGAACAAATCCATTGCTAGTAGCTGCCATTTTTCCTTTCTATATTGCACCCCCCCCTTTTATTTGATAATGTATTGGAAGGCATGAACTGGCATTTGTTGCCCTAATATTTAAAAAGTCTGGGGGTTGGGCAGTAGTACAGTGGGTTAAGTGCACATGGTGCAAAGCGAGAGGACCTGCATAAGGACTGGTTCAAGCCCCCAGCCCCCGACCTGTAGCGAGGTCACTTTGCAAGCGGTGAAGCAGGTCTTCAGGTGTCTTTCTCTCCCCCTCTCTGTCTTCCCCTCCTCTCTCCATTTCTCTCTGTTCTATCCAACAACAACGACATTATAACAACAATAGTAATAACCACAACAATGATAAGACAACAAGGGGAAAAAAATAGCCTCCAGGAACAGTGGATTCACAGTGCAGGCACCGAGTCCCAGCAATAACCCTGGAGGCAAAAGAAAAAAAAGTCCGTCACACATTATGTCAACAAAGAATTGAGAGAGCATGATTTTCAGGAATTTTAAACTTTATGAGAGAGAGAGAGAGAGAGACGTCCCCGACTCCCATCTTGATGGAAGGCCCATGTAGGTAGAGAGAGAAAGACTGAAGAGAGAAGAGAGCTGTTACTCAGTGTAACCTAGCCAGAGAGAGAAAGCCACAAGTCTAGCTTTTAATGCCCAAGCCCTGCCTCCACCTTCCCGAGCCACACCTGTCACCATTTTGTTTGCTGGGCAGCACTTTCCTTCTCCCAGGCTCACAGAGTTTCCTTCCCCCAGGCACACAGGTGTGCCTTAGGGAATGTGTGCTCCTGCATGGTCTCCCCACCAGCTACACTTCCTGTCCCTCAACAATAGGACAGGAAATTGAGAGGGCAAGGAGAGATAGAGAAGAAGAGAGGAGGAGATACCTGCAGAGCTGCTTCACTACTTGTGAAGCTTCCCCTGACTGGTGGGGACCTGGGGCTGGAATCCAAGCCCTCGCACATGGTAATGTGTGCACTGCACTGGCTGTGCTACTTACTACAAGGCCGCCAAGCTAGTTTCTAATGTAACAAATGGTTATTTTTCATATACAACATAGTGTCTGTTTTGTGATTTTTTTTTTTTTTTAGAGAAAAGGTCTTACTAGAGACCACAATGACCATTTATTATATATGGTATTATGAATTTTCTGAGAAGAATACAGGACACAAGTGGAGAGTTTGACAACGGTGCTGTTAGGAGGACAACGTGAGGAAAGACTCCTGGATGGTGCTGGAAGGATATTAGAAAGCAACCTCTCCCCTTGCACCCTGCAGGTAGCTTGAAAGAGAGGCCAGAAGTCGAGATGTTTGCATTTGTATCTCTCCTTTACTTGGCTTAAAGGTTTAGGATGCAGATGTGAGCACATAAAGAAAGTGGCTAAAGTTAATCCCCTCAGGATCTCCTTCAGCATCATGAAACTCACTTTAAAAGAAGTAGACCTCAGGAGCCCTGCAGTACCCCACCAGATTTAGGGCAGATAGTGCAAAGCACAAGGACCTGAGTGAGGATCCTGGTTCCAGCACCCGGCTCCCTACTGCAGGGAGGTGGGGATGGTGGTGTTGCTTCACAAGTAGTAGAGCATGTCTGCAGGTGTCTATCTTTCCCTTCTCTGACTTCCTCTTCTTTTTGTTTCTCTCTCTCCTAACCAACAGCAATAACAACAACAATGGGGGAAAAAAAGATGGCCACCAAGAACAGAGGATTAATAGTGCAGCCACTGAGCCTCAGCAATAACCCTGGAGGCAAAAAAAAGGAGAAGTATCTTCATCTCTCTCTCTCTCACACACTTTCTCCCTCTCTCTCCAAAACATGTCTACAAGTGTCAGCATGAATGCTCCTCTCTCTTAAACTGACAGAATCACTTGTGATTTATCTATATGGATGACTATCTACAACCCAGCCAATGAAGTTTAAAGGGGACCTCTACAACCTTGCCCTTTGCCCTGCTCCTTTCTTCTCCCACACAACAGTACACTTCCACTCATTGATTTGTTGATTTTCAATTTCTTATGAGCGGTTAAGTGAGTTTAAGAGTGTCCCAGATACCTTTCATTAGCTCCAAGAGATGGAAGATCTATTTTTCAACTCCTGTCATTTTCAATTTTGCCTGAGGAAACACACCTCAATGGACTAAACCAAATGCTCTCATTCCTTAACTGTCAGCTTCTGGCTGGTGACACTTTTTTGTGTGATAGCTACTGGCTATATACTACCTAATACACACTTGCAAAAATCCTAACAATCAGCCCCATCAGAGCAGAGGTAATGTTTAATAGTTTGTGAAGTAGTGATTTCTTTTAAACAGAATATCATTTTCAAAAGGAATCTTGGAGTGGTTTCTACTGTAATGTTTTTGTAACTAAAATAGTATAAGTAACTCGTAATTTTTCTGACATGCTTACTTTGGTGCATTTGGAATGTATTTGTCAAAAGTAAGAAGTCAGTCTTGGTCTTTTGATTGCTTTGCAAGAACTAGTAAATGACATCAGGAAACATAGTAATTTAAATTTAGAAGTAAACTTTTAGCAAAAAACAAACTTTTGTGTAAATTTGGAAAAAGGCTTGAAAATTGACTTTTGTAACTTTTTTAATGCAGGATAATTATGTGTGTGTATGTGTATGAATATATATCACTACTATTTGGTTCTACATCAGTTTGTGAATGACATTTTCCGCTTTAACAACTATTAATACACACACATATATAGGCAGTAAAAGAATTAATATATATATTAAATTTTTTTCTCTTTTTTGTCCTTTATTGGGGGATTAGTGTTTTACATTCGACAGTAAATACAGTAGTTTGTACATGCATAACATTTCTCAGTTTTCCACATAACAATACAACCCCACTAGGTCCTTTGTCATCCTCTTCTAGGACCTGTATTCTTCCCCACCACACCCACCACAGAGTCTTTTACTTTGGTGCAATACACCAACTACTGCCAAAATTTTTTCTGGGATTTCACTCCTCTTCCTCCCTCTTATTCCGGTTTCTTTGTAGATAAAGAATGAAAGATAGGGAGAGAGAAAGAGGAAAGAAAGCCCATTCTACCACTTATTTATTTTTATTTTCCCTTTTGTTGTTTTTTTTATTGTTGTTGTAGTTATTATTATTGTTATTGATGTCGTTGTTGTTAGATAAGACAGAGAGAAATGGAGAGAGGAGGGGAAGACAGAGAGGGGGAGAGAAAGATAGACACCTGTAGACCTGCTTCACTACTTGTGAAGCGACTCCCCTGCAGGTGGGGAGCCGGGGCTCGAACTAGGATCCTTACACTGGTCCTTGCACTTCGGTCCACATGTGATTAACCTGCTGCGCTACCACGTGATTCCTGCCACTCTACCACTTGTGAAGCTTCTTCTTTGCATGATATGCCAGTGTAGTAAGTAGCCTTGGGCTTGACCCAAGGCTCTCAATCCTAGTAAAATATAGGCCCTAAAGGTTAAATTATCTCTTGCCCTTGTAACCATTAAATACAAGTATAAAAATAAGCTGGACTTTTAAAAAGGATATTTTAATTACCTCAACCAAAATTTTAACTCAAAGTTTTTAATAATATAAGTTCATATAGAAATAAAACAAATTAGGATGAAAGGAGTCTTTTTCTTAATCTGAGTACTATACCACTCATCATAGATTCACATTAATATGCTATGTGGACACAAATATACTTTAGCTCATTAAGACACTGAGATTTTAAGGCTTATTCACAGAAGCTACCTTGGTAAGTACAGAAAAAAATACTTTGATGTGTTCTGCTATGGTTGCAAAACCCCAAAATAAGTGGCATTGGATTTATAGCTGGCCAACTGAAGGTGAGGATACACTATAGCAAGCTAGATGACTGGGTAGTTCTGCTATGTCTCAGGAAATTTTCAGTAAAGCTGTCATGGGAGAACTTGGATGACAGACTACATATCTACTAAGTCTGTAGATCTAAGGGAAGTAGCTGGAACTGTCAATGTGATAGTGTGTTGGATACTATTTGAGCAAGAATGACAGGCACTCGGGTGAGTTTGGAAGATTTTCAAGCAGAGAATAGCAAGAGTATAAAGTTCTGGGATAATGGCTTTCCCAGGTTTAAAGGGATAGCTTGGAGACCTGAAATAAAAAATAGTTCTAAATGACCAAAGACCAATGAGATTTCTCAAGCAACTCAGTCCTTCAGTAAATATCAGATTATGGTGGTTCTTTTCTAAGACAGCAAATTGTTTCAGATTGCCACAAGGTACCTTCCATTAAATTGAAGGGAAAACGTGCAGCCAGGAAACAAAGGATAAGGCAAGTGTAATAAGTAATAAAAATAATTAAAACATCCCTTGGCACATGGAGCTAACTAAAATATATATAATAAAGTTTCTAAACTTTTTGAAGAAAGTGTAATGTCAGAGAAACCATGAGTTAGAGTTAGGGTTAGTAAAAAGGACTTAAAAAAAAACAAAACCCCTTACATGGGAAGGGAGATGCAAAAGATATATGGATCACAGGAGAGAATAATTAATCCTCAATAGCTATTTTATTTCTGTGAAGGATAATTTTTTAAGGAAGAAACTCCCAGAGAGAACAACTAAGGGCAACAGAATGAAGGATCAAGACATAACAAGAAATTACTTGTCATTGTGTATGGTCAAGGTTCACAGGGCCTACTCAGAATAATTTAATAATTTCTATGGGTCATTGACTGCTATGCATATCCTATTCTTTTTCTTTTTTGACTGGAAGTTGTTTTTCTTTTTTTCTCAGTTGTAATGGGGAGAATATATAGATCACTGGGCCTAGATAACACTACATTATTTAAGTGTAAACTGAAAATGCAGTGCCTCTTGTTCAATAGGTAGAGAGAAGACACCATTAAAGACACTAAAAAATAAAATCTCATTCATTCTTTTACAATATTTTTTGGTTTATCATGTTATTTTATAGTTGCTACTGAATGTCATGCTAAATGAAGAAATATGTAATTTTTATGTCATGCAATGCCAATTTTAAGTGCAAATGCAAAGCATTTAACTCAGTCATGGAATTATTAAAATCGCACAATTCTTGCTCTGCAGCTCACAAATACACATATACTGTCCTTACTAAAACAGTGGAAACATTGCACACAATGGGTCTAGATGTTTTTATTTTGCTTCTTGATGTTTGAACTCAGTACGCTGTTGACTTCCTGATGAGTAAGAGAGAATGAAACCAAGGACTATGATTGCTCTGTTTCTCTTTCCTTTTACGACATCTTTATTATGTAAGTAGTCGGCTAATATAGGGGATAACAGCACAAAAAAAAAAAAAGACACAATCTGTTTCTTGACCTTTTGTTTCTCTTAGAACACCACTGCCTTCATTCTGTGTTCAAAACGACTTTGTGTCTCAGCTGGAAGAGCATGCCCAGATTACTCAGTCATGAAGTCAACAAGTTTACTTTGTACCCATATTGCGTCTTGCTAAACTCCCAGGCATCAGAGAACCATTTGCGCTTATAAGAAATAAACCAAACAAACAAAATCCCTGTGTGGATTGGGTAGCAAGGAGCAAGGACATGTTGCACATCTATCAGATCTGCTTATGTGCATGCTTCCTTATCTCATCAGACTTCACTTACAAGTTGAAAGGTAACATCACTAGTGATTTCTTCAATAGCAGTTGCAGAATCTCTAGTTTGCAGGTTCATCAGAGAGTGAGAACCTGTACAACTACAACCCACAAAACCAGTTCTTTAAAAATTTTTTTTTAATTATCTTTATTTATTGGATAGAGACAGCCAGAAATCCACAGGGAAGGGGTGATCGAGAGGGAGAGAGACAGAGAGACATCTGTATCCCTGCTTCACCACTCATGAAGCTTTTCTCCTGTAGGTGGGGACTGGGGACTCGAACCTGGGTCCTTGAGTATTGTAATATATGCGCTCAACCAGGTATGCCACCACCCAGCCCCTCACAAAACCAGTTCTAAGTGGACCTGAAAAGACACAACATATAAGTGCTGGAGACCCTGAATTTGAGCCAGGTTCACAAACATTATAGAGTCTGTATGGGGTGATCACACTTGCAGAAAAGATGAATGAATTCTTTGTATGGGAGATAGAAATGAAACCTTTTTTTGGAGGTGCCAAAGATCAAATTCAGGGCCTCATAAACATGCATTCTACCACTGAATTTTACCTGCAACCCCCTGAAATAAAATTTTGATGAATAAATAACTACAAAATATAGACTATTATGCTTATCAAAATATTTTTTTGTTTTTCTTTCTGAAAACACAGTTAAACTGTATTGCCCAGCCTTCCTTGAAGTGAGTGTACCATATGACTAAATACTAATATTGATAGAATGGGAGCAGAAAGGCACAGCAATCCTGTGTCTGACACATAAAAACTCCCCTATGATCCCATGTTATCCTCTTTCTCTGGTCTGTTAGACAGATGCAATGGACATCAGTCCTCCAAATGGATGATTGAGTAAGTTTGGGAAGTTCCTGAATCTCAACAAATATTTTGAGCAAGACACACATTTCTAACATGTGAAGACACTGTTATAGTAGGGTTTGTATATTGTGAATATTAACCTTTTGTGAATGGAAGCATGCTTTCACTCTCACAACCAACTATTTTAATTTACTTCAAAGAGTTGTCATCATAGATGTTTTAGTGTCAACAAGACAAATAAGGATATTAGCTGACCTTGGAAACTGAGCCGACATGTGGTTTAATGCAGAGATGTACAGCAAATTTTGGTGGTTACAATCACAGGGTGCATTGAGGTCACTGGCTGATAGATAATAAAACCCAGCAATAGAGCTAGCCAAGGACATGTATTTAAATAGCTGTAGTTTTAGAGAGTCAGGCGGTAGTGCAATGGGTTAAGTGCACATGGCACAAAGCACAAGGGCCTGTGTAAGGAGTCCCTGCCTCCCCACCTGCAGGGGAGTCACTTCACAAGTGGTAAAGCAGGTCTGCAAGTGCTTTCTCTCCCCCTCTCTGTCTTCCCCTCCTCTCCATTTCTCTCTGTCCTATTTAATGACGACATCAGTAACAACAACAATAATAACTACAGCAACAATACAAAACAAGGGCAACAAAAGGGAAAATAAATAAATATAAAAAAAGAAAAACTCTTTAAAAATAAATAAGTAAGTAAATAAATAGCTATAGTTTTTAATGTACAGGCTCCAGTGCTAAATATGAACAGATATGGGCCCCGGGTTAGACTGATGTAGTAAACAGTTAATTGCATGCATATGTTTTCTTCAAACTTATGAACAACTCTCTGCCCTAATCCTGCTTCATAGTTCTATTCTCAACTCTGACACCATCTTCCCAGACAATATTTTAGTCCACCCTCATATTAACTAACAAACTCAAGCAACGATTACTAAGACATAGGCTTCTATGAACATTCCTAAAATACATTTCCTCTCTTCCTTCTACCCTAAGGTCCCTACTTTCATCTGCTCTATTCTTACTTTATGGTTCCTGTTTACTAAACATTTTGTCCTGTTTTCTATCTTGCTGCATTTCAGCCACCAAGTTGCAGATGCTACTGTGATTCTATCCTGTCTTCCCTGGGCAGATGACCTCACCAGTGCTACCTGGAACCTCACCTTTTCAGAACCCTACCCAACTAGGGAAATATAGAAACAGGCTAGGAGTGTGGATCAACTAGCCAATGTCCATGTCCAGCAGAGAAGCAATTGCAGAAGCTAGAACTCCCACCATCTGTACCCCAAAAAGAATTTTGGTCCATATTCCCAGAGGGGTAAATGATAGAGTAAGTAAACCAGAGGGCTCTATTCCCCCATTCCACCAGGACTGGAAGTTTTTGTCACCAGGACTCTTGTTTTTATACCAGCAATGAGAGGGAAGAGAATCTAGAAAACACTAGAGTAAGACACTGTTTCTCTTATCTGAGAGAGAAGAAAGAAAAAGGAAATACCTAGAAGTAGGTATAAGAGTGACTTAGAACGGGAGTGGAGGAATGTTGAAAAAATGAAAGGAATATATATAATATATTATATATCATTATATATATATATATATATATATATATATATATATAAAGAGAGAGAGAGAAGGAGAGAGAGAGAGAGAGGGTCAGCCTATATCAGTGACCTTGGGAGAACTGCAGTGTGGAAACAGAACTCTAGTGGTGGGAGCCATTTGGAATTATATACCTATTATCTTACAATTTTATAAATCAATATTAACTCACTACTATAAAATTAAAATTTAAAAAATAAAAATGCTGTCCCTCCACTATAGGGTACAGTGATTCCAATCCCCATTTAACCCTCTCCCTCCCTCATAGTCCTCAGTGCTGCTGATATAGAGCAAGGATTTATTCATGCATCATTTCCTTTGCCACTGTCCCCTTTGTTCTTTATAGGGACATAGGTGCAGCAAGAAAGACACAAAGAAAGACCAGAGATCTGCTCATCTGTGGCTTATGATAGTACTAGGGATTGATCCTGAGACCCCAGAGCCTAAGGCATGAGCATCTTTTGCATAACCATTAAGCTATCTTCCCAGCTCCTAGAACTTTTATAATAAATGCCTTGTCTCTTGGTTCATTGCCATATTTCAGCCCTGTCTTGCTTTTCTGGATGTTTAATTTGTGCAGTTGGATGTCTTCTACATTCCCCAACCCTCTACTAAAGCCACTAGCATTTGCCTGTCATTTTGAACTTTGCCTCTTAAAGAGGTGCTTAACTCTTAATACTGATCTTCTCGCTCCTAATTATATGTTTCAGACTCTCAAGTTTGTTATTAGAATAACTAAAAATTGATTCATACCTTTTTTTCCATTCTGACTGCACTGTCTCTGAGTGCCAAATTTCCTTAGTATTCACCACGTAACACTTTGAGTTTAGTTCACTAGCTATCCTGAACTAATGGTTCATATTAACATATATACACTGTAAGATAAAAAGAATAGTTTAAAACATAGACTGGATTCAATTTAAAATACCTTACCAGTGCTAAAAAAGAAAAAAAAAATGTATTGTGATAATTAGGCATTAGTTTCAAAGAGGGGCTCAGGAGGTCAAGGATTTTATATGCAACTTCATAGCTCACAGAATTTCTCATTTGGTGCTATGCATGTATCAAGAACTCAATAATATTTTTTATAGATGGCTTGACTATTGTAACTAAAACTTTGTGGTTTTGGCAAATATTGCTGTATTAGAACAAGCCACAAAGTCTGTTCCTAGCTATAACACTTTATTTTTTATCAGTTTTTTCTTGTATCCATATGATGATCTTCTGAGGACTCCCTAGTCACATTTCACCACAGTAGTGACAATAGTGAAGTGCTGAGGAAATGTGATGCCTGATTATAAAAATATTTTGAGTAAAAAACTTCAATACCCTTTCAGTTTTTTTAAAAAAATCATATTTATTTATTCATTGGATAGAGGCAGCCAGAAATTGAGAGGGAAGGGTGAGTTAGAGAGGCAGAAAGATAGACACCTGCAGCACTGCTTCACAAGTCGCAAAGCTTTCCCCTTGCAAGTGGGGACTGAGGGCTTGAACCTGGCTCCATGTCATCCATGTCACTATTTTCCTTCTTTTATTTCCACACATTTCAATATCAATTTGTTAAGGAAAAGCTGATTTTCAGGAATTTTGTTGTCAGAAGAGTGCATTTCTGAATTTCCCTGTAATAGATACCAGTACATTTTACCCTAAACAAAACCATCATCTTATTCCACCACAGGGACTTAAGTTACCAGTGTGTGGAGTAAAAACCACCAAAGCCTCATGCACATTGGCAGGTCGATTCATACTCCTAGCCTGTCCTTGTCTTTCCCTACTGGGGTAGGGCTCTGGGAAGGTGGGGATCTAGGATACATGGGTGAGATCCATACTCCCAGAGGGATAAAGAATAGAAAATATTTCAAGGGAGGGGATGGGATACAGAACTCTTGATAGTGGGAATCTTGTGGAATGTACCCCTCTTATCCTATGGTCTTGTCAATATTTTTTTATTTTATGAATACATTTTTTAAAAATTAAAAAGAAACTGCGTTTCTTCCCTTGTTGAATTAACACTAGCCAAAAACCAACTGTATGTCAGCATGTTGAGCTATAATAAAGTAAATCACTCAGAAATAATTATCTCAAACATTCTATTGTTTTCTAAATGGTGCTTAATTAGAATTGATAGCCTAATGGACTTTAAGGGAATTAAATGCAATTACACTCAAGCCTTGATACTATAAAATGAATGGTCCTGTGCAGCCAGAACAGACCACTGGAAAATGTATCTGTTTTGAAATCTATACTTTGCTGCTATAACTTTTTGCTTTATTTTCCAGGAAAAACTAAGGCAAACTGGTTGCCATGGAAATGACTATGATGTCACAGAAGACGATGACTTCTTATAATCTGTAAGCAGTGAGAACAGATGTGCTTGTAAGAAACAAAGATCTTGTTTTCATACAAATGGTCTCAAAATAAAACACAAAGAAAAATTCTCAGAGCAAATAACACAAAGAAAAAAAATTACTTCTAAATAGAGTGTTTTACAAAGTTTTCCATAAAACCTCATCTGCTACTCAAAGCACAACCAGCTTGAACATGGGTAGCAGACATGAAATTATAGTACTCACAAAATTAGCATTCAGGTTGCACAATCTCTCCTTCCAAAAGCTTCAAGCATATTTTATGCACACACAATTATAGAAGCAGGTAATGAGAGAGTCCAATTCCCCCCCCCATTGTTGTTTTTGTACTTAGCTAGATAAGTCTAGATAAAAATTGTTTTGTTAAAAATAAATCCAAGAAATAATTTATTAATTCTATTGAAAAAGAATTTTTACTTATTTTATTATAAGTTGCAGTGGGTGATTTCTCTAAAACACACATTATTCTCTCCATGAAGATGGGTAGTAACATCAAATTTTAGTAAAGAATCTAAGTTGGTCACAATTAATAATCTGCAACCTGTAGTGGTTTTTTTATAATTTTAATATTTCACATCATAATTTCATTTCACATATTACAGATTTTTAAAAGGATATTCAGACTTTATGACCATGACCTCCTGAAATACATAGATAGGATAAACAATATATCAAATGAATGGGTTGTGTCAAAATATATTACAGTGCTTTCATTACATTGCTTTGAATTTAATTCTATACTTTCATGGTCATTGACAACTTCCTAAGCTAATTCTTCGGGTTCCCATATACCTCTCACTGTAACATCAAATATTATTTGAATTAATCAGAATTTAAATAATAAAATTCACTATAATAAAAGTTCTCTATCCATATATGAAGTCTTTAAACTGCAGTCAAATGCTCTGCCACTGAGCTGTACCCCCACGAAGTTTTCAAACTGCAACATGGATTTACCAAAAAATTAAAATTCCTTCATAGCTGAATAAAAGACATAAACTGAGTTAAAATGAAACCAACTAAAACTAAAATTTCATAAAATATACTGTCCTGTAGAAATTTATAGAGAATGAACTTTCAAATGGAAACATAAGTAATAAGATTAAGCTGTGGGGCTAGACTTCTTTATTATAATTAAGTAATATCACATACATTTAATTTCACTTTGATTTAACATCCAATAATTTTTCATTTTTATTCAAAGGAGAGTTTAATTTGTCTATCTCATTGAGGAATACTAAAATCATATAAAAGAAAACAAAAACATAGAAAGAGTAAACATATAAAGTTCACTATGTTTTGTAACTTGAGTTACTAGATATTGAGGATGAGTAACAGGTGGTTTTGAAAGCTAGGCTTTAATCCTAGTTTTAACTCTGTGAGCATATTGAAGTCATATACTATTTTAAGACATAAGCTCACTTTTTTAAAAGTACATAATATGAATACAGTGCTCCGAATAAGTATCAATGTTTAAAGTGTACAGTAAGAATTGAAATGCAATAATAGAAATTCTTAAAAAAAAAAAAAAAAGAGGGCTAAAACACAGACAGGCTTTTACATGTACTTCAATGGTTTCAGAGAAAGAAAAGAGATATTTGTTTAATAAAGAGTAAAAACAAGCTTGATTCATTTTATTGGAATGAGAAGATCTAAGATTTTTAGAAAAGCATTTATATTGAAAATATAAAAAGAGGACTGGGGAGCTAGCATAATGATTATATAAAAGATTTTCATGCCTGAGGCTCTAAAGTCCCAGGTTCAATCCCCAGCACTACCACAAACCAAAGCTGAGCAGTGCTCTGGTCCTTCTCTTTCCCTATCTGTCTCTCATTAAATTAAATAAGCAGGTGTTGGGTGGTAGGGCAGCAGGTTAAGTGCACATGGCAGGAAGGGCAAGGACCAGCATAAGGATCCTGGTTCAAGCTAAGGGCTCCCTACCTGCGGGGGGTCGCTTCACAGGCAGTGAAGCAGGTCTGCAGGTGTCTATCTTTCCCCCTTCAGTCTCTCCTCCTCTTTTGATTTCCTTCTGTCTTATCCAACAACAACAAAAGCAAAGACAACAATGATAATAACGACAACAACAAGGGTAACAACAAGGGCACTAAAATGGGAAAAATGGCCTCAAGGAGCGGTGCAGGCACCGAGCCCCAGTGATAATCCTGGAGGCAATAAATAAATAAATAAATAAATAAATAAATAAATAAATAAATAAATATGTTTTTTAAAAGAAGAAACACACTAGATGTGTTTTAATTGATGACTAGGTACAGAAAAATATTTAATAATTTATTGGCAGAGGATTACAGCTTCATCACAATTTTTATTACAATGATAGGACTAAATCTGTGTAAATCATTGGATTAAGCAACAAGTAAAATTGATAAAAGTGATGACCCACTCTTTCCTTTTTAAAATAATATTTTAAAAGAAATTACAAATTAAAAAAAGAAATTAAAAATTTACTTATTAATGACAGAAAGAGAAGGTGAAGAAGGGAAAGAAAGGGAGGGAGAGAGAAAGAGAGAAGACACGTATGCAAAACTGGAGATTAAATTCAGGGCTTTATCCACTCACTGTATAACCTCCCTGGCTGCTGGCTGCTAACTGATCTTATTATTTGTTTTAATTGCTACAACTTACTGAGGGAGATGTGATATATATAAATGAGAAATACATATTATTGGGAGTTAAATTATAACTAACATTGTTGATGTAGATTGTAGATGCTTAATAGAGCAATATAAATGACATTACAGTGTATCTATTCATATTTTTATAATATATAGTTGCAACATAGGTTAAGGGGAGAAAGGCAAAATGTGATTCATTGACTCTACAGAATGAAAGCTGCTTTTAAATGAAATGTAAAGGACATTTTTTTTTTTTTTGCTCCTTAGTTTCTTTTATGCTATATACAAGTCTTCACTTCACATTTCTCTGAATTTATTGCACATTTATGTTGTTTTAGGTAGAAAAGAGTTATTAATCAATAACCAACCTCTAATAGTATAGACACAAATCAGTCTTGATCAGAACCCTTGTTTTCCAATTTACAAGGCCAAGAAACAAGAGTATAGAAATAGCTATTAACAATAAGTTAAGGCAACCTTAAACTAAATTGAAAATTACCTGAAACCAAAGATACTACTTGTTTTAATAAAGACAAATTGTTGTATAGCAGCCTTTTCAAAACAATCAATCTTTCCTTTGATAACAGTAGAAAAACTATTGGTTAGTATAGTGGCCCACCTCATATGGTGAAGTTGAGGATAATGGTAATTTTTTTTTTTTTTTGCTGGGGGGGTTGTAATGGTTTTCAGTTGACAGTAAAATACAATAGTTTGTACATGCATAAACTTTTCCAGCTTTCAACATAACAATTCAACCCCCACTAGGTCCTCTGCCATCATGATCTAGGACCCGACCCTCCCTCCAACCCATTCCAAAGTCTTTTTTTTTACATTTTTATTTATAAAAAGGAAACACGGATAAAAACCATAGGATATGAGGGGTACAACTCCACATAATTCCCCCACACACACCAGAACTCCGTATCCCATCCCCTCTCCCATAGCTTTCCTATTCTTTATCCCTCTAGGAGTATGGTTCCAGGGTCATTATGGGGTGCAGAAGGTGGAAGGTCTGGCTTCTGTAATTGCTTCCCAGCTAAACGTGGGTCTTGATAGGAGGATCCATACTCCCAGCCTGTTTCTCTCTTTCCCTAGTGGGGTGGGGCTCTGTGTAAGCGGGGCTTGAATAGTTCAGTTGAAGAGTTGGGGGGGGTCTCCATTTTGTAGATAGTTTACTTTTGTACAATACCCAACTCCTGTCCAACTTCTGCTTAGTGTTTTCCCTTCTGATCTGTCTGTGAGTGAGATCATCCCATATTCATCCTTTTGTTTCTGACGGCACCTGGTTGAGCGCACATGTTACAAATGCTTAAGGACCCAGGTTCGATCCCCTGCTTCTCACCTGCAGGTAGAAAGCTTCACAAGTGGTGAAACAGGGCTGCAGGTTTGTCTCTGTCTCCCTCCCTCTCTATTACCCCCTTCCCTCTCGATTTCTATCTGTTTCTATCCAATAAATAAATAGATAATTTTTTAAAATACAACATGTGCACTCTATCAAATGCTAGATGCCTGTCCCAAATAAAATATATCCTGCCTATACAATTATGCCTTTCCTTCCAGCTGAACATTTTGATCACTTCTGGTACCATATATATATATATATATATGAAAACAACAAAGATCAGACTCAATTATAGCAAAACAATTTCAAGGTCTTATTACTTTTAGGATTTTTATTATTAAATATTTCCACTATATCCTGTCTGTCTCTCTCTCAACTCAGAAGTTACTGCTCTGTTGAATGCAGTATCTTTCTTTGTAATTTTACTATAAACTTAAGACATATGTATTCAGTATGTTAGTTAAGTAATACATAATACTGTCTTCAATGGCTTTTTGAATGATTATAAAAAATTTTATTATAATTAACTTATTTCATCTAAAATTTTTGGGTTTTATTCATGCTGATACATAGACATATATAACAGCCACATAGTATTTCAATATACAACTCAACGATCTGCAGGAGTTGGACCTTAATGTTTTATTTGATTTCTTGAACAGTTGCCTCAACTATTTTTGAACATGCAATTCATAGTTTATATCTTATAATACAATCACTGCTGTAATATCTTGATATAAATATTTGCATAATGATATGAATATTTAACTTCTGGAGGCAGGTATCCATCTGATTTCATATTTAAGGAATATGAGAGTTGATAGGGAGATTGAAACAGATGATGGGAATTGTAGATAAGGATAAATATTCTCTTTCATACTCTTAGATCAAACCCTACTTACTATCTCTTGTCCTATGATTTAATACTCCACTATTTCAGTCTTTTTCAAACCCTACTTTCTGATTCCTAGATCTCTTTTTTATTTTAATAGGGGGTTATTTACAGTAAGTCTTTAATACATAGGTACAATGTCTCATCTCCCCTAGACAGGTGTCTAGGAGACACAGCAGGATCCTAATGTCTCTTCATTCCTAGAGTATCCCAAGCAAATCTATATAGTCTCCTCATATTTAATATTAATAAATAAATAAGTAAGTAAGTAAATTGAGATCTCTTCCTGGAAGACACAAATCCTTGTAAATCTAGGATGAACTGAAATTTTTACATAGAGACTAAGAAAATCTTAAAAGGGAACACTATTAATAACTGTGTCAGGACAACAGGTATGGACTGGGATTGTTATAGGCAAACCAGATGATAAATTCACACTACTCAGAGTCCTTTAAAATGAAGGTTACTTATTTTTCTGATTCATCCAGCTCAAAGTTAGGAAGTAGAGTGTGCAAACTCTGTACAGTCCAGTCACCACCACACCCACCACCGAATATTTGCATTTCTTTGTGAAACTCCAGTTCCTCCAACACACTTCTTTACAACTTCTTCATTACTCTTCTTCATTTACCAGCTTCTCCTGTATGTATTCCTCAAGGAATCCAGCACTGAAGTTTTTAAAATTTATTTTATTAGCGATTTCATAATGGTATAAGAGGGGTACAAGTCCATAAAATTCCCATCACCAGTGTTCTGTATCCCACCCCCTCTATTAGAAACTTCCCTATTCTTTATCCCTCTGGGAGTATGGATCAAGGATCTTTATGGGGAGCAGAAAGTGGAAGGTCTGGTTTCTATGATTGCTTCTCTGCTGAATATGGGCATTGACTGATGGATCCATACCCCCAGCCTGTTTTATCTTTCCCTAGTGGTGCAGGGCTTTGGAGAGGTGGGGTTCCAGGACACATTGGTGAGGTTGTTTGCCTAGGGAAGTCAGGTTGGCGTCATGGTAACTTTTAAAAATGTTCTCTTCATTATCTTTATTTATTAGAGACTGTCAGAAATTGAGAGGAAAGGGGAGATAGAGAGGGATAGAGACAAAGAGACACCTGCTTCACCATTTGAGAAACTTTCCTCCTGCAGGTGGGGACTGGGGGCTTGAACCTGGGTCTTTGCACATTGTAACATGTGCTCTCAATCAGGTGTGTCACCACCTGGCCCTAAAGTCAGGTTGGCATCATGGTAGCATCTGCAACTTGCTGACTCAAAAACATTAAGATATAGAGCAGAACAAATTGTTTAATAATCAGGAACCTAAAGTTTAGAGTTTAACAGGTGAGACTTGGGGTCTTCGTGTTGGAAGAAGTTAGGAAGTCTATTTTAGATATATTCTGATACTAATTTTTGCCTGGGCTGGATATCTAACGTGCAGGTGGTATAAAAGTATTGTCTGGGAATATTGTGTCAGAATTGGGAATAGGACCAGAAAGCTGGATCAGGGCAGAGAGTAGCTCCTAAATATGGGGAAAGTATATACATACCATTAACTATAAACCCCATCGATCTGACCCAGGGCCCATATCTTCGTATTTAGCACAGAAACCTGTGTAACCACTGCATCCATTTTGGTCTAAGCTCACATTCCATGGTCATAGGTAGGAACATTCTAAGCTGAACTCATTTCCTGACCAGTCTTCCTCGAGTGGCAGAATATGTTGACCTACCCTCCCTTCAGAGAGAGGGGTATTACTTAGTTCTTTATCTTCCTTTATCCTCTAAGACTAAAGAAACTTTTTCCCCCCTGATTATCATCACTTTTTTCTTTACCTCAGAGGCATGACTTCTGATCCTCCAGTCTGGATCTTAGTATCTTGGTGCATATGAGAAAAATCAAACTCCAACTCCTATCTATTTTTTAGTATTCCCTCTTGTACAAATTCTTTGATCTCACTAGAAGCCAAAGTCTTGTATACCTGTGCTTTTTTTTTTTCTTTCTGTCAGTGACCTGTTGGTATCTTCTATTTAACTTATTAAATCATCATTATGTCATTTTTAGTTATTTCAATTAAATTCATATTCTTTGATCTGGCATCTTCCAGCTCTCCACTTGGTGAACTTTATACACAGGATTACTTGTGGAGATCTTTTTTTTTTTTTTTTTTTTTTTACTTGAGCAATGAGCTTAGCTTAGTTACATCATTTAGCATGTGGTTTATTTGTGGTCAGTAGCCTCAACTAGTATTTTGTGCCCATAATATTTCTCCCTTATTTCTCTCTCATTCTTTTATTTTTTCACTTTTATGCAATAGGACAGAGAAAAATTGAGAAGGGAGTGGGAGACAGAGAAGGAGAAAGACAGACACCTGCAGATCTGCTTTACCACTTGTGAAGCATCCCCTGCAGGTGGGGAGCCAGGGGCTTGAACCAGGTCTTTGTGTATAGTATTATGTACACTTCACCAGGGGTGCCACCACCCGGCCCCCTCTCATAATCTTTCTGATAACTATTTCAAAATGACTTCTTAGGCTTTCAGTCTGGTTTCTTTGTTACTTTGCTGCCACTCAGTATCACTGAAACTATAACCAAACTATCTTGTCAACTAACACATTTACCTGCTTCTGTATCCTTTCTATTTATTTATTTATTTATTTATTTATTATTATTTTTTACCAAAGCACTGCTCTGCTCTGGCTTATGGTGGGTGGGGGATTGAACTTGGGACCTGGGACCTAGAACCTGGGAGCCTCAGGCATGAGAGTCTATTTGCACAAACATTATGCTATCAGCCCCCACCGTGCCCTTCCATTCTCTTTATTCTTAAAGATGAAGTCAGAGAGGTAGAAAGAGATTGAAAGAGACCATAGCCCCAAAGTTTGCTACAGTGTACTTGAGACAAGGCATGAACCTGGGTTGATCACATGGCCTTGTTTTCTTTTCAGGTTAGAAGCTAATAATACACTAAGACTGCAGTTAAATTTTGCTTTTCCCATTCATGGATTTTATTTAACTGTTTTTCTCCCATCTTCAACCTCTTAACTATGACTGACACCTCATCAGCATTGAGGCATGCTGAAGCCTTTTCAACTATCATCATTATCAGCAACATTTGCTGCTGGTAATCTTTTTCTTGCCTATATCTCATTTTCCACTGGGGTCTCAGAATTGTTCCATTTAAACTGCCTTTCTCAAAACAACTGTAGTCCTACACAAATCTCTTCAAGGAGGCTAATCTACTTGAGGTTGACGATTCATTGATATTCTAAAGCAAACAAAAAGATGAATTCATGATATTCTTGAAGGTTAGGTGAGAAGCCTGATTAGATGATGATTTAATGAACTTCACCATCTAAGTTCTGGCCTTTAGCCACCTCTCTTATCAAACAATACTTGGATTGTTTTTAGAAAAAAAAATCTGCGACAAGAGAACAAAGGACTAATTAAAATAGTATGATTTAAAAAAGTATAATATTCACTCTATTTGCAAATTAAAAATGAGAGAAAAATCCTACTCTATTTTCAGTTAATGAATCCTAACAAGCTGTTCAAATTGCTCTTGAGTATAAACTGGGAGTTCCTCTTTACAATAAAAATATTTCTTGAAATCCAAAAATATCATTTAAGAATAATAAACCATTAAAAATGACAAAGTTCATGGCACAAAGTCATTTATTATTTCGGTATGTAGTGAAGTAACTACAAAAGGAAGGAACATGGTGAATATGTTTCTGGGAGCAATGAGTCAGAACTGATACCCATTAAAACAAAATGTGCAAATACGCTTGGTAATTCAGAAATCAAAGTTAGTTCTGGTTTATATCTCCTTGCTATCATTGTTAAATTCTCTAATGAGTGGCTCTTTTCTGATTCATTCTTTGTGGTTCTTTTATTCCATCTGTTAGTTCAGAAGAACTCAAGGTAGAAACTGATGGATATCTGATGCTAATATCTGTTGTATTAGATGTCAAATAAGTCACCTAGTTCATACACAGATAGGCACCGGATATGATACATGTTGATACCAAAATTCAATTACAGTTTGAGAACACAATGGGCATCCATTTTACTTTATTTATTAATTAATTTATTAATTTTTTTTGCCATCACTGGGTATTCATTACTTCAGGTCAACTTTTCAAGGTGTGGGGAAGGAGAGAGATATGGAAAGACACCATAGCAATGAAGTTTCTCCCAGTGCTGTGGGGGCAGGGTTCAAACCCAGGTTACATGTAAGGTGCAGTAGGTACACTGAGGGAGAGCTATTTTGCCAGCTCCATTTCATCTTTCAAGTAGTTCAATATAAGACAGCGTGCATGGTAGTTATTACTAAGTGTGTTCTAAAACTTTAAACATTACCTACAAGCTTCAATCTCCTTCATGGAAACATGGGGCTAATATTACTTCTTTTTAAAAATCTCTTTTATATTATTTTATTTTACTTATTTATAGGATAGAGGCATAGAGACATTAAGGGAGAGGGGGAAAGAGAGGGAGAGATATATTCAATATTCAATATTCAAATATTCAAATATTTTTATTTATTTATTTATTTTTTTCATGAAAAAGATACACAGAGTGATCTGGGAGGTGGCGCCGCAGTGGTAAAGCTTTGGATTCTCAAGTGTGAGGTCCTGCATTTGATCCCCAGCAGCACATGTGCCAGAGTGATGTCTGGTTCTTTCTCTCTCCTCCTATATTTATCATAAATAAATAAAATCTTTAAAAAAATATGTACACAGAGAGCACTGTTGAGCTCTGGTTTATGGTGGTGTTGGGGTTTGAATCTGGGACCTCAGAGTCTCAGGCATGAAAGTTTTGCATAACCATTATGCTGTTTCTGTCCTTATAAATCTCAATTCCTGAGCTTGTACTACTTAGCTAATAAAAGACAGAAAGTTGAACCCCTGTATCTGTTCGAAATGCATTCTTCTATTTCTTTCAGTCTACATAGCATTGTTCACATATGGTAAAACTGTTGTGCTGTGAAAGAGTTCTGGTTTACAGAGACTTGAACTTCTCACAGACATTGAACATGTAATCTCATGCAATTTTCATAGGATTCAAAAATTAGGTTATGAGGTCATAAGATAGTTTACCTAGTAGAGTACACATTACCATGAGTGAGGCCCTGAATTTGAGCTCCATCACATCATAGGAACACCATGGATGGTACGAGGCAGGCTCCACGGGTGATGGAACAGCACAGAGCTCTCTCTCTTTACTCGGCTCTCTTTCCTTTCGAAATAATATAAAACCAGAAAAATTGCACTCAGGAGGATGCTCAGAGGTATCATACATGCATTAAACCATGAGTCTCTGATAATGTAAAAGTAATTGAAAACAAGTGGCACTTTGGGCATTGGTTTAACTGCAACATGTCACCCTCCTTTAGACTATGAATAGCTCCAGCTGAATCTAGCCTTTGGTACCACAGCCCTTTAGACTAGTCTACTTTCACCTTCTAATTCCAAAGTCGTATGTTCATTTCTCAGCTTTCATTCTTTTTTAAAAATATTTATTTATTCCCTTTTGTTGCCCTTGTTGTA
Source organism: Erinaceus europaeus (assembly GCF_950295315.1). NCBI lineage: Eukaryota > Metazoa > Chordata > Mammalia > Eulipotyphla > Erinaceidae > Erinaceus > Erinaceus europaeus. Next base: position 21,582,378 of record NC_080168.1, read on the forward strand.
GTTATTGTTGTTGTTACTGATGTTGTTAGATAGGACAGAGAGAAATGCAGAGAGAAGGGGAAGACAGAGAGGGGGAGAGAAAGATAGACACCTGCAGATCTCCTTTAACGCTTGTGAAGCGACTCCCCTGCAGGCGGGGAGCCAGGGGCTTGAAACGGAATCCTTACTCTGGTCCTTGTGCTTTGCCACCTGCGCTTAACCTGCTTCACTACTGCCCAACTCCCTTCAGTTTTCATTCTTAATCCCAGAGATGTTTACTAACATATATTCAAACATCCCCACTAGACAGTGTGTTTCCTTTTTGCTGTTATCCTCTATTTGTTGAATTTTGTGTTAATTTTCTTCTTCTTTGTGCTTTTTATGAGAGTTTCCAATAACCTACCTTGCACTAGCTAGTTTTAAAGTTTCTTAGAAGAATATTCTTCTTAGTTCTTTTTAGAGCTACCTTGAACATTATCTATATCTACCTGACCCACCTCAAAGTTCCTTCAGTTTTGTTTTGATGGGACTCAATTCTTCAAATGCTTCATCTTAAAGCAACTGTTTGATATTTAATGACATTCATAAAAAAGTGTGATTTCATTTCTATTCAGAAACCTCTCCAATTCTTATCTCTCTTTGTCTAATTCCTACAATTATTTATTCACATTTGAGATTGAGATAAAGTATTATTTGCTCTCTATCAAAATGTGCTTTCTAGAAGCAGTCTGATATCATACCATCAAAGTGTGAAGTTAAGTCATAATGTTACCTTTTTTTTTTTTTTTTTTAGGGTCATGGGTATTGGCACAAGAACCTTATCTCTAATTGCAAAGTGACAACCATGAACTGTTAAAAGGAACTATTGTTCCAGGTGGTTGGAATAAGACCCTTAGGACATGGGATCCACATGCCAGTCAAATAAACAGACCCCAGACTATCATTGTAGTTATAGAGGATAAGTTGGGAGGAAGTAAACATAGATTACTTATAAACTACATTTGGAATTTTATAATATTTTCTTTAAAAAACGACTCCCATTCTCTGGCTTCCCTTTTTTTCTGAATGCCAATCTAGGTCAACACAAGAGAGAAAGAGATCGTTGTTCTATATGCAGCTTTAAAAAGAGAACACCACTTCAAAGCGGAGACTGACAACACCTGACAAAAATAAAACAAGTAATCAGTTTTAAAACACTGTGCTTATACATGCTTCTTAATCTTCCTTTTTCTAGGGATCTGAGATGTTTTAGAGCATCTGCTCTGGGTGATATTCCCTAGCACAGCACATCATTCACAAAAATTTCATCATATACCTAGGAGTAACAGCAATGTTTCATGTTGCCCCTCTTATTCTCTGCTGATCAACAAAACCCAAAGCTGAAAAATACGAGTTAATTTCATGAACAAACAAAAGGGGACTTTTATCCATCCAAATTCCTTAAAAAAATTTTTTTTTATTTATAAAAAGGAAACATTGACAAAAACCATAGGATAAGAGGGGTAAAACTTCACACAATTCCCACCACCTGAACTCTGTATCCCACCCCCTCCCCTGATAGCTTTCTTATTCTTTAACCCTCTGGGACCCAAGGTCATTATGGAATGCAGAAGGTGGAAGGTCTGGCTTCTGTAATTGCTTCCTGGCTGAACATGGGCTTGACTGGTTGATCCATACTCCCAGCCTGTTTCTCTCTTTCCCTACTGGGGAAGCACTCTGGGGAAGCAGAGCTCCAGGACACATTGGTGGGGTTGTCTGTCCAGGGAAGTCTGGTTGGCATCCTGCTAGCATCTGGAACCTGGTGGATGAAAAGACAGTTAACATACAAAACCCAATAAATTGTTGACCAGTCATGGACCTAAAGGCTGGAACAGTGCAGATAAAGAGTTGGGGGGGGGGTCCTCCATTTTGTAGATAGCTAGTAAGCATATTTTAGTTAAATTCCAAAGGGCCTGCGGCTATCCTATTTTTTTTTTTCTTTTTTCCCCTGAGCCTGAAATCTGATATGCAGGTGGATCCAACTTATTGTCTGGAGAGATCATGTCATGATTGACCAAATTCTTTTAAAGGGGACCTAAGGATTTAAAATCTAAAATAAACCAGTCATAGAAAATAAATTCAAGAAGGATAACCACCAGAGTTCTCACAAGTCTTAGAAACAGTTTGCTTGCCTCTGTTTTTTTTAAAATTTTTTTTCATTGTCTATTTATTTGATAGAGACAGCTAGAAATAGAGAGGGAAGGGGGAAATACAAAGAGAGAGAGAGAGAGAGAGAGACAGAAAGACAGACAGACAAGAGAGACACCTGCAACACTGCTTCACCACTCCCAAAGCTTTATCCATGCAGGTGGGGCCCAGGGGCTTGAACCTGGGTCCTTGCACATTGTAATATGTGTGCTCAACCAGGTGAGCCACCACCTGGCCCTGTTTTTTTTTTTAAGTTCATGTGTATCTTAAATCTAGATTTCACCTGATACATTTTTAAAAGTTTTTTTTAAGTATTTATTTATTTCCTTTTGTTGCCCTTGTTGTATTGTTATATTTATTATTGATGTCGTCATTGTTGGATAGGATAGAGAGAAATGGAGAGAGAAGGGGGAGAAAGATAGACACCTGAAGACCTGCTTCATTGCTTGTGAGGCAACTCCTCTGCAGGCGGGGAGCCAATGGCTCCAACCGGAATCCTTACTCTGGTCCTTGTGCTTTGTGCCACGTGCACTTAACACACTGCACTACCGCCTGACTCCCACATGATACGTTTTTTAAAAGATGATTTTTTTAATTTGATAGAACATAAAGAAATTGACAGGGAAAGGTGATAGAGAGGGAGAAAGACAGCTGGAAATCTGCTTCACCATTTGTGAAGCTTTCCCCTGGGGTTGGGGAGCAGGGTCTCCCAGGTCTGTAGGCAAGGTGATATGTGCACTTCAGGTGTGTCATCACCTGGTCCCTCACATGACATATCTTTAAAAATTGGCAAAGTTTAGAAAAGAGAGCATTTCCAGAATTGTCAGTTAGGGACACTTTATATTTGTCTTTCTATGCGAGAAAAATAAGAGTGGGGAAGGGAGAGAGCATAACGGTTATGCAAAAAGACTTTTATGCCTGAGGCTCCAGAGTCCCAGGTTCAGTTCTCTGTATAATCATAAACCAGAGCTGAGCAGTGCTCTGGGGGAATTAAAAAAAAAAAAAAAGGGAGGGAGGGAGGGAGGGAGGGGTGGTGGTGGCAAGAATAAAGAGTATATTGAAAATGTCTTAATTTTTCCTTTAAAAATGTATGTTTACTGGGGTCTCTGCATGTTAAGCCAGAAAATCCTCTGGTCAACCTCTAAACTATCCTCTTGGTTCAATAAAGTTTTTGTTTTACAAAATAAAGCCATCAAGCAAAATTCAAATAACACAGTCACCAGCTGCAAGCATATTATTTTAAAAGTAAAAAAAGGACTACAAGTAAACTCAATCACATGAACAATTTTTTATAAAGTATGTTTTAAAAATAGTCCAGGGTGGGGGTAGATAGCATAATGGTTATGCAAAGAGACATTTGTGCCTGAGGCTCTGAATTCCCAGGTTCAATCTCCGCATCACCATAGGCCAGAGTAGAGCAGTGCTCTGGTAAAAATAATAATAATAAAATAAATTCAGTATTTGAAATTATAGCATCAGAACTCTTTCCTTCCTTTTTTTTAAAGAGTTTTTTGTTGTTGCTGTTTTTGTTTTTGTCTCGGGTTATTATTGGAGCTTGGTGCCTGCACTATGAATCTACTGCTCCTAGAGGCCATTTTCTCCCATTTTGTTGTCCTTGTTGCTGTTATTGTTGCTATTGATGCTGTTGTTGGATAGGACAGAGAGAACTGAGAGAGGAGGGAAGACAGAGAGAGAGATAAGACACCTGCAGACCTACTTCACTGCCTGTGAATCAACCCCCCTTCAGGTGGGGAGCTGGGGGCTCGAACTGGGATCCTTACTCAGGTCCTTGCGCTTCATGCTATGTGTGCTTAACCCGCTGTGCTACTGCTTGACCCCCTCTTTTTTTCTTTCTTCTTTTTCTTTTTTGCTAGTTTCACTTAGTGTTCACAGAACTGTATTTGTTGCATTCCTTGACAGTCATCCTTATCCATGAATTATCAGGTAGTCAAATAACTGCATTTTACCCAAAGCTGTATTTTGATACAGAACTTAACTCATTTTTTTGTTTTATGGTTATAAAATACATTATATCTATCAAAGCATTTACATCCTTCACAAGGATTGCAAGCCAAAGCTGACCTATTAAGGATATTTATAACAGTTTATGAAGCAAGATTAGACCAAATTCTTTATGGAAATAGGATGCACCTTTTATATCCTACCCCTTTACTCCTTAGAAAACAGAATTTTAAACTTTGAAAATAGGTGAATGCATGACAAGCTCCACACAGATTAATTCAACAAATGCTCATTGAAAACTAATTGGTGCCAAACACTGCTAATTTTGAGAAAACAGTGGTTAGCAGTACAGCCATAACCCTTACCCTTAAAAAGATGATGTTCTAGTGAAGAGATTTTGTTTTTTAACTCAACAGACAAAATTCAAATTGTGTAGTGAAGGTAATGTAAGGTGCTAAGATGGGATCGTCCTGGGAGGTAGGAATTTTGGTATGGTGAGATAGAATGAGTATAAACAAGCTATGTGAGAATGTATCTCCTAAAAAATGACAATTTAAGTAGGCAACTGAATAGCCATTTTCATGTAATAGTATAAGTATGTATGTACAGTTAAACTGTATATATTGGAGTTGCAGAAAATGATGGAAATGCATCCTCTAACCATTTGAAAACTCTAGCTGAGAAAATTTTGTGAATGAATTAAATAACTAGTTTACACAAGTGGAATTCCTTCAGTCATTTTGTTGTGTCACCAAGGGCTTCACAGTTCTGAGATAACTTTTTCAGATAGAGATAGAAACAGACAGAAGAGAGAAGAGGATACAACACTGGAATTTGCTCTAATGCAACAGGGGAAGGGTTTATACCTGGTTTTTTTTTTTTTTTTTACACAGCAAAGCAAACACATTTTTTTAAAAAAACTTTTTATATTTATTTAGTTCCCCTTTTGTTGCCCTTGTTTTTTTATTGTTGTTATAGTTATTATTGTTGTTGTTATTGTTAGGACAGAGAGAAATGCAGAGAGGAGGGGGAGACATAGGGGGGGAGAGAAAGATAGACACCTGCAGACCTGCTTCACCGCTTGTGAAGCTTGTGAAGCGACTCCCCTGCAGGGGGGAAGCCAGGGGCTCCAACTGGGAACCTTATGCTGGTCCTTGAGCTTTGCGTGCGCTTAACCCGCTGCGCTACCACCTGACTCCCAGCAAACGCACTTTTAAGGTGAGCTACCTTGCAAGCCCTTGAACATTTTTTTTTTTTTTTTGCCTCCAGGGTTATCACTGGGGCTCAGTGCCTGTGCTATCAATCTATTGCTCATGGCGGCCATTTTATGACTTTTTTTTTTTTTTTTGATAGGACAGAGAGAAATTGAGAGTAGGAGAAGGCGGAGAAGGGGAGAGAAAGACACCTGCAGACCTGCTTCAGAGCTAGTGAAGCGACCCCTGCAGGTGAGTTGTGGGCTCTAACCAGGATCATTGTGCGGGTCCTTGTGCTTTGTGCTGTGTCCTATCTGCTGTGCATTCATTCTTAACCTGAGCTAAGTTTGTTCTATTCTGAAGCATGAGATAGTGTCCCTAGTCTCAGTATGTAAACATAACCCTTTCTTGGATGTGAATATACAATGATCTACAAATAATAAACATAGGTACCAGGGCCAGGCAGTGGCACACTGGGTTAAACGCACATAGTAGGAAGCGCAGGCACCTGTGCAAGGATCATGGTTCAAGCCCTGGCATCCCACCTGCGGGGTTTTACTTCACAAGCAGTGGAGCAGGTCTGCAGGTGTCAATTTTCTCTCTCCCTCCCTATCTCTCCCTCCTTTCTCTATTTCTCTTTGTCCTATCCAGCAACAACAACAAAATGGTAAAAATGGCCTCCAGGAGCAGTGGATTCATAGTGCAGACACCCAGCCCCAGTGATAACTCTAGAGGTAAAAATAAATAAAATAAACATAGGTACATAGAATGTTAAAAAAAAAAAAGATAAAAAGTGAGTTGGAAGACTGCTCACTGATAGGTATGGTGAGTGCCTTGCAGTGTACACAGTCCAGTTTCTAGATCTGGGCAAGTTCCAGTGCTGTGATGTAGCTTTATCTGGATACACAACCAAAAAGTTGGTCCTAGGAGCCTTTAAGTCCTGGCTGGATTTGTGCCCAAAAGGGTATGTGCTTGTTTTGGGGGGGGGGGGGTGGGAAGGTGGAGGTGGGGGGCTGTGGGTTAGCAGAGTTCCCCAAAGTGTTTTAACTCTCATAACTCACAAGTCTTACTAAGACGTTTTGCCATTCGAGAATTTAGGGTGGTATCCTGTCCATATTTTCCATATTGGGAGAGACTGGGCCATAGAAATATAAAGTGTCTGAACACTAGAGGGAGAGAGTGTGCCTCTGGTGATTAAGGAGCCAATGAAAGTAACTCCAGAAAAGTATAAGCTTTCAGAGGGGCTAAACTAAGGGCTAATCATCCACAGGCAAGGGCTGTATCCACTGAGGTATAGCATTAGGGAACTTGAAGATGAAGCTTAAAATCTCACATTTAATATTGCGGTATTAAATTAACTATCCATCTCAATTTTGAATAGTTTTAATATATCTTTTTCTCGGGAAGGACCATCATAAATCTGCAGAAAAGTAAACACTTAGGCTTAGTTTTCAGGTGGGATCGGTAGAAAATGAGAGAAGCAAATTTAACTGTTATTTAATATAATTTACATCTGACGATCAAAATCTCTATTTCTGAGAATTTAAAATATTTTCTTGTTATATTTTTGGGTAATTTGAACGATTTTAGAGTTCTGTGCTTTAGTATCTCTCAAATAAGACTTCTGGAAGGTGACTGACTCTAACTCACAGGTACTGCAAGTACTTTTAAAATCACCATAATATAGCTGTTACTCTGAGTCCAAATGATTTATTCTGTAATTAAATTTGGTTAATCTTGTTTGGACGATGTCACCAATGATCATTTCCCATGACTCAAAAGCAGCTTAGTATAACGCATACAATAAACTGTAAAAATTCATTATGAAATTTTAGAGTTATATAGATTCAGTGTAAAGTATCAATGTGAATGAATCACTCCTCATCAATCTATATAAAAGATATTATCCAAAATTTCTGACACAGAGTAGTGCTTAAGATAAAGTTACTTAAAAAAAAAAACTTTCCTGGAGGTGGGGATGGGGGACACACAATTTCAGGGATTCTTGAAGGAAGCAGGAGTATGAGCCTGCTTCTACTCTTAGGACATTGATTTGTTTTCCACAAACTCTGATACAGTTCCTCAGAAATGCTATCTGGCAGTTCTGATATTTATGTACTTTCAAATTTAAGCCACCCAGACTACACAGTTCAGTTATCTCCAGCTCCTTTCATTTTCCTTTTCCCTTTAATTAGAGAAATCTTTATTCAGTCTTGTTGCAAATGCTATCTGTAGGTAGAACGTGCATTTTATTCTTTTCAGGTAGTAGCTCCCATGTAAGTGCTTCCCCAATGGAAGACAACTTGACTGTCAGGATGGACAATACTGTCCTTGCAACAACTTTTCTGGACCCTCACACATTGCTTTTGACTTGGCTGAATGGATGTGCCACACGGACCCGGGAGGAAAAAAAAAAAAAAAGCAAGCAAACACTCAGATTTTAAACTTGCATTGGAAAGCAGTTTCAAAATAGCAGTTAACAGCTGAGCTTCCCCCCCAGAGCTGGATTTTCTTCGCGAGCCCTTCCCGAGGACCCTCGTGTCTCCGGCTGGCAGTGCTGGTCCCCGGTGCCGCTTTGGGCTCTCGCTCCGCCAGGTCGATTGCGAAGCCCAAGTGGGTGGGTCCACGCGCTCGGCCCCACTCCAGCCGGGACGTCAAGCCCGGAGCTCCGCGTCGGCAGCCCGGATCGCCGGCTCCCCCGACCCGGTCTCCCTCCCCCGAATCCCAATCGGAAAGAAAACTTCCAGCGGCCGAAATGAACGTCCCCTCACCGTTCCAATCCTTTCTTCCCAGCCTGCCGCAAACGTGAGCTTTATTATGAGTCGGTGTAGAGAGTGCATGGAGGTCTCGGAAGCAATCGAGGAGGCGGGTTACCTGCGCCCCCCTCTGGAAGGGTGGGGGGGGCGAGGGAGGGGGGCGGCGCCTGCAGTTCGGGGGCTGCCAGGCTGGGGGCGGCGCTGCCTGGCGCGCGGGTGGGCGCGAGGGAATGCGCGCGGCTGCCCGCCGGGGCAGCACTTGTCCTGTAATCGATTGCCGAGCGCGCCGAGCGGCCCTGAGCGCTGACACGCGCAGAAGCGTGCCCGCGCGCGCGCGCACACACACACATGCACACATACATATGCACGCACGCCCACTCACACACTCACGGGCGTCTAAGTCCCGCACACACGCGCGCGCGCGCGCGCACGCACGCACGGCCTCCCGCCAGCGCCCGGGGCCCTGCCGCCCGCCGCCGCTGCAGCCAGCCCGCCCTCCGCCCGCGGGCGTCTGCGCGAGCCCGGCCGGCGGGGGAGATGTGCTCGGGCTCCGGCGGATCGGTTTCTCGGGGTTTGACCAGCTGTCCCGGGCTAACCCTGCTCCTCGTTGAAGATGGAGGAAGTAAAAACAGGATTACCCTTAGCTACAGATCCACTGCCTTAGTTTCCACCACCAACTGCAGTGCACAAACACACGTTAGGCACAGGAAAGAAAGAAAGAAAGAGAGAGGACACACTAACAGTAAACACAAACAAAAGGGTGATGGGATTATTTTACTGCATGCACTGCTGAGGTAAATCTCCGCTTGGCTTTTGCGTGGTGAAGAACAGCTCTTGTTTTGTCTTCTGATTCATAGATGATATATATATATATATATATATATAGAAATATAAATACGTGTATCTTATTTGCAACGGGGGGAGTGTTTTCAAAGTTAAGTAATTATAGCATCTCGTTTTGCACTGTGATGTGATCAAATGACTTGTTGCTGTTAACCCGTAATAATAATGATGTAGATATTCTTCTCTGGGAGGACTGGATTGTGGTTATAATTAGGGTAATGCTTTCTGTAAAGGACGCCCAGGGAATCGGGGTTGAAGATGCTGTCTTCTGTCTTAATTTATCGTCCCTTCCTTGTAATCTGTTTCTGGGATGTTAATCGATTAATCAGTTCTCATCTCTATAGCTGTCATGAATTTGGACTTATTTTGCTTTGTTTTAACTTGAATTCCAAGAAAGATTGGACAGTCTGGAATAAATTGCAGCTGTCCATATAGAAGAGATCCTGTTGGAATTTAAAAAAGAAAAAAACCTGGTATGACACATGTGAAAAGGAAGCAGTTAAATCACTTTGACAGCTTCTAGTAAGGGCGTACAAGATGGAATTAAGATGTATTTTTCCTTTAATTTAATTAATTAATTTATTTATTTTGCCAAGGGGCAGAAACTGTTCTGTGAAGTTGGCCTAGGTTCCTTGCAGGGTTCTGCTTGACTGTCCCTCCCCCTCAAACCCCCCCCCCCCCCTTCTTTCAGTTTTCTTGTCTTAGCTTTTGGTCGATTCTTAAGAAACCGGTGGATCAAGTTTTTTCTCTTCTTGTTAATCACATTGCTGCAGCACTGACTGACCTCTCTCTCTCTCTTTCCCCCCCTCTTTCCTGAAAGTACGTGGTGCCATTCCTGAGTGACTTTTCCTACTAGACCATCCCAAAGGGACGAGGGGGAGGGGTGGAAGGAGGAGGAGAGAGGAGGAGGAGGTGGAGAAGGGGGGTGTTCCTTCTTTCTCATTTCTTGGTTTTGTTTATCTGCCGATTTGTTTGCTGGATTTGGGCTCGGAATGACCCACCTGTAAAGTGCTTTTCCTTCCTCCTCGCCTTGAACTCTGCAGGGGGCTTGGCTTGGAGGGGATAAGGGAGGGAAAGAGAGAAGGGGGAAACACAAAAAACTTCTTTCTTTCTCTCTGCGTTTATCTTCAGCCCGACATTGTCACCTCCTCTTTGAGGGGTTAGAAGAAGCTGAGATCTCCCGGCAGAGCTGGAAATGGTGATGAATCTTTTTTAATCAAAGGACAATTTCTTTTGTATGTACATTTCGTTTCTCATTTTCCTTTTTCTTTCTCTCCTTCTTAGAGGGTTAATAATCATTTCACTGATGGGGCATACTTCTTTCGCTTCTCCCTGACGTTTCTTTCTTTTTAATGTGTGTGTGTTAAATGTGTACATTTTAAAAGAGATAAAACTCATTTGCAAAATATCCGAAGAAACTGTTCCCCTTTGAAACTTTGCAGATGCCTTTCTTTAAAGCCTTATGTAATCAAAATTCGAAAGAATTTGATAACAGTTCAGCAGGTTGAAATTTAAGTGCTATGTAGTGACTGGGAATTTGATCTGATTATTCCATAAAGAAAGAAAGTTTTTTTTTTTTTTTTTTTGGGGAGGGGGGTGTTGAGAGGGTGGTGGTGAAGAAGGGGAGGGGAGAGAGAAGGGAAGTGGTTTTGGAGACAAGAAGTGAAGCTGCCTGTTTTCCAGTAAGTAATGGAGAAATTCCAGGAGCTAGGGCTAAATATACTTGGCGATCAATACAGAAATGGCTCATTGTGAATAATTTAGCTGCTGGTGCAGTGAGAGTTTTGAAACTAAAGGCAAAAAGGACCAGGGCCAGAGGAAAAAAAAAAAAAGTAAAAAAAAAAAAAAAAAACTCCTCGGGATATGTCAGTTCTCTAAACTTTTCCCTTCAAAGAACACAGTTAGCTTATTGATCTTTTCATTATGTGAAATCAAAGCTAGGGGGTGTCATCTCATAGTTTACTTTTGTTTCTGAGAATTAAGTTTCTTATTTTGTTTCGTTGGTGCAAGAAAATAATTTCCCAAAACTTTAATTAAGTTATTCTTCTCCTAGTAGCAAAAAAAGTTTATGGGTATTTCAAAATCAAAATGTTTTAGTAGGCTTGGCATTTGTATTCAATTATGATCGGGCAGGAAATTAAGGCTACATTGAACAGGTGCTTACAAAGTACTTGGGGTAGGATAAAATGTCAATACCAGTTCAGGAGTTGGGAAACTGCTGCACCAACCTTTGTGACACACTTGGGCACCAAGTTTTTTTGTTTTGTTTTGTCATCTTTATGTTTGTTTGTCCTCCCCCCTCCCTGTTAGAACATGATGAACCAACTTGCAACAATTGTGAATAGAGCTATCTGTACACTAGGGAAGTCCTCAAACTGCAGTGTGATTGTGGGAAGTAGTGAATGGTAAAATACTTAAATCCCAGTTAAAGCTGGCACATTGGAGACACAGCCCCCCACCCCCCACACACACACTCTATTTTGCTTTAAACCAAGTAAATTCTGATTAAAGGAGTCCTTCCTTTCTTGCTACAGTCCATCTCACAGCACACTTATCTTCCCTATCCTATCTCCAGCTGGAATCAGATCATTTGCAGAAAGAGTTCAGTGACTTGTAAATGAGCACATACAGTACACAGTACACAGTAGTATGTTTCTTGGGCACAGGTTGTAGCAGCAGCAACATGGACTAACTCCTTGGAGCTTCAAATAAGTTAAGCATTTAATGGTAGATGTTGAAAGGAATCATTGTGTTAAGGATATAATCTTTTGTATTTGCAGCATTGCACTTTGACTATGGAAACAGAGGCTATTGATGGCTATATGACGTGTAAGTATTCTTTTTCATTAATTTGTATTTGGCAGTAAGGTTACTTTTATGTTATGTATTTTAGTGCCTGAAGTATTAATTTTTATTTAAGAATCAGATACTTTTATTTTCTACTTTTTGACCATTTATCATTAAATGAGTTTAGAAACGTAATGACACAGAAGTGAAATAAGGACACAGGGAAATATATTTACCATGTTGAAATAAAATTAAAATCAGTAGTAAGTTGGCAGATCAACACTTTCCTATTTTTTATGTTTAAGTTTAAACATAAAAACATAGGTTAAGTATAGATGTCTACAAACATGGCACTAAATACTAATTTGTAACCCTTTTTTTTTCTGAGTACATATCAAAAAAGAATTACTTTCTTACTTGAGTTGACATTTTTAACCAACTTTTGTTTCAAATATCTGATAGTACATATTTTAACAAATACTTATTATAAATACTGAGTTAGATTAGATGTTAAAAGAACTTTTTCTTCATCTGAATGATTCTTTAGAAATCAACTACTCCAATTCCTCTTGTCAGTTAAGATGACTGCAATAATGAAATTTCTGTTTTTTTTTTAATTGTGGGTTTGTTTGTTGCTTTTTGTCATTTCATTCATTTACTACATATTTCTAAAATATATTTGCATATTGCTTTTCTTAAGGGAGTATAGGTATGTCTATGGTACATATACATTACATTGTGTATAGTATACACATACATATTACATTGAAATTTCAACTCCATGCATGCTGCTATGTGCAAGAAACAAAGTTGGTAATTAGATTTTATGTGACAAAGAACAGAGACCAAAAGTTTTTATTTTGTGGAAGCAGGTGACAATGAGCTTTCACCTGAAAGGGAGCACTCCAATATGGCAATTGACCTCACCTCAAGCACACCCAATGGACAGCATGCCTCACCAAGTCACATGACAAGCAGTAAGTCTTCATTTTATGGGTTTTTTTTTTTTTAATTCTATTTCTCTAGTGATAGACTTGAATTTGTTACGTCTATAGGATCCTCTCACATTGTGGTCTAGCTACTGCTATAAATTTTGCTAAAGAAAGAGCAATACAGATTTATTTTTGTTTGTTCTAGTACTGTAAAAATGAGCCTGCTTACTAGTCTGAACTATCCCAAGGTGGCATTTGAGAGCTGGTGCTTACCTGTATCAGGTAAGAAATGTTAGGCTTTGCTAGCTACTGTTATGACTTGCCAGGTTTATGACTAGCTTTGTTGTTGCTGGATAATATATATATATATATATATATATATATATGTCACTTCCAGAGGAGTCTTTGTAGTTAAAAAAAAAAGAAAGAAATGAATTTATATCATGTTGGTACAAAGTAAATTAAGTAAATTCAAAATTCGTCAGTGGTAGAATTGCATTCTTGTTGTTAGCTTTTTTTTTTTTCCCCTCCTTCAAATCATTGGAAGTGAAGTGTGGCTTTTTTTTTTTTTTTAAATATGTGGAACTCATTTACATACATCCATTTCTCTCACAAAATGAAAATGTTTTGTTTTTAATGGCCCAAAAAAGAAGTGGGAAAATTTGGAAGGATGTTTTGAACTTGTAGGAATAGGCAGTTTTGGATCTTGTATTTGATAGTCATTCATTAAATAGTAGACACTGCGTTTTATTAAATAAGAGTAATTTACATGCAGTCAGTAACAGAAAATAAAATACTTTATTAAGGATATAGTGTGTTTTTTCTTAGTCATAATGCCTTACCAGTTTTAGATTGATGTCGAAATTTAATTCTCTTTATAATTTGAAGGCTTGTGCTTCTGGTATAGTTTTTGTGTGTGATATATTTTTATTTAGAAAGATCATCTGACCTTTGTGTAAATATAATTTTAAAACTTGCCATTTGAGTGACATGTGAAGAAAAAGTATTTTTTTTAAGCAAAAATTTAGTATCTAGACAAAACTGAATCATCTACTGAATTATATAGGCTGTTCTTTAGTCAGTGGTGATTATCCAGAAAGAACAAATTTCTCTTCCAGTTCCACCCTGTAGTTCTCAAAATTTCAGATTGTTGAAAAGTTATTTTACAACTTCTGAATTATCATTAAAAATATATAGAATACTATTGAGGGTACATTTTCCATTTTATTAACTTTTAGTGATTCTGTCGACTTGAAAATTTTATTGAACTGTGTGCTTTTACTCACTTAAAATTTTCTATGGAAGATTTCATACTAGAAGAAGTCATTGAAATTTCTTTATTATGTAGAAAGGAAAATTAATAGTGAGTGAGTGTATATTAAATTGCTGTACTAACCTCCTATAATGGATCTTGTAGCTTTAATTTATATTTTGCTACTTGACTATTGATTTGGTAAGTGTTATACTGCTATTGTAATGTAGGCAGTAGATTTTTACATTTGAACATTTAATGTTGATAGCTCCTTGGTAAAAGAGATTGTTATTTCTTGAATAATTTCCTAAGAGCTACTTCTTGATAGCAATTTCTGCTAGCTAAATATTTAGGTTTTGGCTTTGGAAACATTGAAAATATGCAGTAAATAATAGCAGTTAATAATAGACTTTTGAGTGTTGTTTCCTAGCCACCCCTAAATAGCAGGCAAATACATGTTAATTGAATCCTTTATTTGTATGTTTGATTCTGGTTTTGCAAGTATTTGCTTTTTCAAAAAACAGCTTACCTACTTATTTTAAATATATAATGTAGGTAGAATACAGACATGATGAATTTGAACAAATAAAAATTGTAGTTTTGACATTTGAGCATTTCATACCCAATAACAGTGAAATTATGTATATGAAGTTACTAGCCAGTGGCAATGCCATGTTAGTAAAGTTTTTGGCTAATCTATATGTGTTTTTGTGCTCTTTTCCAAGGAGCTGCAGGATAAATATTTTGGCTCTCACTTCAGAGCTGTTGCATCCTTTATGTAGCCTCTATTTACGGTACGTAGGTTACCCAATTATGTGTTAGGTGGAGAAGATACCCATTTTCCCTCTCTGTTAGATCTAGTATAATATCAGCATTTTAGATCGCCAAAGTAAATAGTGGTAGAGAGGAACTCTTGTCTGTTAGTTAGAAGAGGAGACCTAGAATTGGTTACTCAGATGTTTGGGTTTTTTTGTAACATGGAATGATTTTTTGTGTGTGTATGTTTGAACTGTTAAATAATTTCTATCAATGATCCAAGATTTTCCTAAATTCATTTATTGGATGAAAATAACTTGTTATCTACATTATTTCATATCTTCAAATATAGTTCCTGAAACAGAGTTTCTAATGATTAAACACCTTAGAGACAAAAGTTAATGTGAATATCTTTGTGCTTCCAGTACCAAGAAGGATAGGACAGAAGTAGTATGAGTAAGAGGGGAAAACTTATTTTAAAGTAGTTTAGAAAGAAAAAATGAAAACTTCTGATTACTACAAAATAAGTAACATTCTAGCAGTAAAGTACCAATAAAATATAACACATTTATTTTGCCTATTAGAAAGTGGTCAGCTTTCCTATAATGCCCTTGTCATTTGCTTAAACTGCTTGATACTATTCTAAAATGAGGGTGTCTGTACAACTTGTTGCCAGCTACTGTATAAAATAGTGACAGCAGCTATCATTACTTGACAGTGCTAGAAGAGAGCATTGATGATTTGGGAGAGAACTAAAAATGTTGTAATACCTGACAGTTTTTGGTTTTAAGATTCAGCATGTGAGATAATCTTAAAAAGAAGTAAGCAATATTATTGATCTTAACATTTTATAATGACTACTTCCTACGTCTTAGAGTGAATTTTCCTAGAGAATTTTAGATATTTTCTTCTGGAATAAGAACTTCTTTGATAAATATATGGGCATTTGTTGTCTGAGATCATTAGTGTACATAACTGACAGTCTTCAGTGTCAGAGATGACAGTATATTCCTTGATGGCTCCTGGAAATACACAGTGTTAAGTGATTTTAAAAATAGAATTTGGAAGTTAAGAATCTGAGACAGACAACTCAGACAGAACAATATAAAAATAATCCATATTGTATTTTGGCTCATCAGATGAGACTTACTTTGTGATTCCTTCTGTTTCTGGGTTAGCTCATATTTAATTCTTGTGTAGTTGCTTCAGTATCTGTTTCAAACTATTCTTTACCTGCTGCTATGTTGAAAATTTCTTAAGGTTCAGAGAATTGTGATATTTCTTATATCATCTACTTTATGTCACTGAGTAAATATTCTTTGATGATAATTAGATGTTAGGACTATTCATGGTGAAGCAAAAAAAAATTTTTTTTTGTTTAAAATCTTTATATGGATAAAATTCACAATCAATACTATTTATCAGTCATTTTGATAGCCAGGTGACTTGTATGGAATTGGACAAAGTCGTAATTCTAGTTTTACTAGACTCTGACCAGTAATCAGGTCAGGAAACCTACTTTATTCTTTTCAGTGTGCTACACATTCCTTTTTTTTTTTTCCTTTCTTAGCTAATCTCCATTTTTAGAACCCAGGGAGGCCCAAATATATAATGATTTCTATTTTTTATATGTAGAAATGGAAACTTGAGGAAGTCATTTGACCTCTTGCTTAGGTCCCTAAGCAGAAAGAAGTTGTCACTTTGGGTAATGAATTATGATATTACATTGTGGGTCAGTTAGATTACTTAACTGATATCTTTGTATAATATCATTATTTATGGATCTTTACTGTGCCCAACACTGGCCCATATTATAGTCAAAACAAAAATACAAACAGTATTTCAGAGGTTGAGAGGATTATTATAGGTTTGGAGTGATAACAGATTATCTTGTTAAACAAATGCCATAAAACATTTTTCAAAATAAGCTTTTATTGTAGGTCTCACTGAGTTGTCTTCAGTAACTTTGTTTGGCAGCCACCCTTGGTTGGATTTTCATAGGACACACCCTAATATAACACCAGATGGACCTGATATAAAAATCTCACTCTGTTTTGATTTATAGTACTTAGGTTTGTATGTATATCTGACTTCCCTTACATTTAGTTTTAACTTATTAGGAAAAATTTAAGAATATTGATCTGAAATCTTTATATCTATCAGTTTTAAGTACCATGACTGTGTACAGAAAATTATTAGCAAAAATGCTGTTGTTTTTTTTCCTGTGCAGCTCTTTTATTCTTTCATTTTAAGGAAGAAATAAATTCTGTCTTAAAGAAACAAAATCATGTACTGTATAAATGTTTCCTTATAGTTTCTATGTTTGTCCAAACCTTTCCCCCTACTGGAAGTGCATTTTAAAGAATGTAACTTTTATTTTCTATTCAAAGTCTTCCATCTTTCCATTTTGAATTGATATCTGAGTCTAATCTCTTTCCTATCTTTGAATGTGGACACACAAGGACATTCTGATGTTCTAAATGATCAGTAGCAGGGTCATTTAGCCACAGCTAAAAATCAAGTAGAACGTTTTCATTTGTTTTTCAATTTATACCATATATATATATATATATATATATATATATATATATATATATGTTGGTAACTTTCATTTGCATATTAATCAAAACTGGAATTCCTCTGCTTTGAAATAGGTGAGAGGTATTTAGAAACTGTATCCCTTTTAAAAATGTTCAGCCACCACTGTTCCAAGAGAAGGGAGATCTAATTGAGTATTTGTAGAATGCCCAGCACTATACTAGATGCATCCTATTACTTCATTTCGACTCCACAGCAACATGTAACATACTTAGTTACTCAGCTTTATAACAGAAAACTAATGGCCAGAAAAGTTAAAGCAGCCTTTGGAGTTTTTCAGGCCTGTGTTAGAATTCCTGTTTTGCCTCTAATTTGATGTGTAACCTTCAGCTTGTTACTTCAAGTATCTGAACTCTCATTTTCTTATCTGTAGAATGGTGTTAGCAATGCCTATCTTAGTGGACTGTTGTGAGGTTTAAATGAGGCAACTCATGTAAAATGCTTAGCACAGTTCCTGACAAATACTAGTATCCAGTACACATGCTGCTATCACTCAGAATAGTCAAATTTACTTTTTTTTTCATCAACCCCAGTGATTCATAAGAGAAAGTCTTTCTATTCAAATCCAGCTCTGTTTGAAATTCAGGTATTTACACTGTAGGCCCATAGAATAGCAACAGGGATAGCTAATAATTTACAGTAAAATTTGAAGAAAAGCACCACTGTTATTTAAACATCTATTGGTGCATGATGATAGAAAAGGGCCTCATCTTTCATGGGGAAATGAGAAAGTATAGCCTTATGTCAACAACTGTACTGTCAACAATTAAAGGCCCCCCCCCCCATAAAATGATAACAAAATGAAAGAAGTTCTTGAGCAGAGTATTATGTTTTTGGCTATGTGTAAAGGAAAGAAATGCTTATTATTGGTACTTCAAAGAATTGGTCATTAAGAAGGAAAAAAAGAGGAGCTAGACCATGGTTGGTGGGCAAGGTGCATTTTTCCATTAGTAGGAGCCTGGGTTCAATCTTTTTTTTTTTTTTTTAATTATCTTTACTTTATTTATTGAATAGAAACAGCCAGAAATCAAGAGGAAAGGGGGTGATAGAGAGGGAGAGAGACACCTTCACCACTCGCAAAGCTTTCCCCCTGCAGGTGGGGACTGGGGGCTCAAACCGGGGTCCTTGCACATGGCGACATGTGCGCTCAACCTGATGTGCCACCACTCGGCCCCACCTGGGTTCAATCTTCAACTGTACACCAGAGTGCCAGAAACAGACAGCTGGAATCTCATGGATGGTGGAATGGTGCTTTTGTCTCTCTCTCTCTCTCAAATATACATTTTTAAATTGAACTGTAGATAGCTCAGCAGCGGAATGTATGTGTGAAGCTTTAATTTGATCCCTAGCACCAGAAAAAAATTAAGGAAGAAAAAGAATGGAAAAAGACCTCTTTAATTAGAGTAATCTATCCACATTTAGAATCAATTCTTTATTAGAAAGTCTAAAATTATCTAAGTATCTAAAATTTCACTTCATTTGACACTTCTAATAGTACCATTAAGGTCTCATTTGCTACTTAATTAATTTGTAGGCCTAATTGTTAATTGTGCATTTGGGGGGTAATGCTTTAGGTATGTTAAATTTGACATAAGTTTATAATTACTGGAAGGTATTTTTATCTATGTAAGATATAACATTTATTGCGTTTGACATGTTCTATCTTTATAGTTGATTAATTCAATAGAAATGTCTAGTTTGTCTTTTGTGTGCCAGGAACTGTTGGGTAAATCCTGTGATGACTAATTAGTGCACGGTCCTTGTCCTCCAGGAGTTCACATTCTAGTTTGAAAGAGAAATCTAAACAAGGATTATACTTCAGTTATATCACTGTTTTTACCATTTTACAGAGTGAGGGTGGTATTAATTTGAGAGATTTCCTAGAGAGAGAGAGAGGCTGCTTGAGTTAAAACTTAGTGAATGAATAGGACTTAGGAGAGAAGTGGAGGCTTTTTCAGTAAACGCACCCACAATGGGATCTGAGAAATAACATGATATGTTCTGGGAAATATAAGCCGATTGGTATTTCTAGAGTGTAAAGTTGGAATCTAGGAATGCAGGGCTAGAGATGACTCTGGAGAATTAATCAGGGCAAGTTGATGGAGTGTATTTCATAAGAGGAAGCTTGCATTTCATTTTCAAAGCAGTCAAGGAAGGATTTAACAAAGCAGCTAACTGCCATCTTTTTATTGGCATGAATTACTCTGGAAACAAACAAACACACACGTAGATGGGGAACGGTCAGAGGTAGGTTCTTTTTAAATTTTTTAATAAGTTGCTATAATGATTGAGAAGTTATGAAAGCTAGTGGTAGTGAAAGTAAAAAGGAAGAGAAAGGTTAGCGAAATATTTACTAGCTTCAAGTAGACAGGATAGAAAGTTTAAGAAGAGGAGGAAGTCTGTGGTGATGATCTCCAGATCACTGAAAGGTGGTGGTAAATTCCAGAAGGGAAGATAGGAAACACTGAAATGGGTTTTTCAGGAACATATTTGGTTTACTTTGATTTAGATATAGACTTTGAATTACTCGTATAATTTGGTGAAGATAGCAGTCAGGGGAGGCTGGCCTTAGGCAGCGGGTTAAGCGCATATGGCAAAGCTCAAGGGCTGGTGTAAGGATCCGGGTTTGAGCCCCCGGCTCCCCACCTGCAGGGGAGTCGCTTCACAGGCGGTGAAGCAGGTCTGCAGGTGTCTATCTTTCTCTCCCTCTCTCTGTCTTCCCCTCCTCTCTCCATTTCTCTCTGTCCTATCCAACAATGACATCAATAACAACAATAATAATAACTACAACAATAAGACAACAAGGGCAACAAAAGGGAAAAAAATAACTACAACAATAAAACAACAAGGGCAACAAAAGGGAATAAATAAATAAATATTTAAAAAAGATAACAGTCAGAAAGGTGAAAATCGAAATGTAAATTTTCATAATGAATGGAATTTAAACATGAGCTTGTGGTTTGGTTATTTCGCTCCTGTTTTGCTCTAACAATACTTTAGTATTATTCAGAATTTCTCTCCAATGCAATTCTCACCATTTGATAATGACCCTATTTCCCCAGTTGTCTATTAGATCGGATTTCTATACAGCAGTGTATGAGCGTGTGTTTTTTTTTAATATTTATTTTCCCTTTTGTTACCGTAGTTGTTTTTTTATTGTTGTAGTTATTATTGTTGTTGTTATTGATGTCGTCTTTGTTAGATAGAGAGAAATGGAGAGAGGAGGGGAAGACAGAGAGAGGGAGAGAAAGACACCTGCAGACCTACTTCACTGCTTGGGAATTGACTTCCCTGTAGGTGGGGAGCCCTGGCTCCAACCAGGATCCTTATGTGGGTCCTTGTGCTTAGTGCCATGTGCGCATAGCTTGCTTTGCTACCTCGGGACTCCCAAGCATGCGTTTTAATGAAGTCACTTTGCTTAATAGAGTACTTTTATGCTGCTAGTCTCAGAAGATGGATTGGTGGATGTGATTGATTCACTGATTTTTAAGCAAAGCATACCAGCTGTTAAAAGTTTTTAGTATATTTTATTAGTTAAATATTAAAAATTCATGGTTAATGTGTTCCATGTACTAGTATTGCTCCTATTGTAGTGATTTCTTTGTATTCTAAAAACTGCCTCTTTATAAATTTAAAATTTGTATTAATGTATAAATATATAAGGAATGATTTGTTGTTAGCTTAGTATTGCTCAGTCCTGCCACAGTAATAGCTAAGGAATTTAATTTCCTTTGAAAACCTTGAGATAAATATATTACACACTATTTTGAAATGATTTGATACATAATGAAATTTGTTTTGAAAGTTTATAATATTGTGGACCTTGAGATAAAATTACTTAAAGGAAAAAATATTGCACAGAAAACACATTAATTAACATATTTATTACCTCCAAATATTTACTATAAAAATTTATCTTTAAAATGTGAGCTCCAGTTACCCAAGGCACTGTGGCATTCCATGTAAAGGTTAATGGTGGAAATATTCCATCTGAGATTTCCTGTGTGTTGAGATTTGGGACTCTCTAGAGAGATATTTTTCATCTTTCAGTCATTGATCCAGCAAACATTTATTAAGCACTTACTCTGTTTGATACACTGCTGAAGCCTCATATGTTAATATGTTTTCTATTGAGAAGAATGTTACCTATTAGGGTCCAAGCAGAACCGTGTTTTTGTTTGTTTGTTTTGTTTTGTTTTAACACATTATAATTTCTGTGTGTTATGGGTCACTGAATGGCATATCTTTTATCATTGAGTTTTCATTACACTAGGAATTTGAAAATACATAATAAAATAGAGACAACATTACAACCGGTTTATAAGATAGGTTCCTTCAGGATAACATTTCCTCAAGAAAATGCTTTTGAAAGGCTTATTTATGGAGAGGAAGGGGGGGCTGACTGATTGATTAGAGCTTAACTCCAGCATGTGCAGTGCAGAGCATTGAACCTGGTGCCTCATGCATACAAATCCTGCACTTAACTCTTTAGACTTCTTCCTCAGTAGCCTAAGAAGTTTTTTTATGGTGCAAGATTTGGCATTCAGCCTTGAAGTTCTACAATATGACAGGCAGTACATTTAGAGTGGATCTGTATTTCAGGGTTAATTTACATTTCAAAAAGTTTACAAAATTGATATTTAAAATCACACACACATTCCATCAAAACAAACAAACAAACAACTAATGCAGTATCTGGGATCACTCTTGTTGGCTTGACCAGATCATTTTGTTCTTGTGAATTGACCTATATGGGTAATCAGGGAAGGTCATTTGGTGAGTACTGAATGTGAACAAAGGGAATTAGTTATATAATTCAAATGTTTAATGGCTTCACACTAACTGAGCTTAGTATATTCAGTGTTACAATAGAGATACCATTGTGATTTGGGTCATCATGCTTGAAATTCTTTGTCTAAATTTTTTTTTCTTCATTGACTTAGATTCTCTTGATATAGGTTTAGCCAAAATTCTTCTGAAAGCTATTTCTTTCTTTGTTTCCTTGACTAAATTTACCATATTTCATCTCTCATCTACATTTATACATATAATCAGTTGATAATCAAATGTTGTTGGTATAGGATCCAGGAATTTATTTTAATACAAATTTACATATCTGCTTTAGATTCCTTAAAAATTGATTTTCTTAAAGCTTACTCTATTAAAGTTATCTATTAATACCTCATATGCTATACCAAATATTACTATCATAAATTGAAACTTCTATTCATAGAAATGTTGACAGATGATATGGTTAGCAATTTAAGAGTCATTTTATTTTTTAACAAAAATGCTGTTTGAGGCATTTTAATTTTAAAATAGTTTCATTTATGTGGAAATTGTATGCTAGGGTTTCAGAGGTAACCCAGATTCAAGAGGTCTTACTACCTACTTTTGATAAGGATGAAAAATAATACTGCCACTTGAGAAAAGACCTGATGTGAGCTTAGATTCTATAAAAACCTTTAGTTTACAGGCCCACCCCGCAAAAAAATCACCACAGTTTTATGAAACCTTTGAAGAAGTTTCAGAAAAAAAAAGAGATTCTATAGAAAGTGACAAACTCTTAGGTTAGTTAATAATAAAGTCTGTCTTTATCACTAAGCACTAAATGTGAATTTAAGAATATTTTTGAGGGGTGCACAGGGTGGTGGTGCACCTGGTTGAGCGCACATGCTTCAATGCACAAGGACCCGAGTTCGAGCCCCCAGTCCCCACCTGTATGGGGAAAGCTTTGCAAGTGGTAAAGCAGGGCTGCAGGTGTCTCTCTGTCTCTCTCCCTCTCTATATTCCACTTTCTCTTGATTTCTTGTTGTCCCAATAAATAAATATAATAATAATAGTAAAAAAGAAAATAAAGAATATTTTTGAAACATGCAGATATACTTTGGGACTACTTTGATCAAAAAGAGATTAGAAAGTTTTTCACATGTGAACCTTTGCTGAAAATGACTATGCCTTATGTCTACATCCTCAGCATTACATGTCATGTTGGGGGGCATAGTAGGAGCCCAGGAATTATTTGTTGAAATAAGAACTTAGTTGTTGAGCTGGCAAACCAGCTCACTTGTATACTGTGCTGTGTTGCCATGTGACTGGCTCAGGTTCAAGCCTGGCCCCCATCTCACTGAAAGAAGCTTTGGTGCTGTGATCTCTTTCAAATTCTCTCTCTCCCTCTCTCTCTCCCTCCCTCTTTCATTACTTTTCTCCTTCCCTCCCTACCCTATTAACTCTATTCAATACAAACCTACTTATTAGCATTATGCACATATACATTTAAACAGAATGCTTTAGACTTATTAAGGAAATTTGCCGATGTCATTTTCTAGATGTTAAAGTAATACTTCACATAAAATGAAAATATAGTTTAACTTTTTAGTTTAAAGACTTGTATTTGAGAGAGTACAGCAGTTCTGGCTGTATGATGGTGCTGGGGAACCTGGAAACTTTGGAGCTTCAGGTATAGTAGTTGAGCTTTAACAAGTTAAGCAGTCTCGTCCATTTCTGACAGAAATGCTAATTTACTTGTGACTTCCTCTGGTCGGTTTTATATATTTGTTTTAACCACATCTCATGCTAAAAAGCGATTTTGTAAACTTGAAATTAGCCTCTGTAAGATTCTAAGCAGCTTTTTATGTTTTTCTGATTCTATACAGTCATGTCAGGTGGAATGTTCCCATGAATATTTTATAGTCGTCATCATCTTCATTACTAATATCTTTATATAGCACATTTAGAGTTTACAGATTGAATTCCACATACTTACAGTTTAAAAACCTGTTCTCTATTACTTATTTAAAACTGCTTTTAGTAGCATGTACAAAATGGAATGCTTCAATTAACTTTTCTTAGGCACTCCAGATATTTTGAGGAGCATATAATTAATCAGTGTAAAGTCACGTTCTAATAAATTAAAATTCTAAATGTCTACACCTTTGACATTTTTGTCATTGCTCTCTTATTATTATGGAAGCTGTGGTTTCTCGGTACACCTGATTATATCAACTCTGCCTTACTTCTTACTAAGATATCAGTATGCAGGGCTTGGCCACATTTTGAAATGCAAGAGTGCTATATTGCTCTGCTTCCACTGAATTAACTTTAGGGCTTTCTGGTTGAGTTCTAAAGATGCATCATTACTCATACAACTATATAAAACACTTTCTGTTATGTTCATTTAAAAAAATGCTTTTTGTTGTTCTTTGAAATATACATTTTAAAATTAGTGATTTAATACTGATTAACAAGGTTGGGGGATAAGAGGGTTATAAAATTCCCACCACCAGAGTTCTGTATCCTGTCCCCTCCATTGGAAGGTTCCCTATTTTTTTTTTTTTTTTTGTCTCCAGGGTTATTACTGGGGCTCGGTGCCTGCACCATGAATCCACTGCTTCTGGAGGCTAATTTTTTCCCATTTTGTTGCCCTTGTTGTTGTCGTTATTGTTGTCATTGATGTTGTTGTATAGGACAGAGAGAAGTTGAGAGAGGAGGGAAACACAGAGAGGGGGAGAGAAAGATAGACATTTGCAGACCTGCTTCACCACTGAAGCGACCCCCCTGCATGTGGGGAGCCCAGGGCTTGAACCGGGATCGTTTTGCAGGTCCTTGCACTTTGCTCCATGTGCGCTTAACCCACTGCACACCACCCTTACCCCATCCCGGATTCCCTATTTTTTATACCTCTGGGAGTATGGACCAAAGATCTTTATGGGATGCAGAAGGTGGGAGGTCTGGCTTCTGGAGTTTCTCTCAGCTGAACATGGATGTTCACAGCTCAATCTGTACCTGAGCCTGTCTCTATCTTTCCCTAGTGAGGTAGGGCTCTGGGACTCAGGGGAGGGGTGCCAGGACACATTGGTAAGGGTTTCTGCCCAGGGAAGTCAGGTTGGCGTAACATTTGTAACTTGGTGGCGCAAAAACATTAAGCTATAAAGCAGAACAATGTGTTTGATAATCAGAAAACTAAAGGTAAGGATATAGCAGCTGAGATTTGAGGTCTTCATGTTAAAAGAAGCTAGGAAGTCTATTTTAGATATATTCCAAGGGGCCTATGACTTCACTAATTTTTGCCTGAGCCTGACAGCTAACATGCAGGTGGGCTAGGAATATTGTCTGGGAATATGGTGTCAGAGTTGAGGACAGGATTAGAAAGCTGGATCAGGGTGGAGAGAAGCTCCCAACTCTGGTGACTAAATACTATTAACTGCAAACCTCATTGATCTGACTAGGGCCCATATCTATTCAGACTTAGCACAGGAACCTGTGTCATCTCTGCATCCTAAAACATAAACATTTTAACAAGAAATATTTATGGATGGAAATATAATTCTCCTATTAGGCGTGTCTTCCAAGTCTTTTAATCAAACTTTCAGTGATACTTTTTTTTCTCCACATGGACTGTGATGGATTGCCTTCTTTTTAATACGTTGCCATTTTTGACTGAAGAAAACATTTTATACTCTGAGGACTACAGCTATATGTTTTATTTCTGATTTAAATAGATGCACTTTACATCTATTAGAAGTGATTGCGGGGGGCAGGTGGTGGCACACCTGGTTGAGCACACTTGTTATAATGTGCAAGGACCCAGGTTGGACCCCCCCATGTCCCCACCTACAGGGGCAAAGCTTTGCCAGTGGTGAAGCAGAACTGCAATTGTCTTCCTGTTACTCTCCCTCTCTATCACCCCCTTCCCACTTGATTTCTGGCTGTCTGTATCCAGTAAATAAATAAAGATAATAAAAAGTAAAATAGTCATTGCTTATATCATGCTTAAATTGCTTAGAATTTGAAAATTGGGTGGCTTCAGAATTTTTAAGTATTAAAAGCAGGTAAGCTATGCCAAATCATTTTCAGGTACAGCTTTAAAATGACAAACAACTTTGAAACACTTATTCTAATGTAGTTTTTTGAAATATAAAATAAATTATTTGTGGTCAATGCAGTTAGGGATGTTTTCCTTGACATGTGAGCAGCCCAGGTTCAAGTCTTTCTCTCTCTCTGCTTCTTTCTTTTCTTCCTTTTTTTCTTTTTCTTTTTCCCTTTTGTTGCCCTTGTTTATTGCTCTTATTGTTGTTATTATTGTTGTAATTATTGTTGGATAGGACAGAGAGAAATGGAGAGAGGAGGGGAAGACAGAGAGGGGAAGATAAAGATAGACACCTGCAGACCTGCTTCACCGCCTGTGAAGCGACTTCCCTGCAGGTGGGGAGCCGGAGGCTCGAACTGGGATCCTTACTCATGTCGTTGTGCTTTGCACCGAGTGTGCTTAACCTGCTGCACATTTTTTGAATGAAAAAGTGACCTGGGAATGGCATGAGGCTTTGGTTCTAGAACAAACAAATAAAACCATTAAAAATGTTTAAAATCTATCTAAAAGCCATAACAGACTTTGTTTCAGCCTAAGAACTAGAGAAAGATACATGAGTTTTTTTTTTCTGTAAAATTGATATTTTTAAACTCTTAAAGTGTGAATTACAAACAACCAGTTGCCTGAACTATGACAAATTAATGGCAGTTTTTGAATTCAAGTTTTTAGAAACAAAAATTGCTCTCTGACCCCCAATAAGAAAGAATTTAAACAGTAATAACCATGTTTCACAGTAAAGCTGTTGTATGATTCTCTTGATGAAGTTGAGCAGTTTTACTTGGTCCTGTAGTTTCAGAATAATATCTGGTAGCAAACTTGAGATATTTTAGCAAATCAGACAAGCTATAGTTAACCATTGATCTTTATTTTATTTTATTTTTTATTTAAGAAAGGATAAATTATCAAAACCATAGGGTAGAAGGGGTACAACTCCACACAATTCCCACCACCCAATCTCCATATCCCATCCCCTCCCCTGATAGCTTTCCCATTCTCTATCCCTCTGGGAGCAGAAGGTGGAAGGTCTGGCTTCTGTAATTGCTTCCCCGCTGAACATGGGCATTGACTGGTCGGTCCATACTCCCAGTCTGCCTCTCTCTTTCCCTAGTAGGGTGGGTCTCTGGGGAAGTGGAGCTCCAGGACACATTGGTGGGGTCTTCAGTCCAGGGAAGCCTGGCCAGCATCCTGATGGCATCTGGAACCTGGTGGCTGAACAGAGAGTTAACATACAAAGCGAAACAAATTGTTGAAGAATCATGGACCCAAAGGTTGGAATAGTGGAGAGGAAGTGTTAGGGGGGTACTTACTGCAAACTCTAGTGTACTTCTGCTTTCAGGTATGTATTTTGCAGTAGTTTATGGATACGTGTGAACATATGCTCTCTCTCACAGAACCTGGTGTATATCTAGGTTTTTGGGACTTTGTTAGAAAGTGATCCACCTGGGATGGAATTAGAGAATGCTGTGAAAGGAAAGGTCTCACCTGAGTAATGAAGCTGAAGGGTTATCCTTCCACACCTGAAGTCTCTGGTCACAGTCTGAGCTGAAGCATGTTGAGGTGGCAATCGTTGTGTTGATTAGGTTGTGATCGGCTGATGCAATATTATTTGATATGGATTGGGAGAGGCATGTGGGAAAGTGGGCCCTATCCTAAGATTCCAGGACTGGGGGAAATATAGGCTCTTTAGTGGAGATGTGAGGTTCCTGTTGTCTTAGGGTTCAAAAAGGTGCCCAACAACAGATGAGTGGCTGAGAAAGCTGTGGTTATATATATATATATACACAATGAAATACTATACAGCTATCAAGAACAATGAACCCACCTTCTCTGACCCATCTTGGACAGAGCTAGAAGGAATTATGTTAAGTGAGCTAAGTCAGAAAAATAAAGATGAGTATGGAATGATCCCACTCATCAACAGAAGTTGAGAAAGAAGATCTGAAAGGGAAACTAAAAGTAGGATCTGACTAAATTGAAAGTAGGGCACCAAAGTAAAAACCCTTTGGTGAGAGGTAGACATGCAGCTTCCTAGGCCGGTGGAGGTTGGGGAGGGTGGGTGGGTGGGTGGGATGGGACACAGTCTTTTGGTGGTGGGAATGGTGTTTATGTACACTCCTAGTAAAGTGTAGTAATATAAATCACTAGTTAATTAATATGAGAGGGGGAAAATTAATCAAAGTTTTTAAAACACAGACTGAGTCTTCTTAATATATAGGCTGTGTATTTGATATGCGGACTCTCTCAAAAGCCTAGACCAAGTAGATCAGAGGCAACCAGTGGCACAGCTATTTACAAGATACTGGGTACTATACAGCCAACCCTAACAAAAGGACTTTTCAAAGTTAACCCAATTACCAAATAATGTGATGATAACATTAACTATCCATTGTCTTTTTGAACTATTGATCTTATACAGCAGTTTGTACAAACTATCACTCGTGCTTTTAAGGTATGTGTGTAAATGTGCCTGTGAGTTTGTGAGAATGAAGAATTAAGGGTAAGATGGAAACATCAAACTGTTTGACAGCATTCACTTTGGGGTATTTGAAGAAGGGTAAACAGGGCATTTTATTGTTCACTTTAAATTGTTCTGGATTATCTGACTCATTTACAAGCAACTTTTACATATGTAGTATAGCAAATCATCAATAAAAACTAATTCATGTAACCATCCTGACAAACAAATTAAGTATGGACCATAATCAGAAATTGTTCTGTTTATGTTGGTTTAACCTTGAATTTTCAGTGACATTGTAGATTTGTGAATATGTGTTACTATCATTGAGGATAAATACCAAAGTGAAGGGTATTCTCATATACAAATGCTGTCGATAGACTTACTGAATGCTGCTTATGTTTAATCTGAATATAAGGCAGTTTCTTAGTTGTTATAATAGCGTGGATTTCCAAATACACTTATATACTTTACATTTTTAGTGCATGGTATTCATTCATAGCATGAGATACTGTAAAGTAAATAATGTGCATATGTCTTCTGGCTCTGGTGAGGGCACATCATACCATTATTATGCCAAAAGACATTTGAATAGTTTGCAAGAATTATGATTGTTATCAGAGGGGAGTTGTTTTGGGGAGAAATGTGTGTGTGGGTATGAGAAGGCAACTATTAATTCTGTTGTCTTCAAATCAATTACTAAAGAAATGAAACTAAAATTACCTAATTAAAGCAAATCACAAGTAAACTCACTCTGTGAGACATATAATTGAAATGATAATTATGTGTTAGTAATTAATTTCATTTGAGGATGACAGTTCAGAAGACATGTTTGGGGTCAGTGTTTAACTGCTCAGTGTACCCCTCTCCCTGGCCTTACCCATGGGAATTAATTCACCAGCACTCTAGTAAACCATTTATTTCTATTATAGTGAGTGTTACTAGTATGATTTTGAAATTTCATGAATTTTCATACACATGGTACTATTCTTGACATTATGACACATCTCTCTGTGTATATCTGAAATTCTCAGAACTTTGTATCAGTACTGTCCATATTTGCCCTCTTGTGAGCAATCAAGGGGGAAATATGGATATTCTTTTAAAAGATCTTATAAAAAGACTACTTATAAAAAAAGTACTAAAAAAGACTACTAAATGATCTTATAAAAAGATCATTTGCTTAAAAGTTACAGAAATCTTTGTGCATCTCTTTATTTTATTTTTTTATTATCTTTGTTTATTATTGGATAGAGATAGCCAGACATTGAGAGGAAGTGGGGAGATAGGGAGGGAGAGAGGCAGAGAGATACCTGCAGCACTGCTTCACCACTTGAGAAGCTTAACCCCTGCGGAGAAAAGACTGGGGGCTTGAACCTGGGTCTTTGTGCATTGTAACATGTATGTTTAACCAGGTGCGCCACCACCCAGCCCCTCTTTGTACATCTCAGTAAGATAATTTGAAGGTTCAGAGTTTTCTTTTGATATCTGAAGTTTAGCTTTCCATGGATCAGGAGTACTTTCAAGAAATCTTTCATTCAGGGTTCATCTCCAAAAATTTGCAAACTTTTTTTTTTTTTATCATTTCCTATCTTGTTTTTACTTATGTACCTTATATTTCCCTTGGATTGGAATCTCCTCTAGAGCAGGGAATACAACTTTAGAATCTTTCAAATTTGAAGAAGATAGCAGACAGAGCATGACTTTAGAGTTGAATAGACTTCGATTTGTATTGTGACTATGCTGTGTATAGTCTTCATCTTCTCTTTTGTGAAATAGGGAAAATTAGTACTTGTCTCTTGGCCTTGTTTGTTATAAAATAATGTTTTTGTAAAGCTTTTATCAGTGTCTACTATGCCTTACGAAATAGTTGAGGAAATAGTAGGTTTTTCTTTTCCACAGAAACTAGCGAGCACAATCTTTTTTGTTTTTGTTTATATTTATTATTGGACAGAGACAGAGAGGAAATGAGGGGGAGTGGGTGACAGAGGAAGAGAGACAGAGAGACACCTGAAGCCTTGTACCACCGCTCATGAAGCTTTCCTTCTGTAGATGGGGACCAGGGGCTTGAACCTGCAACCTTGTACACTGCAATGTGTGTGCTTAACCAGATGTGACAGTTTAACTCTGTGAAAATTCACTCTGTGAATCTTTTCTTAGATTATTAAGTATTTCCAATCACTTACTACCGTAATCTAGTTTTACAGACTTTTCTATAACTATAAGAAATAAGGCAGTTTTTCCTTCCTCCCTCCCTTCCTTCTTCCCTTCCTTTCTTCCCTTCTTTCCCTTCCTTCCTCCCTTCATCCTTCTTCCTCCCTCCCTCCCTCTCTCCATCCCTCTCTCCCTCCCTTTCTTCCTTCCTCCCTCCCTTTCTTCCTTCCTCCCTCCCTTCCTGCCTGTCATTCTTTCCTGTGTTCTATCTCTATCATTCTCTCCCCCCCCCCCCTTTCTTGCCACAGGCTTCTGGCTGGACATTCCCATTGCCCCAGAGAGTCCTTCTTTTCTTCTTCTTCCTCCTCTTCTTCTTCTTCTTCCTCTCCTCCTCCTCCTCCTCCTCCTTCTTCTTTTTGCCTCTAGGTTGTTGCTGGGACTCTGTGCCTGCACTATGAATCCACTGTCCCTGGAGGCCATTTTCTCATTTTTTGTTGCCCTTATTGTTATTGTTGTTGTTGGATAGGACAAAGAGAAATGGAGAGAGGAGGGGAAGACAGATAAGGAGAGAGAAAGGTAGACACCTGCAGACTTGCTTCACTGCTTGGAAGATGTTCCCCATCCCTAACCCCCTCCCCCCTGCAGTGGGCTCAAACCTAGATCCTTAAGCAGGTACTTGTGCACTTAACCTGCTGTGTTAACACCTGGCCTCCCAAGAGTCCTTATTTTAACTTTTATTTGAAAAGAAAGAGAGAAATTGAGAGAGAACAGGGAGATAGAAAAGGGGAAAGAAAAAAAAAAAAAGACACCTGCAGACCTGCTTCACCACCAGTGAAGTTTCTGCCCTGTAGATGGTTGTTTGGGTTTTGAACCCATGTCTTTGATGTGGTAATATGTTCACTTAACCTTGTGCTCCACTGTTTGGCCCCCAAGGCAGTTTATTTAATATTTTGGAGAATACCTAGTCTTCTCATTCATTATATTCTAACAACTCATGTTTATAAGAATTTTTTTCCTTCTCTACCAAAGTTTTTCACTATATAATGTAACAACAAATTTGAACTATACTTGGAACTCTTGAAATGTAAGTTGAACCTGTAATATATTTCTGGTATATATAGGAAAGTAATGTATTTCATCCTTGATGAACCGACAATGATTCTAGCTCTGTAGTAGCAGTTTAATGGTAATAATAAGGCACCTTCAGTTTAGCAAAATAGCTTACTTGGATAGTGTGCTCCTTTACCATATGCTCAACCAGGTTGAGCCTGTTCCCACTACTACACTGGAGAAAGTTTCAGTGCTATAGTGTGCCTCTCCCTCTAACCACCCCCCCCCCCACACAAAAAATACCTTGAGTTGTGTAGCACTGGTGAAGACCAAAAATAAATAAAAATTAAGAAACAAAACAAATAAAAGATGCAGGTGTGTTTGCATATACTTGTATTACAGATGTAGTATTTTATACTGCAATATCCATTTCAAAATATATTTTAGAAATCTGTTTATTGAAGCCCCAGTTCACAGGGAGGGAAAGTAGTAATAGAACAATGATGTAAAGCTGTGTGTCCTGGGTCTTGGGCTGGTGTTACTCCTATTAAATAATATGCACATTCTTTCTTTTCATTCATTTTTGTTCCATTTACAAGAAATATATACTCTAGATCATAGTGGATCCTATGGGTGCAGCTCATTTGATATTTTGAGTTGAGACCCAGTGGAAGTGCTTCAGAGTACTGACTTGCTAGTGGTTCTGGTCTTGACTTTTACTTTTTTCTTTTAAGTTTAAATGTCAGGAAATTGTTGATGATCTATTTTTTTTCAACCTACTAATGACCCTGTGACCTTGGGAATGCTCTTTGAATTTTCTAAATCTAGTTCCCTCAGCTATAAATAACACTTGTCATGGCATTTTAAGAAATAAATGTTCTAAGTACATACAGCACATAGCTGAATTTTCTGGCTCAATTAACCATTATTATTTGTAGCTATAGCTCCTAAGTATTATTTGAGTTTTAAGTAATATAAACTCAGTTGGACATTATTCATTGCCTTCCAGAGAATATATTTGCTTTCTGACTTGATCACTACATTTAGAATATTCTTTTCTGTTAAAAAAAAAAAGTCTACACAAAAAAGCGGGTTTGCCATCCACGGATTTCTCTGTTTCACAAGTCTATTTTTACTGTTTATTTAACTTTATATATTTATTTAACTTTTCTACTTGATTTTTAGCTTATACTTAAGAGTATCTTAATTGTTATGTTGGCTTATCATGGTAACTTAGTAGTCGATGATACTTAGGAAAAAAAAAACCTACATAGGAAATCTCCTTTATTTAGTTCCTAGGATGTTTTTAGAGTACATTTTAAAAAAATTATCTTTATTTATTGGATAGTGAAAGCCAAAAATCAAGAAAGAAGGGGGCTGTGGAGAAGGAGAGAGACTGAGACACCTGCAGCCCTGCTTCACCACTCGCAAAGCTTTCCCCCTGCAGGTGCAGGTGAGGACCAGGTGCTGGAACCCAGGCCCTTACGCACTGTAACATGTACACTTAACCAGGTGTGTCACCACCTCATTTTTTTAAAATTTAATTTTTTTTTGCCTCCAGAGTTATCACTGGGGCTTGATGCCTGTACTATATCCACTTGTCCTGGAGGCCATTTTTCCCATTTTTATTGCCCTTGTTGTTATTGTTATTGTTGGATAGGACAGAGAAATGGAGAGAAGAGGGGAAGACAGAAAGAGGGAAAGAAAGAGAGACACTTGCAGACCTGCTTCACCGCTTGCAAAGTGACTCTCCTGCAGGTGGGGAGCTGGGGGCTTGAACCCTGATCCTTAAACTGGCCTCCCTCATTTACTTACTTACTTATCTATCTGTCTGTCTGTCTGTTTGTTTATTCATTCATTCATTCTTTTATTTCTTGAGAGCTTGTTTGGAAGTTCTAGCAGGGGAGCACAGCTACTCATATACCCTCCACCACAGTCCAGTCTGTCTCTATTCGGGAAAAGCTGTCCTCTTCGATGGAGCATGGAGCTTCAGGAGGGACATGGAGCAGTGAGGGAGGAAGGGGACACCGCCTAGCCAGTCAGATCAGCCTAATCAACCCTGGCGATCAATGGGGTGACAGATGTCGCAGACAGATCTCCCTCACATCCAATTTCTTTTTTCTTCCTTCTTTCCTTCCTTCCTTCCTTCCTTCCTTCCTTCCTTCCTCCTTTCTTTCTTTCTTTCTTTCTTTCTTTCTTTCTTTCTTTCTTTCTTTCTTTCTTTTTTCAATAATAGGTAACATTTTTAATAGGTAAACTTTAGATATTAGTAATTTATTTATTTTTTTATTTATAAAAAGGAAACATTGACAAAACCATAGGATAAGAGGTGTACAACTCCACACAATTCCCACCATCATATCTTCGTATCCCATTCCCTCCCCCTGATAGCTTTCCTATTCTTTTATAGGAAATACTCTGGGAGTATGAGCCCAAGGTCATTGTGGGGTGCAAAAGGCGGAAGGTCTGGCTTCTGTAATTGCCTCCCTGCTGAACATGGGCATTAAGGCTGATCCATACTCCCAGCCTGTCTCTCTCTTTCCCTAGTAGGGTGGGGGTCTGCGGAAGCAGAGCTCCAGGACACATTGGTGGGATTGTCTGTCCAGGGAAGTCTGGTCAGCATCATGCTAGCATCTGGAACCTGGTGGCTGAAAAGAGAGTTAACATACAAAGCCAAACAAATTGTTGAGCAAGCAAGAACTTAAAGGCTGGAATACTGCAGATGAAGAGCTTGGGGGGGGGGTGACCTCCATTTTGTAGATAGCTAGTAGACATATTTTAGTTATATTCCAAAGGGCCTATGGCTATACTAGGTTTTTTTTTTTTTCCTCTGAGCCTGAAATCTGATATGCAGGTGGATCCAAGTTATTGTTTGGGGAGATGATGTCATGGCTGAAAAAGGAACGGAAAGCTCGATCAGGGAAGAGAGTAGCTCCCCAGTATGAAAAAGCGTTATAAATATTGTTGACTGTAAACCCCATAGATTTAATTTGGTCTGGGGCCCATATTCAGCTTAGGAGGCTCTGTGACCTCTGCATCCTTGTAGGTCTGAAAGCAAAAATACACAGTAGTCTGCAGTAGTCAGTATATAGCTCCTAATGAGATAGTATCTAGACTTAGATACCCTCCTCACGCACTTTTTATTACAGTTCCCCCAGTCACACCAAAGCTAACCTTATCAAATCAAGGACTGCAAAAACTGAATAAGGGCAAGAGACTGATATACTTTAATGATGAATCTTTAGTCACTATCAGGCCACCCCAACAGCTGGGGCCCTATTCAGGGAGTCCTGAGATTCCCAAACAGACATGATGGGCCTAGACCTCAGATAAATCCCTCTTTCCATTGTTACAGGCCATCTCTATCAGAAACAACAAAATAGACCTCTTTGTGGGCCCCCCATAGGACTTTTCCCTCAACTTGGACCAACAAAGGTAGAAAATGTTCCATCCTCCCTTTGGAGGATGGACAACATACTCTATGCTACACCTGAGGAAGATGGGTCCTGATATTGGGGCAGCTTGGAATGTTCCTACTCATGACCACAGAATGTGAGCTCAGATTTATTTATTTCTTAAACCAGTTCATTTCAGCTCCGATTTTTGGTAGTGCGGGTGGATTGAACCTTGGATATCTAGTGCCGTAGTCATGAAAGTCAGTTGCCCTGCCAACGGCTATCTTCCTTAAGTAGATAAATTATAAATTAGCTTACTGGGTGAAAAAAATTGGGGGGGAGGGTAAATGAAGTGCTTTATCTAACTGAAAATTCTACCAGAGATTAGAACCTAAGTAGAAAATGAAAAATATGTGTACTGGGTGACAGAAGGTAGCCAAGCACAGGGACTGGACTAAGGATCCTGGTTTGAGTCCCTGACTCCCCACCTGCAGGGGAGTCACTTCACAAGCAGTGAAGCAGGTGTCTCCCCCCGCCCCCTGTCTTCCCCCTCTCTCTCGATTTCTCTCTGTCCTATCCAATAACAACCACAACTATAATAGGGCAACAAAATTGGGGGGAAGGGCCTCCAGGAGCAGTGGATTTATAGTGCAGGCACCGAGCCCCAGTGATAACCATGGAGGCAATGAAAAGAAAAAAATATAAATAAAAGAAAAAGAAAAAAAATGTGCACCATTGATTCCAGATTCCCTTTATGGATTGGGATAATTTTTCATTAAATTACCATTTATGTTTAGGTATTTTGAATG
Organism: Erinaceus europaeus; assembly: GCF_950295315.1. Lineage (NCBI taxonomy): Eukaryota > Metazoa > Chordata > Mammalia > Eulipotyphla > Erinaceidae > Erinaceus > Erinaceus europaeus. The sequence goes on from NC_080168.1 coordinate 21,618,355, forward strand.
GGATTAACTGTCTGGAAGGAAGTGGTGCTATCTAGATTTTACAGAGAGAAATTGTAAGGATTACAAATCTAAGTGATTAATACTGGATCACACCATCATCCAATGATGCAAGAATTGTAAATTCAAATGACTTAACAGGGATTTTGCTTTGGAAAATATCTTAATTGTAATGATGTGTCACTTGGCATTTGTAGTAAAAATGCTATTCACTGAGGACATTCTTCAGAATTAGAAAGAAACCTAACCTCTGTAGTGATTTTGGCAGTTCTGATGCATATTTGGAGAGAGGTTGAAATTAGGATGTAAAGTCAGAAAAGCATGACTTCAGCTAATGCACTGCTTGCCCTTGACCCTTTTCCACCACCTGCCAGTAATGATAGGTCTTTGACAGGTAGAACTGCCTTGTGTCCTGGTTATTTACAGTCTTCATAGGTAATGAATAATAATCAGAAACTCCACCAGGACCTGGTTGTTTACCTCTGATAGCAATTTACAGATGGTGCGTGCTGTGGCTGTTACAAACTGTCCTATAATAGCATTTGATGTAAGTAGCAGCTCTCCATTCTATGTTGTGATTGGAGCTGGAGCAATAGAAAATTGGTCATTTCCCGGCAGATAGGAGTAAGTTTCAATTCAGCCAGAATCCTGTATGTGCTGTGATAGGTTTATAATTATTACCCAAAGATTGATGGTTTTTTGGGGAGTGTAAATTTGTGCAGCAGCAATCCATTAAGAAATCAATAATCATTCCATTCTGATGTGTAGTTCCTATTCACTGTTAAAAATGTGTACCTGGTGCTGAAAACCAATTCTTTAAAAATTTTATTTATTTATTTATTTACTTTTATTTAATTGTAGTGGACACTATTGGAATTAAAGGAATTATAACATTTTTTTCCTTTCTTTTCTTTTTTTTTCTGTTTTTTTTTTATCCTGTTTTCTTTTGCCCCTTATCACATACCTGACAAAAGGCTGCATGATTTTTAACAAACAAATATCTAAATATGTGGAATAGATTTAATCTTTGTCTTCTTTCTTCCCCCTTTTACTTAGTTGCCTAATGACAAGATATCTATAAGTTTAAAGTACTTCAGTGTTTGTTTCTGGAGTATAGATACAGTTTATTGTTAAATCTATATGAACAAGAAAGTGGCAGATTCTTTTAAAATAAAATCTTAACCTTAAAACTGTAATCTCATAGAGCAGATCTAAATCTGGCCTATGTTCCTCACTGCTACCTAGTTGCTGTTGAAGAAAGGAACAATTAAGACAGCAATAACTACTCACGGAAGATTTTATAATTTAGAGAAGGAGACAGAGGTCATTACACAGAACCTAAGGATGTTAAGAAACAAAAGTGGTAGGGGAAATGTAGACTCTGAAACCATTCATTACGTAAGTTCCGAACTGGAACTTTGGTGTTCTGGCATGATAGGGTTGGGGCTGATGGGGTGTGGGTATGAGCTTCATCCCACAGGAGATGTGGCCAGTGTTACAACATTCTGCCGTGGTTTGGGCCTGAATAATAGTCTAAATAAAGGTTTGCTATAATAGTGATATAAGAAGAAAGCACAAAGTTAAAACAGGGAAGATAGAAATAAAATGAAAAGTGAAAGCCAGCTTGCCCACATAATACCAGACTTCAGTTTCTCATCTTATGTTATTTTTGTAGTTATTTTTTATCTTATTTTATCTTTTATAATATTTATTTATTATTTCATAGAGACAGAGAGAAATTGAGAAGGGAGGGCTAGGTAGAGAGGGAAAGAGACAGAGAGACACCTGTAGCCTTGCCTCGCCACTCGTGAAGCTTTCCCCCTGCAGGTGGGCACCAGAGGCTTGAACCTGGGTCCTTGCACACTATAATGTGTGCACTTAACCAGGTGCTCCACCACCTGGTCCCTATCTTTTTTTACGTTTTCATTAGGATTAAGATTTCACTGCTGTTGACTGATTTTTTTTGTTTAATTTATCTCTTTATTTTTTGCCACCATGGTTAATGGTGGAGCTCTGTGCCAGCACTATGAATCTACTATACCTGATGACCTTTTTTTTTTGGGGGGGGTCCATTTTATTGGATAGGACAGAGAGAAATTGAGAGGGGAGGTGGGACTAAAGAGGAAGAGAGAGAGATAGACACCTGCATCCTGCTTCACTGCTTGTGAAGCGACCCCCCTGCATGTGGGGAGCAGGGGCTAGAACCCAGGTCCTTGTGCAGATCCTTAGGTAAACCATTGCCAGACCCCCCTCTTGGCTAAGTTTTTTTTTCCCCATATAGTGTTTAGAAACAGAGAGTGGAGAGACATCATAGCATTGAAATATCCTCCAATGCAGTGGGAATCAGGTTTGAACCTTTCTGTAATTTTTGTAATAATCAGAATGTTGTCCTTTGAGCTAGAATGTAGAATATATATATACTTTTTTTGGCCTCCAGGTTTATTACTGGGGCTTGTTCCCTGTACCATGAATCTACTGCTCCTAGAAGCTATTTTTCCACTTTTGTTGCCCTTGTTTTTTATTGTTGTTGTGATTATTATTGTTGTTATTGATGTCATTATTGTTAGATAGGACAGAGAGAAATGGAGAGAGGAGGGGAAGACAGAGGGGGAGAGGGAGATAGACACCTATTTCACCACTCGTGAAGCAACCTTCCTACAGGTGGGGAGCTGGGGGCTCAAACTGGGATCCTTAGGATGGTTCTTGAGCATCGTGCCATGTGCACTTAACCTGCTGTGCTACCGCCTGACCCCCCCCCTTTTTTTCATTTATTGCCCAGTAAGCATGGTCCAGGGGCAAGGGATTTTTTTTTAACAAATAAGACTCTTAAAAAATATATTTTATTTGTTTATTTGACAGAAACTGAAATAAATCAATAGGGAATGGGAGGTAGAGAAGGAGAGAAAAAGAGAGACACCTGCAGCACTACTGCTCCATCGCTTGCAAAGTTACCTCCACTCTGAAGGTGGAGGACTGAGGACTTGAACCCTGGTCCTTGTATATTGTAACATGTGTGCTCAACTGGGTATACCACTGCACATCTTTGTACATCATTTGGTAAAATAAGATTATGTTGTTCACACTGGCATATGGTTTGATTTTTCACTTAGGAGTTTATATTTGTTTATTTTTTTGTATTTTTCTTCTTTTTTTTTTTAACCAGAGCATTGCTCAGCTCTGGTTTATGGTGGTGTGGGGGGGATTGAACATGGGACTTTGGAGCCTTAGGTGGGCATGAGAGTCTCTTTGCATAACCATTATGCTACTACCCCCACAAGGAGTTTATTTTTTCATATCAATACTTTGTTCGTAGGTGTTTGTATTCCATTTTTGATTTTTTTTCTTTTTGGCTAGGCCTTTGATGAACATTTAGCTTACTTTTAGTCATTGACCATACCTATATGACTACAGAGTCTTTGTCCCCCCATGTATTTAACTTACACCATTATAACTTTGGGTATAGACTTGCTATATCAAGAAATATCTGCAGTGACCATTTGATGGATAAAGTGTAGTTAAACTGACCGTTGAAAACGTTATTAATCTATATTCACAGGTAGTTTGTGAGTCTTGTTTTGCCACCTCAGATATCACTCCATTTTTTCATCTTTTATTTTTGATTAACAGTAGGTTAAGAGATTGTAAGATGTACAGGTCCTGGAAAAGGATGACAGAGGACCAAGTGGGGGTTGTATTGTTATGTGGAAAAGTGATAAATGTTATGCATGTACAAACTATTGTATTTACTGTCGACTGTAAAATATTAATCCCCAATAAAGAAATTAAAAAAAAAGATTGTAAGATTATAGTTCCATCCTGCACACACACCAGAGTTCTGTGTACCCACTCTTCCACCTCCCAAAGATAATCACCATACTTCTTAGAAAGTCTTAGAGACAGTTTGTTTGCATCTGTTTTTTACTTTTTCTTCAAGTTCATGTGTATTGTCTAGATTCTGCATATGAATGAAACCATTATGTAGTTGTGTTTCATCTCTACTTATTTCACTAAGCATATTTGCCCCCAGTTCCATAGGATACAGGATCTTTTTTTTTTTTTTTTTATTGCAGAGTAGTAGTCTATGAAGTATATGACCCATAACTTCTTTAGCTAGATGCCTGTCAGTGGACATTTTGGTTGCTTCCACTCTTTGGAGACTGTGAATAATGGAGCTGTGAACATGTCTCTTTGAATTAGTATTTGCATGTCATTTGGATAAATGTCAGAATACATCAGTGAGACATTTTGGGATCTTAACACTAAAGATGTATTTGGAAACTCCACCCCATGGGCAAAGGGAACAAAACCAAGGATAAAACAAATTAAAAAGCCTTTACACATCAAAAAAAAATTCCATAAGGATAAACAGGAAACCCAGCTAAAGGGAAAAGATATTTGCACTTCAGACAAGCAGTTGATATCAAACATCTATAAAGAACTCATACAGCTCAACAAAAAGAAATGAAAAGCACAATTAAAGAAAAAGTGGGGGAGGGAGTCGGGTGGTAGTACAGGGGGTTAAGCACACATGGCATGAAGCCCAAGGACCAGTGTAAGGATCCCCGTTCTAGCCTCTGGCTCCCCACCTGCAGGGGAGTCGCTTCACAAGCAGTGAAGCAGGTCTGCAGGTGTCTGTCTTTCTCTCCCCCTCTCTGTCTTCCCCTCCTCTCTCCATTTCTCTCTGTCCTATCTGACAATGACAACATCAATAATAACTACAACAACAATAAAAAAAAGGGCAACAAAAGGGAAAATAAATAAGTATAAATTAAAAAAAAAAGTGGGCAGAAGATATGAATAGATGGTTCTCTAAAAAAGAGATACACATGACTCACAGACATATGCGGAAATGCTCCAATTCATTCATCATTAGAGGAATGTCAATTAAAATCACATTGAGATTCCACCTCAGGCCTGAGAGAATGGGCTCCATGAAAAAAAAAAATTAGAGAGAGAGAGAGAGAGAGAGAGAAGATAAGTATTGGAGAGGATGTGGAGAGAGAGAGAGGAAGCCTACTACGCTGCTGGTGGGAGTGCAAATTGGAGAACAGTATGGAGAATCCTTAATCAAATATAAATATCTTATGATCCAGCAATTCCACTCCTAGAGCTATCTCCAGAAGTTATAATAACACTGATTTGAAGGTATATTTGCACACCCATGTTAATAGCAGCTTTCTTCACAGTAGAAAAAAATGTGGCAACAACTAAAATGCCCTTAGACAGATGACTAGATAAAAATGTTATGGGACATATATTCAATAAAGTACTATTCAGTAATAAAAAGATGATATTGTGTCCTTTGGGATAAAATGGATGGGATTGTAGAGAATTATTCTTAGTGAAGTAAGGAGGTGAAGGACAAGTACAGAATGGTTTCACTCATACACATGCAGAATATAGAGAATTGAACATATGAATGTAAAAAGAAAATGTCCACCTATATCTAAGACTGGGAGAACTAACTACATTGGTTACCTATGGGGTTGGGGAAGGAGATAAGACCTTTGGTGATGTGAGTGATGAGAAGAGAAAAAGAAAAGCCCAACTATATTATAAACCATTAGTCAATAAAGCTCTAAAGTTAAAGAAAAAATGTTTAAGAGTGGTATTGTTAGATATAAGGTAATTCCCTTTTTATTTATTTAGGGAACCTCTGGACTGCTGGGCTGGCTAGCTTCATGGGTGGCTGAGAGACAACCAGGGACTCATGGCTGAGCTGGGAACGCAGTTCAGTCTTTATTGACGAGCGAGCAGGGAGGCAGTTCAACAATCTAATGTCTTCTAAATCTCTCTTCATTAGAAAGCCCTGTCTTTTTATGTCTCCAGATGTGGAAGTGTCAGGAAGAGGAAGTACGTAGGATGGAGGGAGAAGAAAAATAGCGCACAAACCAGTGCGGATTATACCAATGAAAACAATGATTATATAAATAGACCACAGCCTCAAGCAATGTAACAGAAGGGGTCCTAGAAGCAGAATTTAGAAGCAGACCAACACTGGACAGTCTTCCAAAGGGGGTGAACCAGTCTGCATTCCCACCAGCAGTGTAGCAGAGTCCCTCTGTCTCCACAATCTTGCCAACACCTGTCATTTCCTGGTCTGTTGATGTAGGCCATTTTCACAGGTGTGAGATAGAATCTCAGTGTAGTTTTAATTTAAATCTCTCTAATGATAAGTGAAGTGGAGCATTTCTTCATATGTGTACCTCTCCTTTAGAAAACCATCTGCTTAGTTCTTTAGCCCACTTGACATCATTCCATTTTATCAATTTTTGATTAATCTAATAGTGGAAAATAGTATTTAAGAATATTTGTCATTTCATAATAATGGCTACTAAAACAGCTCATGTTACTTGGTGAGAATGACTGTGTTTATTCTCTGTTCTTAAGAGATACTTCTGTCTCAGCATCCAGGAGACATAAAAATCAAATCTCTTTTAAAAGACCAAGATGAAAGAAAGTTTTTCAAGGTCCATATTTTGAGGCAGATTTTATGGGGAATTCTCATCTGATATTATCTGAAGACTTCCAAGTTTTAAGTATTTTACAGGACACGTATCTTTTTCATTCCTGTATCTGCTTTTATTTTACTCGTTCATCTTGATAAATCATATAAGAATCCCTTCCAAGATATTTAGCACAGCACTTTAATCAAGTTTAGAAGTTAACAGAATCTTCTTATATTATAAAACATGTCTATTCATGTAACAGCAATTCTTTTATGAGGAAAAAGGTATCATTTAAAGAGTAGATGGGAGGTCAGGCAATGGCGCACGTGGTTAGCTCACACATTATAGTGTGCAAGTTCTTGGGTTCAAGTCCCTGGTCCCCATTTGCAGGGGGAAAGCTTCACAAGTGATGAAGTAGGGCTGCAGGTGTCTCTCTGTCTCTTTCCCTCCCTGTCGCCCCCTCCCTTCTCAGTTTCTGCCTCTATCCAATTAATTAATTAAAAAATAAAAGAAAATAGTATATATAGGAAGGAACATTGAAAAAAAGTAAGATTTTATTTTTTTTGACTAATTATATTTAAGATGTTAAGTGAGGCATTGGTAATATCTTATATTAGGTGTAAGAGGATAAGGAAACTGCTGAGACAGGACCCGATTTCTCCTTTCTACTTTAAGACTGATGGAGACCTCTGATAAGTGGTTTGAATCATCTGGAAACTCTGAGACTACAGCTTCTCATAAGAAAAGCTAAAGCCTAGTATTCTTTTTGTTTGTTTTCTTCTATTCTTTTTCAGGAAACTACTAGGCTTGAACTCACCCTGTATTTTCCTCACATGGGAAGCTTAAATGTGTTTAAGAGCAGAGAACTTTTGCTGCATGACATACATGCTTTACATTCAAAGTTATACACCAAAATGCTTTGTCTAGTTTTATAACTCTGTGTCTGTCTCAAGAATTAGCTTGTTGAGATCAGGGATTTAGCTGATTGGTAGAACACATACTATGCTAGTATGAGGTCCTGGGTTTGATCACCCTGCATATATGCAGATGTGCACACATGCATATGTGTACCAGTCCTCACCTACCCATCCACCATCAATCCCTCACTCCCATTCACTGTCAGTCTGTTAAGATATATGCTAAAGCCACCACACATCTAGGTGTGTTCTTTGATGCAAAGAGAATTCCATGGTAGAATAACTTTCCCTTTCTCTGTTCCATAGAATGGTGGTTTGAAGGTATGGCTAATTCATCCTCTTTTTCTTGCCTATAAAGTCACACTTAAGAACATAATAAGCTATCTTCAGGGCTAAAAGTGTGTGTGTGTGTGTGTGTGTGTGTGTGTGTGTGTGTGTGTGTGTGTACCAGTGATCTCACTGCTGAAAATAACCCTCTGAATCAAACACTAAGAAGTGACCCCAAGGGTCATTTAGAACGACTTCCTAAATAGAGCAAGTATCGTCTTGACAGCATGCAGGCCTGGTGGTCTCTGGCATTTTGCTTGACAGTGAGAGGAAGTAACTTACTGTTGCATTGTTGATCAGCTGTAATTCTTAGAAAGTTCTTCATTACATAAAGTTATCATCTGTCCCTCTGGAATAGAACTCCCCCCAACTCTTAAATGAATTTATTTATTTATTTATGAGAAAGTTAGGAGGAGAGAAAGAACCAGACATCACTCTGGTACATATGCTGCCAGGAATCGAACTCGGGACTTCATGGTTGAGAATCCAGTGCTTTATCCACTATGCCACATCCCAGACCACTCTTTTTTTTTTTTTTCTAAGACACTAAACAGTTAAGGAGTTTCAGATGCTTTGCTCTGGAGTAGTGCTTTTTAGACTAGGTTTTCACTGAACCTAGCCTTTAAAAGATGATCATAGTTTATGTTGAGAGATAATGTTGCTGGTGCTATGCTTAGCATATATTTCCTGTACACTTCCAACTTTGCCCAAACTGCTACAATAAAAACACCTACATATGGGTACATGCTAGCAAAAAAAGAAACTTCTGACTTTATTTTCAGTCATTTATATCCTATTAGTTATTAATTGATTTTAAATAACTTTAAATCTCTTATCTGACTATTCAGATTTTAAGTAAAATTGTTATTAAAATATGTATATTTTAAAGACAAACCCATTGATTAGATTTCTATTACAAATGGAGTGCAAAATTCTTACTCTGCTCTTAGATGTTTTAGCTCTACTATCTTACTCTATAACTTGAGATTTGAAAGTGAAGAAAGATACAGAGACATGTTGCAAGACTTATTTAAAGGAAATGAGATCATCTTCCATGGATTCATTTCGCTTAGGATACGGCAAGTTACCAAAAATTTCAACTGAAATTCCTTATGAAAGACTCTGAGGTGAACACGAAAATACGAAGTTCCCTGACAGGAGTTCTAGACACCTACATTTGTTCCTCTGAGGGCATTAGCAATATTTGAATTGGCTTATGACTTCATTTTTCTCCTTTGCCTGAGTGGCAGTTTTACTGTGCCTTTATTGGATTTACTATTGTAATTGGATAGGGAATTGTGCCGGGAAGCATATATTTCAATATGTGCACCTTCGCAATCTAAATCGTTAGGATGGTGACTCACTCACATTTAACAGGGAAATTAGCCGGCTTTTCCTTTGTGTGAACATTTGGGGAGGAGCTGACTGCAGCTGCTAAAATATACCAGTATTCTAGGTTACCTGAGGCAAAACCTAGCTCTAAGAAGGGAGTGTGGGAATATCTCTTGATTAGCTAAACTAGATTTTGGCAGATCTATCATTGCTCTAGTTTGGAGAACTGTGTAATTATGTATTAACTGGCTAAAAAATGATTGGGCCTAAAGTTTAAAGGATGTGCTAGCCCATTTAATTATGTCATTGCAAATTAGATTGTGGTCCTTCATCAAGTTCACTTAGTGCCATTTGTCTCTCATCATTATATGTTGTGTTTTGAGATTCTCAGGTTATAATAACTGTCACAACCAAATTATTATTTTAAATAGTTACAAAAAGCTATTGGCCAAACTTGGTTCTTCATAAGAGTCATCTGGGATACTTGAAAAAAAAAATAAAAAGACATAGACCTCACTCCAGGTGTACTGAGTCAGAATAGTTCTGACTCAAGTCTAGGTGATGTTATCATATTGTATATATGCGGAGAATGAGAAAGGATTGCATTAGGGAGCAAGAGAGTGAGTGATCCAAGGAGCTAAGGAATTACACCATGCTAACATCAAACATTAAAATGTCACTCACTTTCCAACGATGGTATAAAGATATGACTATAATGTACCACTAGGGCTTGCAGAAGGTCGCAGGGAGGTGGGAGTCATTTTCAGGGAAAACTATACATGTAATATATAGTATTGTTGTAAGTTATTTTTTTAACCTGCTTTTGATCATTTTACTTTTTTGACTTAAATTTCATTTTATACCAGACATACTAACAACCACGTGTAAATTTTCACAGTCTTTTATAAAACTGAATATTTTGTCTTACTTATATTCCTTTAACATGTTTACAAAAAATGGACCCATGTTCCTGTTGCAGCCAGGGGCCTTGTGCATCTGTTGACACTTCAGAAATAATCAGTTTAGATTTCAGCAGCTGATTAGTGCTCTATTCTAACCAAACTGAGAAGGAACTCTTACGAATGGTAGCAGATATTACTCAGTTTCTGCATAAAAAAATTAATAATGATCGTTTCAAAAGTAATGTGGTTATGAAAGGTGCTTGCTTTCATTACTGATTATTGTACCTCAGAGAAGGTGTCAAAGCACTTTGTGATCAGTCTTCTTAATGTTATCCCAAGAGTAATCACAAATATTTCATTAAGTTTCTTTCATTTCTGTGACAGGGAAAATACGGTGGTGCTCCAGGAATAATCCTAATGTGGTCTACTAAACAGTTTCACAGGGACTCCAACTTCCACATTGAATTACTACTGAATGTAAGAATATAGCTAATGGTATCAGCATGGCACCCAAGTACTGATTTGCCCAAGATAGAGAGCCGTATCCCCATGAGCTGGAGCCAAAAGGAAAGGGGAGATGCACATTTTGAATGCACTTGTGTTAACACTTACCTGGTTGACCTTATACTTATCCAGTAGTCTGGAGAAATAGACCAGAAATAGAATCTCGAGTCTAGGTAAAAATATTATAGAATGAGAAAACTCCAAAGGACTTGTAGCATAGACCCTGTAGGGTAATACTGCACATATTAATCAATTAGCATTTGTTGAATATTTTCTGAAAAATATTGTGTGTAGGGCACAAGAGAATGCACTATTATAAAGAAAATGAAATTTAGCATAAATCATACACAAATAAAAGTAGATTTCAGTTGAATATTTTAATGTTTTAAATATTTGTTTCAAAAGAGAGATAGGTTAGCACTGTTCTGCACTGGCACATGTGGTGCTGGGGGTGGAACCTAGGGCCGTACATGTAGTCCTGCATTTTACTTGTTGAGTCAACTACCTAACTGCCAGCTTAGTGTTTTAGATGTGCATTTGAGACTTTCAGGCAGGGGCCAGGTGGTAGTGCATCTGATTGAGTGCACATGCTACAATGTGCAAGGACCTGGGTTCAAGACCTCGGTCTTCTGTAGGGGGAAAGCTTCACAAGTGGTACCGCAGCAGTTTTCTTGCTGTCTCTCTCCCTCTGTAGCCCCCCCTTTCCTCTCAATTTCTGGCTATCTCTTCAATAAATAAATAAAAATAATAAAAAAGAGACATTCAGGCAAACATAACAGTGTTTACCAATTATATCAATATAATTAAGGCAGAAGATACACTGGATAGGGAGAAGTGCAAGTCATCTGTCTTTTAGTTAGTTTCGTAGAGTTAATTATTTTCTTTCCATAGTCTTGTCATTGGTATTGCCTTTCCTGATAACCTGAGTGATTCCCTTCACTATTGGGGAACTACAGAGAGTTATTACAGATATAAGGTCTTTACTACTTTATACTGTACACTTAAAAAAAAAAAAAAAACCTTGATGATCTGTCTTTGCCTCTTTATTTTCTGAAGATTCCTTTCAAACATGCTGTGTATCACATCACTTAGGTACGTGCCATGTCTTGAACATAGCAATTTCTTTCATATTACTTTATTTTATTTATTTACTTTATTCTTTTCTTTTGACTTTCTTATCCTTTTTCTTCATCAGTAAGATGAGGTATTCCCATGTAGTCCCATAGCACTGAATTTTTATTTCTTTCCATCATGGTATTTATCACATATTGTTATTGTCTTATATTTGTCTCCCGTTTCAGACTTTAAGATTCTTCAGGGCAGACACTATATCTTGCTCATGTCTTTACTTCTAATCTGTATGTGCCCTTGCATCTTGCACAGAATAGGCTCAGTGTTTTATGAAGAGTGAAGGAGCTTTCATGAAGCAGGGGCTGCTCTGAGGAAAGAGAGATAGAGGTGGCTCCTTTAGTTAGGAAAAAATGTGGAGAGATGAAGCAGTAAAGGTAATGGGTGTCTAATATCACTTATTTTTCATGAGAACAGAATGCAGTGGGAATCCATATATGAACTAGTGACCTATGAGTACAGATCTGTCTTGATAGTCTTGCATTCAGCATTCAAGCCTATTATTCAAGCCTTGCTTCAAGCTTACTCTTATAATTTTGAACTGACCGTGATGGAAATGTCTATAAATGGGCCTCATAGTAGACTAGAGTATTAATAAGCAAGATTCCTATGCACTTCCTTATGTGTCATCCCTAGCAGAATAATAACACTGGTACACCCTTTCTTTGTCCTTCTCGTATTTCTTCTCTCCCACACTTTCATCTCTCCTGTTTGTGCTGGCTCATGATTTTTGACTTCTAATGAAACTTCCTCTGGCTCAACTTTGGGAAATTTGTTTCAGCTCAGCCATTTGCCCTATGTCAAGATGACCTGAATAAATTTTATTCATTAAATAAAATGAGGTTGTGGTGGGACAAGTACTTAGAAAGCAGGAAGGGGCATGCCACCAATGCCCCAGCAAAGCTTATGTAGATAAAGTTAGCTTTAGTCAACTATAGGAATAGGCTCTGGGCCTTATTTGTTACCCTTTCTTCTTTCTTAGCACTTCCCTTTAGAAACCACTTCCTTTGTAGTACTTTGCTGCTGCTTCACTGTCCTACTCTGTCCTGCCTTCTTCCCAGGATTGCAAGATGATGATATGCATCTCCACAACCCCTCTTCTTCCAGACCAGTACTTGCCTTTTTTATAGTAGAGGTGCTGTATTCAACTTTCTGTCCTACTATATAACACGTCCAGTAAGTTCTTTCAAATTCACACTTTACAGAGTGGAAAGTCTAAAAGATTACTGTTGTATTATATTAGGGTATACGCTTTAATAGAGGTTCTTCTCGCCCCTAGAAATTTGATCTAATATCTGTGATAAATTTAATTAATGGAAATATTAGGCAACTAGTCACATTGGAGGATATGAAGAAATTTTAAACTGTGGATATGAAGGTTATTTATTTATAAAAAGGAAACATTGACAAAACCATAGGATAAGAGGGGTACAACTCCACACAATTCCCACCACCATATCTCCGAATCCCATTCCCTCCCCTGATAGCTTTCCTATTCTTTAACCTTCTGGGAGTGTAGACCCAAGGTCATTGTGGGATGCAGAAGGTGGAACCTCTGGCTTCGGTAATTGTTTCCTGGCTGAACATGGACATTGACTGGTCGATCCATACTCCCAGCCTGCCTCTCTCTTTCCCTAGTAGGGTGGGGATATGGGGAAGCAGAGCTCCAGGACACATTGGTGGGGTTGTCTGTCCGGGGAAGTCTGGTTGGCATCCTGTTAGCATCTGGAACCTGGTGGCTGAAAAGAGAGTTAACATACAAAGTCTAACAAATTGTTGCTCAATCATGAACTTAAAGGCTGGAATACTGCAGATGAAGAGTTTGGGGGGGGGTGTCCTCCATTTTGTAGATAGCTAGTAGACATATTTTAGTTATATTCCAAAGGGCCTGTGGCTATACTAGTTTTGTTTTGTTTTTTCTCTGAGCCTGAAATCTGATATGCAGGTGGATCCAAGTTATTGTCTGGGGAGATGATGTCATGGCTAGAAAAGGAACAGAAAGCTCGATCAGAGAAGAGAGTAGCTCCCTAATATGGGAAAGGGGTATAAATATTGTTAACTGTAAATCTCGTCTATTTGATTTGGTCTGGTGCCCATATTCAGCTTAGGAGCCTGTGTGACCTCTGCATCCCTGTAGCTCTGAGCTCACATTCTGTGGTCATGAGTAGGAACATTCCAAGCTGCCCCAATTTCAGGACCCATCTTCCTCAGGTGGAAGGTAAAGTATGTGGTCCAGCCTCCCTTGGGAGGATGGAGCACTCTCTACTATTGTTGATCCAAGTTGAGGGCAAGGTCCTATGGGGGCCCACAAAGGGGTCTATTGTGTTGTTCCTGATAGGAATGACCAGTAACAATGGAGAGAGGGATTTATTCCAGGTCTAGACCCATCATGTCTGTTTTTTGGGAATCTCAGGACTCCCCCAATAGGGCCCCAGCTGATGGGGTGGCCTGATAGTGACTAAAGATTCATCATTAAAGTATGCCAGTCTCTTGTCCTTTTTCAGCTTTTGTAGTGCTTGCTTTGCTAAGGTTAGCTTTGGAGTGAGAGAACTGTAATAGGAAGTAGGTGAGGAGGGTATCAAAGTCTAATTAGGTACTATTTCATTAGGAACTTTATACCAACTTACTGCAGCCTATTTTGTACTTTTGCTTTCAGATATATATTTTGCCCTAATTTATGGTTACATGTGGACAATAGCTCTATCTTACTGGACCTGGTCTATATCTAGGTTTTGGGACTTTGTTAGGAAGTGAACCACCTGGAATGGAATTAGAGAATACTATGAAAAGAAAGGTCTCACCTGAGTAATGAGAGTGAAGGGTTGACATTCCATGCCTGATGTCTCTGGACACAGTCTGAATTGAAGCATGCTGAGGTGGTGCTCATTGGCGTTGATTAGGTTGGAGGAGTTTTTTTTTTTTTTTTTTTTAATCAACTTAATAACTGCAGTCATGAGGTAATTCCCAAGTTGAGACTTTTTAAAATTTTTATTTAGAAAGTCAGTATTAAAGAGAAGCTGTGTTTAAAATAGTGCAGAAAATATAAGAATTTAGAAGTGGGGGCTGGGCAGTAGTGCAGTGGGTTAAGTGCACAGGGTGCAAAGCACAAGGGCTGGAGTAAGGATCCCGGTTCGAGCCCCCAGCTCCCCATCTGCAGGGGTGTCGCTTCATAAGCAGTGAAGCAGGTCTGCAGGTGTCTTTCTCTCCTCCTCTCTGCCTTCTCTTCCTCTCTTGATTTCTCTCTGTCCTAACAACAACAGCTATGATAACAATAACAACTACAACAAGCACAACAACAAGGGCAACAAAATGGGAAAAATGGCCTCTAGGAGCAGTAGATTCATAGTGCAGGCACCGAGCCCCAGTGATAACCCTGGAGGCAAAAAAGAATTTAGAAGTGACTCCTTGGCCATTTTTTGATTTTGTGCCATATAATTTGCTGATTTGGAGAAGGAAAAGTCTTGGGTGGCACCAGTAAAGCTATACAATACTTGAGGAATTAATATGATTTGAAACTAACTTTTGCACCTTTATTTTTTTTTTTGGAGTTGGTATCATGTACTTTGTTTTATTTTAAAATAAAGAACTTCTAGTTATAATTTTATAAATGCAGAACAAATTTACAAATGTCTTTAAATGCTAAGTAAATATACACTTGATAATCTCTGACTGGGGAAATTCACCCAGCCCTTCTTTGTGGCTAAGCAGTACTCAGTCATCTGTAGTGTGGAAAAAGGTGTGCTCGTTTAATAATGTTTAAACTTGTCCAAACGGCTGTGGGAATGAATTGTAGGTGTTTAGATAACCCCCTTATAAAATAGTTTCAAAATATCCAAAAAAAGGATGAAAATGTCACAGACATAATGACTTATTATGCAAAAATATATCAAACTTCTCTGTTTGGGGTCTTCAGTGCCTATGTCCTAGGAAGGAAGGAAAAACCTGGCTAGTTGGAAGACAGAATGTGGAGCCTTAAATATAACAGGAATTGATTGCCTTTAATTCTGTTTATTACCTACTTTTCTTTCTTTTTTTAATTTTTTTTTTTTTTTTATGAAGTATCCATTTTGCAGGGCCAGGAAGTAACTTACCCAGTAAAGAGGATACCTACCCATGAGTGATGCCTTAGGTTGGAGGTTGCCTCCATGTGAGGGCATGGAGGAGAATACCAAGCGAGCTCTGTGGGTGGTAGAGTCTCTCTTTCAAGGCTCATTGGAGGATTAAATGAGATGACTCATTTACAACTGTTAGCAGAGTTTTGGGGTATCTGATAAAGGATTCTGTAAATGTAAGATGATGCTGCTAAATAATTATTGACTCTGATTTGAGGAACCAGTGCCAATGTTGGTTTGTTTATTGAGGTCACTAGCTTTTGTATAATTTATTTTATAGTATAACCAAAACAATAAGATCTCTAAAGTTTTTATTTTCTTTTGTATATACTTCTGATTTTGAGTGTGTTTCCTCTAGTGAAGTGTACTTTAATCTCATTAAATAAAATTTTCTTCATACACCAGTTAAATATAATAATAATTTATAGCAGAGTTATTTTTCCTGGTTGTGAGTATTCAATGTGAACATAATAATAATAATAATAATTTTTCTTTATTGGGAGATTAGTGATTTATAGTCAACAGTAAAATACAGTAGTTTGTATATGTGTAACTCTTCTCAGTTTTCCACATAACAATCTAACCCCTCTATATCCTCTGCCATTATGTTCTAGGACCTGTGCCTTTACCGGAGTCTTTTATATTGGTGCAATACACCAACTCCAGACCAAATTCTACTTTATTTTTTCTTATTTTTCAACTTCTTTTATTATTATTATTATTATTATTATTATTGATTTTATAATGGTTGACAAGATTGTGGGGTAAGAGGGGTACAATTCATATAATTCCCACCACCAGAGTACCATATCCCATTCCCTCCAATGGAAGATTCCCTATGCTTAATTTTTTTTTTTTTTTTTTTTTTCTCAGAGCACTGCTCAGCTCTGGCAGGGGACTGAACCTGGGACTTTGGAGCCTCAGGCATGAAAGTCTTTTTGCATAACCATTATGCTATCTACCCAAGCCAAAGCTTCCCAATTTTTTATCCCATTTGGAGTATGAACCAAAGATCTCTATGGGGCTCAGAAGTTGGGAGGTCTGGCTTCTGTAATTGCTTCTCCTCTGTACAGGGGTGTTGACAGATAGATCCATACCCCCCAGGCCCCCAGAGGCCTTTCCCTAGTGGGGTAGGACTCCAGGGAGGTGGGGTTCCAGGACACATTGGTGAGGTCCTCTGCCCAGGGAAGGCAGGTTGGTATAATGGCAGTATTTTTCAACTTCTGTCTATGACTGACATCATCCCATATTCATCCTTCTCTTTATGAATTATCTCACTTAACATGATTCCTTCAAGCTCCATCCAGGATGAGGTGAAGACAGTGAAATAATAAGTATGTTTGGCTGGGAAGATAAAACAGCAGCAGAGCATAGGATTTGCATCATAGGTACCAGGCTCAATCCTTGATACCACATACACCAGAATTGAGTCATTCTCTGGCCTCTCTAATAAAAAAATGTGTGATATATTTAAATTAAATATTAATGATAGGTACTTTACTGTGAACATTATAAACAGATTGGACATATGTTAAAGCTGAAAAGTAAATATGCATAAGTAAAAATTAGTCTAATTAGATATATTCTCACAATCAAAACAAGTTTCTCTGCAAAGTAACAAAAACAGATATTTTGTATACCATTCACTGTGCTTTGGGACTGTACTAAATACTTTGCATGTAATTTATTTGGTAACTCAAAATATATCAATCTGGGTCAGTTTTCTGTGCTCGTGTAAACAGAAGTGGCTGGTATCATAGAACAAAACTTATTTACAATATGCTTATCTTCTCTTAACAGTTTGCATTCAAACCACTTTACACTTTATACAGAGTACGTATATGCATTACAAATTTTAACTGCCACAGAGTATTTTATTTTGTGGTATTGAACATACTTCTATAGAGCAGTTTGTGAGAGTTTTTTTTTTTTAATAAAAATAGTATTATTAGACAGGTTAATAAAGTATCATCTATTATTATTTCATATTAAAGGAGATTCTGGCAATGCCTTGGTATTTGTAATTATTACCTTATTTTTGTGAACCTGTTCTACAGAGTAAGGTGATATTATATAAGATTTTCCTCATATACCCAGACAGTGAGATTCTGAAATAACTTTGTACTTTCTAAAATGTTTTAAAGTGAAATAAAATGTATTTATTACTCCATGTAAATCATTAAACTTTTATCTACTAATATTTGATCTGTGGCAAGTCTATTCTACTTTTGGTTTCAATGGAAAAAGTTGACTTAATGCCAATTTGACTACTATACTACTCTATGATAGTAAATGGGTTATATTTGTCAAGATCCAAATGGTTTGAGTCATGCAGTCCTTCCACCTGTCCCTTTAATTTATTTTAAAGTCAGGAGATGAGAGTGATGGATTGGTTTCAGGGTGTGAACACTAGTCTCTGATTATAATTTGGGAGATATGTGGATCTGAAGTTGATGGGCAGGCTGCCTGGTTAGCCAGGTGAGCTTCCATTATCTCAAGTACCGATTAGTTTGCTATCATACTGAGAGACTTCACTATGAAAAGACATTTTCCCAGGGTGTCAGAGAAATCAAAGGGGATATTCAAGTGGAGGTGTAATTCTTTCATTGTTTCAATTCCGTAGGATTTCATCTGCTAAGAGAGCATATTTATTCAGTAGTGGACTAGAAGTTTTATTTTTCTCTCCATTTGCTGTTCCCCTTCATCTTATCTCAAATTAGGATTAGCTTGTATCTCAGTTATAAAAATAATAATTTTATTTTCCTAGATCAGTGTCTTGCATAAAGAAAAACTTTACTTAAGTGACTGAATATTGAGTAAATGAAATGAAATTAGAGCCCATAAAGCAGTATGGAATATGACTTGCTATATAATGTACATAACCGTGTATTTTTATCCAGCTTTTTCAGTTACTATACTCTAGCGTTACCTAATTCACTGTGAGTTTTGCCAGCTTAAAACCCAGTTGAAATGCTGTTTTGCAGTTCTTAAGAGTTAATATACATTTGTTTAATTTCAAAGAGCTTCCCTTGAGTACACTTTGGCTTCCATTTCTTAAAAGGTTTATGCTTTGATTAAGATCACAATAAATCCATTGCTATAGTGTATTGGATCTTCACACCTTTTGGGGGAGAACTTCAGAAGCTCATCCCTTAATTTTCAAATTCTTTTTTCTTATACTTTATTTTATGAACAATAATACATTTTAGTTTATACAGTTTTGTACGTTCTATCATTGGATAACATAGTGATTAATAATTTTATTTTTCAAATCCCTCTAATAATAAATCATTGAGTGTGAAAACAAAAGGGAAAATAATCTTTTAGATTTTTTGTTAACAATTTATATTTAATATTTGTCCAAATAAAACTAAATACTGGAGTAAAAAGAGGAAAAGAAACCCAAAACGTTGTCGCTACACCATGCACACAGACATGTGCATATACAGATTATTTTATTTTATTCTTTTCTGTGTGAGAGAGACTTGCACACCTCTCTGCTATTTACAGAGTTTTTCTTTGTTTCTGTTTTTCTTGTTATATGATTTCAGGGATTAAATTAGAAATTTACATGCAAGGTACTGTGCTATATTACTGAACAAGCTCCCCAGCCCCAGGCTTTTTTTTTTTTTTTTAATTTTTGAGAAAGATTAAAATTTAAATTTCTCTGAAGGTGTTTTTCTTTCTCCCAAGGTATTCTATTGTTATCATTAGCAAATACAAGTACTGCAAATGTTAAAAAATTCAGTCAGCTGTAGAATGGGACCTGAAATTCAGAATTGGTTATGAATGCCGAGGCTATTTATGCAGACATTTCAGGGCAGAGAATAAGACACAGGTGAATGTATCAGGAGTGATTGTTATTGTTCTATTAGGAAAGATAGGTGATGTCATTTCAGAGAGAGGTGTACAGTCAGCCTGCTAGCACTTGCCATTCTTGTGATAAGTATGAAAATATTCATTTACCTCTATTTCTGTCAAACTTGTGTACACTGCCCCTCCTTGCTGAGTAGATGCCAATTTTAGAATGTAATCCCAGTCAGATTTAGGAACATGCTGAAACAAAACAAAACAAATATCTCTATCTACGGCATGTAGAAAAATTAGAGAGGAGGAAATTAGGGCAAAAAATCTTGTGAATTAACTTTCAAATGTGACTTTTTTTTCTTGAGAAATAACTTATTTATATATACTTGAAATTATTACAGCATGCTTACTAAAACTGGCCTACATATTACCATAAGGAAGGCGCTTATGCGCACACAAACTCACTCACTCACTCACTCACTCACTCACTCACTCATTCACTTACTCACTCACTCACTCACTCATTCATTCATGCACATATAGTTGATAGCTTCCAGAAAGTTGACAGAATATTGAAATGTTTAACAAATAAACATTCTATTCTCCTTTCCAGTGTTCACTTTGAAGAGTTTCTAGAATACTGAGAATTAAGAAGGAAATCTGCTATAATGCATTTAATATAGTGCACAAGGACTGGGTTCTAGCCATCAGTCCCCACATGCAGGGGGATGGGGCGTGGGGGATGGAGGATGAGGAGCACTTCAGGAACAGTCAACAATTTCTGCAGGTGTCTCTTTCTCCCTATAGTCCCCTTCCCTATTGAATTCTCTCTGTCTCTATCCAATAAACAAACAAACATATACAGTCTTTAAAAAAGAAGGAAATGAAATTACTTTTCTTCCAGGATGGGTTGTAGATGTTAATATAACTAAGTATCAGGATCCTCTTTGCTTATTTCAGGCTTAGTATAGTTTTATCATGATATATCTTCTGTATAGGATATTGCTGCAACTGTGCGAGGAACCTACATATATGTGCATTAGTCTTTTATTTTATTTATTTTTATTTTATATATACATATATAAATAATATACGTATTATTTATATAATAATATAATATTGTCAGATAGTAATCATGGTTCAAAATAAGCCATTTTCTGAAGTCTATTAGTAGTCTATTGAGGTCTATTTTATCAGTGCAAGGGTGGCTTAATAGGAAATATTTGTCACTTTTAAATGAGAAAAATCACATATTATAATAGACTCTGAAAATACATTGGGTAAAAGTTAACTATTCCCTACACTCAGGATAATAGCATTAAAAGGAGAGTTCTTTAGTGCATTAAACTAGTATAGCAGCTCCTAAGCCATTATGATGGCAGAATACATGAAGCATACTTACTAACATGGGAAACAAGGGGAAAAAGAAAAAAAACTAGTTCACTCATGTAGCCTTTATTTAATATTGTGTTGGGAGGGGATTGATAATGAAGGTAAATTAAAGATAGTGAGTGAGTGTTTGTGGGCCAGGTGATGGCGCGCCTGGTAGAGCACACATACTAGAATACACAAAGGCTTGGATTCAAGCCCCCAGCCAGCCCCCACCTGTAGGAGGAAGGCTTTGGGAGTGGTGAAGTAGGGCTGCAGGTGTCTCTCTGTCTGTCTTCTCTTATCATTCCCTTCCCTTTCAATTTCTGACTGTCTCTGTCTAATAAATAAAGAAATAAAATAAAAAATTAAATACAAAAAGGAAATAGGTGGTAAAATTTAGAAAAGATAAGGTAGAACAAACACTATTTAGAGGTAATAATTTGTTTTTAATTGCTCCCAGCATTATCATTGGGGGCTCAATGCCTACAAGGCTCCTGGTGACCATATTTTCTTATTTATTTATTTATTTATTTATTTATTTCATTTGATAGGACAGAGAAAAATTGAGGAAGAGGGAGAGGGGGAAGGGGAAGGGAAGAAGGAGAGGCAGTGGGAGAGGGGGAGAGAGAGAGAGAGAGAGAGGGATGAGAAATGCACCTTGCAGCACTGTTTTCCACATAACAATACAACCCCCTGTAGGTCCTCTGTCATCCATTATTTATTTATTTTTATTTTTACCAGAGCACTGCTCAGCTCTGGTTTATGGTGGTTTGGGGACTTGAACTTTGGAGTCTCAGGCATGAGAGGCTGTTTGCATAACCATCATGCTATCTACTCACTGCCCACCTGAAGCACTGTTACACCAATTGTGAAACTTTCCCTCTTCAAGTAGAGACCTGGGATTTGAACCTGGGTCCTCACACAAGTGTTCTTAATTAAGAACTAAGATTGTGGGTGTGCCATAATCTAGCCCAAAGGTAACAAGATTTTATAACTGAAAACTCAGAAAATAGGCTGAGAAACAAATGTAAACAAAATAATTCAAATTTGAAAGTTAGTCTCTCTCTTTCTCTCTCTCTGTATAACATATATTTATCTGCACACACATACATTTTTTTTTTTTCAGAGCTAGGACCTCACAATATCATCCCTTCTGAATTAGCTTTTACATTCAGAAAGAGAGAGTAAGGAGAGATAATGAGAAAGAGATACCACAGCAGTGATATCTATTATCACACACATGGCAAGGGAGGCACCCTTCCTAGTGAGCTATATCTTGAGTCTTACACTGTTAATTGAATCGTATTTATTTTAGTTTTTAATCTTTTAATTTTATTTAGTTATTAATTGGTTAGAGAGAAAGAAATTGAGAGAGGTGGGGGATACGGAGGGAAAGAGAACAGAAAGACACCTACAGCCTTACTTCACCACTTGTGAAGCTTTCCGCTGTAGGTGGGGACCAGGGTCTTGAACCTGAATCCTTGCACATTTTAATGTGTTCATTTAATGAGGTGCACCACCGCCTGGCCCCAAATTGTATTTATTTTAAAGAATATGCAAATTAATACTTAAAATAGGAAGAGTTTCTTTGTTCTTTGGCAGGTGAACTCAGATCAGCCATGTCATAATAAGCTTAAGAATAAGCTTCAAATTGCACCAAAGATTTAAAAAAATGTGAGAGATTGTAATAAATGTATGTTTTTTTGTTTTTGTTTTTGCCTCCAGGGTTATTGCTGGGGCTCAATGCCTGCACCATGAATCCACTGCTCCTGGAGGCCATTTTTTTCCCCTTTTGTTGCCCTTTTTGCTGTAGCCATGTTGTGGTTATTATTGTTATTGTTGATGTCGTTCGTCGTTGGATAGGATAGAGAGAAATGGAGAGAGGAGGAGAAGACAGACAGGAGAAAAGACAGACACATGCAGACCTTTTTCACAGCCTGTGAAGCGATCCCCGTGCAGGTGGTGCAGGTGGGGAGCTGGGGGCTCGAACCTGGATCCATACGCCAGCCCTTGCGCCTGGCGCCACGTGCGCTTACCCTGCTGCCCCACCGCCCGACTCCCGTTTCTTTGTACTTTGGCAGGTGAACTCAGATCAGCCATGTCATAATAAACTTCAGAATAAGCTTCAATTGGACCAACGTTTTAAAAATTATGAGAGACTAAGTCATAAATGTATGATTTTTTAATGATCTAATCATTGACAAGGCTTTTAAAAAACATTTTAAAAAATATTTCTACCAGAGTTATTGTTGGGGTTTGGTGCCTGCACGATGAATCCACCACTCCTGGTGGTCATTATTATTTCCACCTTTTCCCATTCTTTCATTCTCTTTTGTTTGACAGAACATAGAGAAATTACAAAGGGAGGGAATAGAGACATAGACAATAAGGGAATCCTGCAGCACTGCCTCACCGTTCTTAAAGCTTCCCCATGCAGATGGGGATTGGCACTTGAACCAGGTTCCTTGTGCATGGTGTTACACGGTCTTTACTAGGTATGCCACCACCAGGCCCTGGAAAAGACCTTTTTCATTAAATACAGACATCAAATTTAAGTGATCAGCATACTTGAATTTATGACAAAATATCATAAGCAAAATCAAAAGCTAAATGATAAGCTGGATGTAAGAACTTTAAGTTATTATCAATGTAGAGTTCCTATAGTACTAATGTCAACTTCTAATAATTAAAAATTAAGAACTAATGGAAATCTGGTCTAATTACCCTAATACATAATTCACTGAAAAATACCATTGACTTTAACAGATAGAAGTTTCTCAACTTCATTAAAAGAAGATGAAATCTAAAACTAAACTTGACAGCATTTGTAATCCAGTGTGTGAGCAAAAACCCAAATATGTAATATGGAAACCAAATATGTAATAGCATACTCAACTGGCAAAGCTACAAGGAAGCAAGAACTTTGCACATTGTTTATGGGATTATATGTCGGATAAATGTAAACTGAAACAAATGCACATAAGTCTTGACTTAATGTTCCTATTTCTACCAATTTATTTTATGACTTACTTGGAAAATGTTGAATGTCCGGTTTAATTCATCAGAACATTATGTTTGTTTATTTATTATTAATATAGGTTACAAGATTATAGGGCTTCAGGGCATTGTTTCACACCACACCCATCATCCAAATCATGTGCTCCCAGCCTATCAATGGTAACCACCTTGGTTCTCCAGAGTCTAAGGAGGGATGGTTTGGTTTCTTCTGCTCCACACACACACCCCAGATCCTATAGTTTAATTCTCAGGATTCCTTATAGGAGCTATCTTTCGTCTCTTAACTCCTTTCTCTCTCTCTCTTTAATTTTAGTTTTTATTTATTTATTATTGGGTAGAGACAGAAATTGAGAGAGAAGGTGGAGATAGAGAGGGAGAGAGACAGAGACACCTGCAGCCCTGCTTCACCATTTATGAAGCTCCCCCCCCTGCAGGTGGGGACCAGGAGCTTGAACCTGGGTCCTTGTGCACTATAATGTGAGCACTTAACCAGGTGTGCAACTACCTGGACCCCTTCTTTACTTCTTTCTCTAACCATAAGTACTTCTAGTCAGTTCATTTTGTCCTGAAGGACACAATATCATCTTTCTTTTATGCAAAGTAGTATTTCATGATGTACATATACTATAACTTCTTTAACTGCTCATCTATAGATGGATATTTAAGCTGCTTCCAGTCTTTTGCTGTTGTGAATAATGCAGTTATGAATGTAAGGGTGCATGTGTCCCTTTTGGATAAGTGTTTGTATGTCCTTTAGATAGATGTCTAAATGGTATTGCTAGATAATAAGGTAATTCCATTTGTACTTGTTTGTTCCATTTGTACTCCAGTCAATCTTCTACAGGAATTGTACCAATTACCATACCAACTAGTAGTGACACTGAGTCCCTTTTTCTTTTTTTTTTTAACTTAATTTATTTAATTTTACTATTATTATTATTATTTTGCCTCCAGGGTTATTGCTGGGGTGCCTGCACCATGAATCCACTGCTCCCAGAGGATAATTTTTTTCCCTTTTGTTTCCCTTGTTGTTTAACGTTGTGGTTATTATTATTGTTGTTGTTGTTGATGTTGTTGTTGGATAGGACAGAAAGAAATGCAGAGGGGCGAGGAAGACAAAAAGGAGGAGAGAAAGATAGAGACCTACAGACCTGCTTCACTACCTGTGAAGCGACTGCCCTGCAGCTGGGGAGCTGGGGGCTCGAACCAGGATTCTTATGCTGGTCTTTGCGCTTTTTGCCATGTGCACTTAACCCATTGCACTACCACCGGACCCCCTGGGTCCCTTTTTCTTCACAACCTCTCCAACATTTATCACCTTCTTTTGTGGATGTAAGTCATTCTCAGAGGTGTGAAGTGGAATATCAGTGTAGTTTTGATTTGCTTTTTTCTAATGATAAGTACATCCCTTCATATGTCTGTGGGCCTTTTGTATCTCTTCTTTAGAAAACTGTCAATTTATCTCTTTAGTCCATTTTTATTGGATTATTTTTTTTCCTTTTTGTTGCATTGTACTAGTTCTTTGTAGATTTTTGGTGTCATTTGTATGTGTAATGTATGAATAACTTCTACCAATTACTGGCTTTCCTGGCTATCCTTGTGTAGTTTGCTTTCAATGCATAGAAGAGCACATTACTTTTAATAGCAAATGATGGGAAACATTTTTCAGGATTCATCAGTAGAAGATTGGTTAGATAAGTTAGGTACATCAATAATGGAATATTAATCAGGTAAATTTCAAATTAGATATTTCAACATAGAGTGCTAAGTTAATAAAAATCAAGGACAGAATAAGATAAATTATATTTGTGCAAAAGGAAAAATTTCCTGTAGTCTTTGTTGTATAAAACAAAGTCTTTGTATTATAAAACATAGTCTTTGTATTATAAAACATCTTCATATATTTTACTTTGCTTATGTATATATCTCCATGAAGTATAACATTGTCACCTTTCTATGCTATATATACATCATGATGATATAGTGGTAGTGCTAGGAGTTGTTTCCATTAGTGTTAAGCTGTAGTTAATAAATATTAAATATAGAACACAAATATATTTTAGACCATCAAACATCTGTTCCTAGTGGGATGCAGGAACTATGTTTTAATTTTTGGAAGGGTTGTTTAATTAGCTAAAAACAAATTAGTTAACCTTTCATAAAGTTGATTTCAAAACTTCTGAAAAAGATCCCAAGACTTACCTTGCAAGACTGTGGTTAAGATTCAAGTAAATGTCTTTAAGTCACTTACCATGATAAGTGGTGAATATTAAGCTTTCATCATCCCTATGGTTATGTTAAACATGATATACAACTCAAAAATTCCAAAATAAATATTAGAAAGCTTATATACACATTTTGTCACTACCTGCAACATTTGCCTAATTTGAATGAGACAGTGAGCAGATTTTAAGCTTTTCATTGCTGTATGTTTGCGTCTATTTTCATTTATTGACAGGTTGATAGATTCAGCTGTCAAAATCACTTAAATAATTTCCTCAAGTCGTATGAATTTTGTGAAAAAGTATCCCTTAGCTATAAGACCTTGAATTTTTTTTAGTTACGGTTGATTTTAAACATGGAATGTACACAATGGATAGAATCAAATGCAGCTATTTAAAGATCATTATATAATGATAATTCCTTGCATAGAATTCTTTCAAAATAAAAGGCTGCATGGGTTTACATAGTTGGATTCAAAATTTATAAATAATGCTTACTGTGTAGAAACAGTATAACTGTATGTGCACTTCTTAGAAGAAAAAAAGGAAGAATATACACCAAGTATTAAAAATGTTCGTGTTGTTGTGATAGATTTGTGAGTTTTGCTTGTTCTCTTTTCTCAATTTTCAGATTTTCATCAGTAAACTTGCATTGTACAGACATGCACATATTTATCCTATATTTGGCAAATACATATTTTTGTCATAAAAGTCATGGTGCCTTCTTTTCATAGAAAAAAATGGGAAAATACGTCATGACTTTTCCAGCAGTTCAACATATGTATGTGTGTGTGTGCTGTGAAAAAATATCAGGATGAATATAATCTCAATGTTGTACCTCCTTTTAAAGAAAAACAGTTCAAAACTATACTGACTTTGTTAGTGGAAACTTATTCCAGAAGAGTACAAGTTGGCATCTGGAAGTACTCTTGGCATGTTTTCGTATTGAGGAGGGGTTTATTTTGGTAAAGTAACACTACCGCTATATCCTGACGGCCACTGCAGTGGGATCAGATCTCAGGTCACATCAGTTCAGTGCTAGGTATGTAGCTCAACTCTGTGAATTGTGGGCTACAATAATGGGGTGTTGTTTTTAATGACCTCTAAATCCTT
This sequence comes from Erinaceus europaeus, assembly GCF_950295315.1. Taxonomy (NCBI): domain Eukaryota; kingdom Metazoa; phylum Chordata; class Mammalia; order Eulipotyphla; family Erinaceidae; genus Erinaceus; species Erinaceus europaeus. The sequence goes on from NC_080168.1 coordinate 21,645,554, forward strand.
TCATGCCTGTAAATATGCTTATTGAGACCAAACACAGGTCATTGGCCATTAAGGATGGTAAAAATAGCATATTAGGCTAACATAAGTTCGGTTATTTTGTGCTATGTATTTGCAGGAGGAAGTTAAAAAGAAATATTAAGTTTTTGCCTTACTTATCTTCAGTTACTCTCTCTCTCTCCCTTTCTCTCACCTACACACACACACTGCAGTGAATTCTACATCTCCTATGGATTTCATTATATTATTATTATTTTTGCCTCCAGGGTTATTGCTGGGGCTCAGTACCTGCACCATGAATTCACTGCTCCTGGAGGCCATATTTTCCCTTTTGTTACCCAGGTTGTTTTACCATTGTTGTGGTTATTACCATTGTTATTGATGTCGTTGTTGTTGGATAGGACAGAGAGAAATGGAGAGAGGACGGGAAGACAGAGAGGGGGAGAGAAAGACAGACACCTGCAGACCTGCTTCACCGCCTATGAAGCGACTCCCTCGCAGGGTGGGGAGCAGGGGCTCGAACCAGTATCCTTCCTCCTGTCCTTGAGCTTTGCACCACGTGCACTTAACCCACTGCGCGCTGCCCGACCCCCGGATTTCATTATTTTATCTGTTAGCAGCTCTTGTTATTCCTTTTGGCATCAGACATAATACTTATTTCAATAATTTGGGGGGATGTTTAGCTATCTGCTGAAAAAGATGTCTTGCTATTTTCCAATTGACACTTTTAATAATTTCCCTTGATTTGTAGTTAACTCTATCCTTCCGAAAATTCAATTAGGTGTTTCTATTATCTTACATGTTATCTTTTGCTTAGTTTAGAATCAATTATTTTCAATTCAGTTGTTGCAGTTTTTGAGATCAGTCTTTTTTTTTTTTTTTTTTTAATTTTAGAGAGCTGAAAGCAGACATAGAAAAGTTATTGTCTTGTCCTCAGCTGCATAGTTACTGAATGGATGAACTTCAGGTCTTTTCGCTGCCAGTTTAGCATGTGTTGTGCTGTAATTTAGTTCTCTCAAAGATCCTCTAAAATATTGTGGGAAAAGTTGGAGTTTTGTAGTAGCTCGTCTCCGAGGAGTATATAATTGTTCATATTGGTCCATGTTTCATGGTTTTTCTTAAAAGGCATTATTACAAAAAAATCCAGGTTAACATTGAAAACTATGAAACATGAAAATTTATAACAGTGATGGGTCTTGAGCCACAGTCCACATACCTATTAATTCCAGCCAGGGTTTCATCACAGATGACTGACTGACTCTGCTTTTTCTGTAGTGAGAGAAACATTTACAGACGGTCATATAATTAGAATTTTAAGATTCCAATAGAAATTGGAGCCGGTGGAGAATGCTTGCATGTGAGCCAGGCAGACAACTTAATGGTTTTGCAAATGTCCTTCATGCCTGAGGCTCTGAACTTCCAAATTCAATCCTTGACCCCACTGTAAACCAGAAGTAAGCAGTACTCTGGTTAAAAAGAAAGTATCTACATATACTTCAAATGAGGCATAGAATTTGTCTCACTTAAAGATTGTTCTTTCTCAAAAGTTATAAACTTAAAGCTTAAAGATATTGTAATCATTTTTTCTTGGAGCAAATGTAGTAAATGTGGTCTAAGTAAGGACTTTTCTTTATATTTTTATTAATATTTTATTTATTTTGTATAGAGACAGAGAGAACATGAGAGGAAAAGGGCAGAGACAGGTGGAGAGATGTTGGGTAGTATGCCAGCACCCCCTGGCTTCTGCTTAACCATATGCCTATATAGGGATTGATTTGATCCCATTCAAAGCTTTGGTTTATTTACATAAATCACTTTTACATTTACATAAAGCACCACACTCCCTCCAGGGCATTGGTGGTTTAGTGGTAGAATTCTCACCTGCTCTGCCCCCTCTCCTTGTCACACCCTGATCCTCTCCTTGTCACACCCTGATCTTCCACCAGTCACTTTTTGCTCCACCCTCTCTATGTCACATCCTGTTTCCACCCTACTTGGAGAGTATAAAAACAGCTGCTCTTCTGATTAAAGACACTTGGAAATTGCTTTCCAGCTCCAAGAGTTCCAGAGTGTATCTCCTGTGAAGTTAGTGCGGCAGGAGTTCCTGATCCCTCTCCCACGCAGCAGCCTAGATCGGCTCCAGTTGAGTTCTCTCCAACCCAGAGAGCACTAGCTCGGGAAGAAGCACCCTCAGGCTATCCCGGCAGAGAGAGATACCTGCAGCATTGTTTTATTGCTTGTGAAGCTTCCTCTCTGCAGGTGGTGACTGGGGGGGCTTGAAGCTGAGTCTTTGTGCACTGTTATGTGTGAGTTCAAGCAGGTGTGTCACTGGCTGGGTCCCTCTTTTTTGTTTTTTTTTCTGTATCCTTACAAAAAAGTCTTAAAGATCTCAAGGACAAGGAATTACAAAGTCCTTTTAGAGGGCCATTATTTTGATGCCTTTCTTTTTTTGTTGTTGTCCACAGGGCTTCATTGCCATGGGCCGCTTTTTCCAGATGGAATAGGGAGACAAAGGGCAAGAAGGAAAGACAGTTTAGCACTAAATCTTCCTCCAGTGCAGTGGGGGCTGGGCTTAAACCTGGATTACGTGCATGACTAATTGGCTACCCTCCCAGTTGAGCTATTTGCTGGCTCTATTTTGATTTCCTTTTGTTATCAGTCCAAGTATTCTGTGATGAAACCTTTTTAATGTTTTTTAACATTTTTTTTTCCTCCAGGGTTATTGCTGGGCTCAGTGCCTGCACCATGAATCCACCACTCCTGGAGGCCATTTCCCCCCCCTTTTTTTGTTGCCCTTGTTGTTGTAGCCTCGTTGTGGTTATTATTATTGCCATCGTTGATGTTGTTCATTGTTGGATAGGACAGAGAGAAATAGAGAGAGGAGGGGAAGACAGAGAGGGGGAGAGAAAGATAGACATCTGCAGACCTGCCTCACCGCCTGTGAAGCGACTCCCCTGTAGGTGGGGAGCTGGGGACTCGAACTGGGATCCTTATGCCAGTCCTTGTGCTTTGCGCCACATGCACCCACTGCACCACCTGCCAGACCCTCTTTAACACTTTTTTTAATGTTTATTTATTTATTCATTCCCCTTTGTTGCCCTTATTGTTTTACTGTTGTAGTTATTGATGTCATCGTTGTTGGATAAAACAGAGAGAAACGGACAGAGGAGGTGAAGACAGAGAGGGGAAGAGAAAGACACCTGCAGACCTGCTTCACCGCTTGTGAAGTGACTCCCCTGCAGGTGTGGAGCCGGGGACTTGATCTGGGATCCTTATGTCGGTCCTTGTGCTTTACACCATGTGCGCTTAACCTGCTGCGCTACTGCCCGGCTCCCGAAACCTTTCTAATGTTTATCTGAGAAAATTTTAGGGGTCATTTCTCAATCTAGGCATGTTAATTGCCTGCATGGATTCAAGAGATAGAGAGGGAGTGTGAGAAAAGGAGGGAGAGGGGAGAGGGGAGAGGGAGAGAGAGAGAGCGAGATGGAGAGGGAGAGGAAGAGAAAGGAAACACTGCAGCACCACTCTACCACCTATGAAGCTTACTCTCTGTAGATGCTCTGGTAAGCTAGGTGGGAGCTCCAACCTGGGTCCTTGTGCAAAGCTGTATGTGTGCTTTATTGAGCAATCCATCTCCTAAGCCTGGATATAATTAATTTTTAAATACATAATAGCTATCCATTAATCAACAGCATGATATATATGCATATATATATATATATATATATATTTTTTTTTTTACCAGATGACTTGATGGGTAATATTGTGGATAACCTTCCCTTGAAAATTATGCCAATTTAAAACAAACTTAGAGTTGAGAGAAGAGCTCATTGGGCAGGGCTTGTGCCTTGTCGTGTATGGCCCAAGTTTAAGCACTGTCACCATATGGAGGGTGTAAAAGTACCAGGGGAAGCTCCAGTATTTTGATCTCTTTCCCCATCCCTGTTTTTTGTTTTGTTTTACAAATGTACTTGCAGCCAGCTTTCATTTTTATTGTCCTAGCAACCACTGTAGATAGAGTTTCTGTAAATACAATTAATTTCTGACTTTTATTCCTTTTTCATATTATCAAAAATATTATTTCAGTTGTCTTCATATCCGTTAGTTCTCTCTCTCTTTCTTTTTTTTTTTTTATTTATAAAAAGGAAACACTAACAAAAACCAAAGGGTAAGAAGGATACAACTCCACACAATTCCCACCACCAGAACTCGGTATCCCACTATCCCATTCCTGTTTCTTTAACTAAATGAAAAAAAAAAAAAAAAGCTATCCAGAGAGGTGAAATCACACATGTACAAGGTTACAGCTTCTCAAAAACCAAAATAAGTAAATAAATAAATAAAATGTAGCTGTTTATGGTTATTTCAAATTTGGAAAATACACATTTGTAACTTGTCTAAGCATTACATATTAATCACATTTTAAATACATGTCTCCTCTTTCTTTCTCTCCCTCTCTCTGTCTCTTTCTTTCTCTTTCTCTCTCTTTTTCTTTCTTAAATTTATATTTCTAGGGAATGAACTCAGCACCCTGGACATGAAGAATACCGTAAAGTGGCCTTCCCAGCCCCAAATTTCTACTCTTTTTTTTTTTTTTTTAAAGAGAGAGAGAAGGAGAGGCAGCCAGGATAGAAACAGAAACAACAGGGGAGGCTTCACAAGCAGTGGAGTAGGGCTGCAGGTGTGTCTCTCTGCCTCTCTTCTTCTCTGTCACTCTCTTCCCTCTCAATTTCTGGTTGTGTCTATCCAATAAATAAAGTTAATAAAAATTAAAAAGAGATTAAAAAAGAAATTTGGTATGGCACCACACCAAATTTAGGGGGGGAAAAAGAGATAGAAACAACAGCATTGCTCCAGTTTCCATGGAGCTAGTGCCATCCATAACACTAACACAGTACCAGGGCTTGCACCAAGGAACTCACACATGGCAAGCCTTGTGCCCCAGTGGGGGAGGTATCTATTGATCCCAAATATTTTCATTTCATTTTCAACATATTTATCATAGTACTAATTTGAACAAGATGAATAATAGTGAGAATCAAGACACTTTTTTTTTTATTACCTCCAGGGTTATTGCTGGGGCTCGGTGCCTGCACCTCAAATCCACTGCTCCTGGAGGCCATTTTCCCCATTTTTTGTTGTTGCCCTTATTGTTATTATTGTTATTGTTGTTGGATAGGACAGAGAGAAATTGAGAGAGGAGGGGAAGACAGAGAGAGGGAGAGAGAGATAGACACTTGCAGACCTGCTTCACTGCTTGTGAAGCGACCCTCCTGCAAGTGGAGCCGGGGCTAGAACCAGGATCCCTATGCTGGTCCTTGCGCTTTGCGCCATGTGTGTTTAACCCTTTGTGCTGCCACCTGGCCCCCGGATACTTTCTTCACAGCATTTTGATGTGAAAATGGCAAAAGGTATACATATAGTGTCAAGAGGGAAACTTACTAAAAGATGCTTATTATTATTTTTTTGAAAGTAGTTAGATGCTTTTTTTTTTTTTTTAAATAAGCTAATAATGCCTTAAAATAAACAGGAGTATGGATTGACCTGTTAACACTGTTCAGCAGGGAAGCAATTACAGAAGCCATACTTTCTACCTTCTACACCCCATGATGACCCGGGATCCATACTCCCAGAGGGTTAAAGAATAGGGAAGCTATCAGGGGAGGGGATGTGATACTGAGCTCTGGTGGTGGGAATTGTGTGGAATTGTACCCCTCTTATCCTGTGGTCTTGTCAGTGTTTCCATTTTGTAAATAAATAAATTTTAAAATAAATAAAAAAATAAACAGGGACATAGTTTGATTCACTCTTTCCTGAAATTATAGTTTTAAAAGCCATAGTAGGGGCTTGGTGGTGGTGCACCTGGTTGAGCACACATATTACAATGAACAAGTACCCGGGTTTGAGTCCCTGGTCCCCACCCTAGGGGGAAAGCTTTGTGAGTGGTGTAGCAGTGCTGCTCAGATGTCTCTCACTCATTCTCTCTCTGTGTCTCTTCCTACCCTTTTGATTTCTGGCTGTCTCTATCCAATAAAGAGAATGAAGTTTTCTTTTTCTTTTTTTAAAGCCACATTACATGTAAAAATTTAAAAAAGTTTGGCATTAAATACATTTAAATACTAGTTAGTTATTGGAATAATTTTAGTCATTATAGTAATACCTTTTCTTGAGAATTAGCCAATTGTGAAGTTGGCTAATTAAAGTTTAGGTAAAAGTTATGTCTTAGAAAGAAAAAAGGCTATCACTGTGTTCTTCTCATTAATTTTTGTTATGAAACATAGATTGAAAAACATAAACTGTTCTCAATCAGATAACACATTTGCCTTTTTCTCTGAGATGTTTTCATAACCAAAGTAGTACCAATATTAAGTACAATATTTAAGAGGCTTCAATACTCTTAAATATTGGTGCAATTACAATGAACTGCTTTTGAGAGTTTGCTTAAATTGTAAGCATTCTCACAATAGTGGTTTTGAACTTGATGCCAATTTGTAAATAGTTTTGACAGAAGAACTTTATCTCGATTTATGATTTTTCTGTGTGATAGTAGTTAGAAATGATCTTTGTACTTCATTTATTTATTTATTTATTTGTTTTGTTTTGGTCATAACTTTGATCTGTTAAATTTTCTGTAAGTTACATTTTTCTTTAGGGAAATGTGTACATATATGCCATAGAAACTTAAAACAGTGATTCCTTCTAATTCTCATGTTTCTTGAAATAAATATAGCAAATGCCTCATTTTCTTCCTACTTTGAAATAAAATTCAATTTTTGTACTAAAGTAGAAAGGAAGCTTTAAAAGTCACAAGGACAAGATAATACAAAAGTAATGATACATAGTTTGTATTTATTTAAATGTTTTAGATGAAATTATTTTTTATCAGGTAATTTGGGAAAGTTCAAGTGTATATATTGTGTATAAACAAAACACTCAGATAAACAAAAAACCAGTTCAGGAATTATAATATCATTCCTTCATCATGCATGCATGTGTGTTTTCCTTTGATACAGTGGTATTCTCTCCCCTCCTTCCCAAACCACTTGTGTATTTTCACTAATTGTGATGTCAGGTTCTTATGGGAGCAGTTGGAATCAAAAACAGCTGGGGAAAAGAGGATTGGATCTTTGGGGAATGATTGGGAGGGATGGCAGCCTGGGGAATTGGTTTCTATGGGTAGCTCATGGGAGAGAACTTTGCAGTAGGAGAGGAATCAAATCTTTTGGGAGATTCAGGGGAATAAAGGGTCAGAAATTGGACATTTCAGAGAGCCATATGAATTGAAAGAAGTTCCTATAGGTACTCCTCAAAAGAGACCTGTGGGGGAAGCCTTGGAGTATGCTGAAAGTATGGAGATTGAAAGCAGGATGGGAGGGGCAGAATCTGCTACTTTTGTTGTTGACTCCATGTAGGTCCCTGGTGTGAGGAAGGATGGAGATAGCTATAGTTGCAGATAGAATGGCTATATACATATATTTGTGAACTGTGGATGCTCTGATTTCCTCTTTTTACTCTCCTTATCTGGGTATGGGAATGGCTAAGGGCCTTATTGCTATCTCTGTGTTACAAGCTATGTGGATCTTAAGGTGTGACCTTATCAAAGTTGGCATCTAAATGCAAAGGAAAATGCAAGGCAAGCTTGTTCTAGTTGGAGTTCTTGTCACCAGATCATAGCAATGTGGAACAATGGATACATTCCCTGAATTCATTGGGTGCAAGGAGAGTCCCTGCTTGCTCTTATCAGTGTTTAATATAGTGCCCTGTATTACGAGCACTACCTATAAAGACAACACGTTCGAGTTCTCTTCTTTTCCCTAACTCTTTATGATTATTTTAGGGGGACGGCTTTTGTTTGAGTAGTTGGAAAATGTTGAAAAACAAGATTACAAAGTCAGGGTGAAAGTGGTACAAGATTGGAAGAATGAAACTCTTTTTCTTCGCTCAGAGTAAAATGATACTGTTGGCTCAAGGCCAGAGAAACAGGAGTTGGGATGGTGCAGACAGGACTGGCAAGAAGTTTAAGGAATCCACTGAGAGCCTTGTCTTTGCCCTGTGGTTTACTGTTGTATTTGATTTCTAACTCTGTTTTTTGTTCCTTGGAAGCTTTGGTAGAGGTATTCCACTAAGCATTAAGATCAAAGCAAAACAAAATCTAAGACTCTTGTATAGTAGCCTAACAGACAGGTTAACAGATTCTGTTTGTACTTTTACTGTTTTTATCTGATGTGTTTTCAGTACTTAATGGCGTGGAATAGTTAAATCTCTTCTCTTTTCACGTTTTTTTTCTATAGTGGAAATAGAATTCATGGTGTGTAAGCATTAACATGTAAGAAACAAAACATAATTTGTATCCAAAAATGTATTTGTGATGTACTTGTTGTTATAATAACAGCTTTAGCAAACCTGTACATACCTTTTTAAAACGGTTCATTTATGAGTTACCTCCAAATATTGTATTATATCCTTAATTTCCTTTATTATCCAAAGTTTGAAAAGTAAACATTATTGGAAATCAAAGTATAATGCTATATTTAAAAGGTAATATTTTTCAGATAATAGAGCAAAGAAGAAAGACTAAATTTCCCACTCTTTCTTTAAAAAATGTACATTCATTATCATTTTATTCATTCTTTCATTCAATATACCTTTAAGCTCCCAATAAACTTAAATTAGTTTTTTTGGTCTGTTCAATTGATAAATCAAAAGGTTATCTATATTAGCATTAATAAAATATTTTTGATTAGCCTTTTATGATGCTTTTAAATTAAGTTTTCAGTCCAGATTATGTAGATATCAGCTGCAGGTTAAAATCTAGTTGTTGATAACTATGATGAACTTGTATGTATGCTTGTCTATTATCATCTATTACTATTTATCCCAAAGAATAACTAGATACTGAATGAATAAACTGTTATCTCTGAGCCTCAGTTGATATATTTATATAATAAGAAGTAACACTATTTTTATTTATTATTTATTTATTTATTGAGGGGTTAATGGTTTACAGTATTGTCTCTCTTTTTTTTTCTTTTCTCACCACTCCTGTCACCAAAGGTCTGTGTCCCCACTCCCACCCCCATAAGTAACCACTATAGTTCTCCCACAGTCTTAGACATAAGTTGACTTTTTTTTTACATTGATATGCATGTTCAGTTGTCTATATTCTGTATATGAGTGGAATCACTCTGTAGTTGTTCTTTACCTCCTTACTTGCTTCACTAAACATAATTTCTCCAATTTCATCTACTTTATCCCAGAGGACACAATAGCATCTTTTTATTGCTGAGTAATACTCCACTGCATATATGTCCAGTAACATTTTTATCCAGTCATCTGTAGAAGGGCATTTTGGTTGTTTCCAAGTTTTTGCTATTACAAGCAAAGATGCTATAAACATGAGGGTGCATATATCCCTTCAAATCAGTGATACTATATCTTTGGGGTAAATGCCATGGAGTGGATTTGCTAGATCATAAAGTATTTCCATTTGTACTTGTCCATATGGTTTTAACTATTATTGCTTTGTAAAATAAACTGAAGTTAGGAATTGTGATGACTCCATTTTTCTTTTTCCTCAGGAATGCTCTGGCTATTTGTGCTTTTTTATAATTCCACATGAATTTGGAGATAAATTGTTCAATTTCTTTGAAATTTGTCATTGGGATTTTAATAGGGGTTCACTTCACAAGCAGTGAAGCTTCAGGTGTCTGTCTTTCTCTCCCCCTCTCTGTATTCCCCTCCTCTCTCCATTTCTCTCTGTCCTATCCAACAACAACAATAATAACAATAAAAAACAAGAACAATAAAAAACAATGGCAACAAAAGGGAGTAAATAAATATTAAAAAAAAAAAAGAAATGGTGAGAGTAGACATCCTCTCCTAGTTCCTGATGTTAGGGGAAAGTTTTCAATTTTTCCCCACTAAGTATGAGGTTAACTATAAGTCTGTCATATATTGCTTTTATTATGTTGAGGAATTTTCTTTCACTCCATTTTCCTTTTTTATACATATTTTATTTATTTTAAAGATAGATAATAGATAGATAGATAGATAGATAGATAGATAGATAGATAGATAGATAGATACCAGATCTGGCTTATGGTGATGCTGGGGACTGAACCTGATACCTTTGGTGCCTCAAACATGAAAGTCTTCTGCATAACCATTATGCTATCTCTATGGGTGCTGGACCGTATCAAATGCTTTTTCTGCATTAATTTATCTTTGTTTTTATTGATATGGTAGGTTACATTGATTGACTTACAGATGTTAAACCATCCCTTTTCCCCAGGGATGAATCCCACTTGGTCTTAATGGATTATTCTTTTAGTCATTGTTGGATTTGATTAGTCAAGATGTTGCTGAGGATCTTTGCATCAGTGTTCATTAGGGATACAGATCTGTAAGTTTCTTTTTTGATGGAGGTAACCTTTTCCTACTTTGGGGATCAGAATGATGATATTATGATATTAGCCTCATAAAGTATGTTTGGGAGTGTTCCTTCTACTTTCTTGAAGAGTTTGAGGAGAATGTGTGTTAGTTCTTCTTTGAATCTTTTATAAAATTCATTAGTGTAGCCATCTGGACCTGGGCTTTTGTTCTTGTGGAAGCTTTTGATTACTTTTTCAATTTCTGTGCTAGTGACTGGCCTGTTAAGCTTATTTACTTTCTCTTGTGTCAAGCTTGGCAGTTGGTATGGCTCTAAGAATGTGTCCATTTCTTCTAAGTTGTTGAATTTATTTCCATATAAATAAATATCTATAATACTCTTGTGTGATACTTTGTATCCCTGCCTCACTGATGTAGTATCTCCTCATTTATTTCTGAGTAATTTTTTCTACAGCTTTCTCTCTTTTTCTCTTAATGAATACAGTTATTGGTTTACCTATTTTATTTATCCTTTCAAAGAACCAGCTCTTGGTTTCATTAATCTTCCTGATGACCTTATTGTTTTCTATTTTATTGATTTCTGCTCTGATTTTAACTATTCCTATCTCCTGCTGATTGTTGGATTTCTCTGTTGCTCCATTTCTAGTTGGTTCAGTTAAGTTTTTAGATGGTTTATTAGTGATTTCTCCTCTTCATTAATGTGGGCCTGTGTTTTTATGTACTTCCGTCTCAGGAGTGTTTTTGCTGTATCCTACGGGATCTGATAACTGATTTCTTCATTTTCATTGATATCCAGGAAATTCTTAATTTCTTTTTTGATTTCTTCAGTGACCCATATGTTATTCAGAAGCATGCTGTTTTAGTCTTCTGACTTTGGGGAAGTTTCTTTTCTTTTTTATGGTTGCTTTCTAACATCATAATGTTTTGGTCTGAGAAGATGTATTTTATGAGTTTAATATTCGCATATTTGTTGGAGCTGTATTTGTGAACCAGCATATGATATGTCAATCCTTGTGAAAGAACCATGTGTACTTGAGAAGGATGTATATTCATTTCCTTTGGGATGGAGAGTTCTGTATCTATTTGTTAGGTCCATTTTGTGTATGTCTTCATTTAAGACCACTACTTTCCTGTTTTTTTTTTTTTTGTCAGTTGACCATTCTGTAGTGTCCATCTCTATCTTTCTTTACCTGAAAGTGTATTTTATCTTAGAACAGGATTGATTTTCCTGCTCTTTTCTATGTTATTGTGTTGGAACATCTTTCTCCATCCTCTCACATAAAGCTTCTATTTATCTTTTCTTTGAATGTATATTTCCTGGAGACATGTGACATATGAATTGTGTTCTTTAAACTATCTTTCTGCTCTGAGTCTTTTGACAGGCGTTTTTAGGCCATCTACACTTAGGGTGATTGTTGCTGTATATGGTTGATATCTATTCCAGTTTGTTTTAAGCTTTTTTTTTTTTTTTTACTTTTATTAGTGAATTAATATTGGTTTATAAAACTTAAGGTAATTTGGATGTCATCTTTGTGCAGGGGCCATGCTAACCTTCTCTTTATAACTTCAATTTTAGTATATATGCTGCCAAAGTGAGCATGGTTCTTGATTCTTTTCTCATTTGGTTCTATCACTTTGTGTGGATGGATTTCTTTTATTTATTTATTTATTATTTAAGAAAGGATTAATTAACAAAACCATAGGGTAGGAGGGGTACAACTCCACACAATTCCCACCACCTAATCTCAATATCCCACCCCCTCCCCTGATAGCTTTCCCATTCTCTATCCCTCTGGGAGCATGGACCCAGGGTCATTGTGGGTTGCAGAAGGTAGAAGGTCTGGCTTCTGTAATCTTCCTCACTGAACATGGGCGTTGACTGGTCGGTCCATACTCCCAGTCTGCCTTTCTCTTTCCCTAGTAGGGTGGGTCTCTGGGGAAGCGGAGCTCCAGGACACATTGGTGGGGTCTTCAGTCTAGGGAAGCCTGGACGACATCCAGATGACATCTGGAACCTGGTGACTGAAAAGAGAATTAACATGTGAAGTCAAACAAATTGTTGAGCAATCATGGACCCAAAGCATGGAATAGTGGAGAGGAAGTGTTAGGGGGGTCCTCTCTGCAAACTCTAGTGCACTTCTGCTTTCAGGTATATATTTTGCAGTAGTTTATGGATACATGTGAACATATGCTCTCTCTCACAGAAACTGGTGTATATCTAGGTTTTGGGACTTTGTTAGAAAGTGAACCACCTGAGATGGAATTAGAGTATACTATGAAAGGAAAGGTCTCACGCGAGTAATGAAGCTGAAGGGTTGTCATTCCAAACGTGAAGACTTTGGACGCAGTCTGAAGTGAAGCATGTTGAGGTGGCAATCGTTGCGTTGGTTAGGTTGTGATCGGCAGATGGAATATTATTTGATATGGAATGGGAGAGCATACGGGAAAGTGGGCCCTATCCAAGGGTTCCAGGACTGGGGGAAGTAGGGGCTCTATAGTGGAGATGTGAGGTTCCTGCTGTCTTAGGGTTCAAAAAGACAATCGATAGTTAATGTTATCATCACATTATTTGGTAATTGGGTTAACTTTGAAAAACCCTTTTGTTAGGGTTTGCTGTATAGTACCCAGTATCTTGTATATAGCTGTGCTATTGGTTGCTTCTGATCTACTTGGTGTAGGCTTTTGAGAGAGACTGCATATCAAATACACAGCCAATATATTGAAAAGATTCAGTTTGTGTTTTGAAAAACTTCGAGACATACAGTTGATTTTCCCCCTCTCGTATTAATTAACTAGTGATTTATATGACTACATTTTACTAGGAGTGTACATAAACACCATTTCCACCACCGAAAGACTGTGACCCATCCCTCCCACCCACTCCCACCCCCCACTGTCCCAGGAAGCTGTATGTCTGTCTACCCCTCACCACAGGGTTTTTACTTTGATGCCCTACTTACAATTTGGTCAGGTCCTGCTTTTAGTTTCCCTTTCAGATCTTCTTCCTCAACTTCTGTTGATGAGTGGGATCATCCGATACTCATCTTTATTTTTCTGACTTAGCTCACTTAACATAATTCCTTCTAGCTCTGTCCAAGATGGGTCAGAGAAGGTGGGTTCATTGTTCTTGATAGCTGCATAGTATTCCATTGTGTATATATACCACAGCTTTCTCAGCCACTCATCTGGTGTTGGGCACCTGGGTTGCTTCCAGGTTTTTGCTATTATGAATTGTGCTGCTGTGAACATAGGAGTACACACCTCTTTTTGGTTGGGTGTTATGGAGTCCTTGGGGTATAACCCCAGGAGAGGAATTACTGGATCATATGGAAGGTCCATGTCTAGCCTTGTGAGAGTTTTCCAGACTGCTCTCCACAGAGGCTGTACCAATTTACATTCCCACCAGCAATGTAAAAGGGTTCCTCTGTCCCCACAACCTCTCCAGCCTTGCTGCTGTCCTTTTTGATGTATGCCATTCTTACAGGAGTGAGGTGGTATCTTAGTGTTGTCTTAATTTGCATTTCTCTGACAATCAGTGACCTAGAGCAGTTTTTCATATGTTTGTTAGCCTTTTGGATCTCCTCTGTAGTGAATGTTTTGTTCATATTCTCTGCCCATTTAGGGATGGGGTCATTTGCTTTTTTGGTGCTAAGTTTGCTGAGCTCTTTATATATTTTGGTGATTAGTTTCTTGTCTGATGTATGGCATGTGAAGATCTTCTTCCATTCTGTGAGGGGTCTCTCTGTTTGTTTAATAGTTTCTTTGGATGTGCAGAAGCTTTTCAATTTGATGTAGTCCTGTTGCTTTAGTCTTCCTTGCAATTGGGTTTGATTCATCAAAGATGTCCTTGAGGTGTAGATGGGAAAAGTTTTTTACCAATGTTTTCCTCTAAGTATTTGATTGTTTCTGGTCTGACATCTAGGTCTTTGATCCATTTGGAGTTGATTTTTGTTTCTGGTGAGATAAAGTGGTTCAATTTCATTCTTCTGCATGTTACAACCCAGTTTTCCCAGCACCATTTATTGAAGAGAGCCTCCTTTTTAGATTTAATCCTTTGGGCCCCCTTATCAAAGATTAGATGTCCATAGGTGTGGGGATTTATTTCTGGGCTTTCAATTCTGTTCCACTGGTCTGTGTGCCTATTTTTGTTCCAGTACCATGCTCTTTTGATGATGATGGCTTTATAATATAGTTTAAGGTCTGGAAGTGTGATGCCTCCATTTATGTTTCTTTTCCTCAAGATGGTTTTGGCAATTCTAGGTGTTTTCAGGTTCCAGATAAATGATTGTAGTGTTTGTTCTATTCTCTTAAAGAAGCTTGGTGGAACTTTGATGGGTATTGCATTAAATTTGTATATGGCTCTGGGGAGAATATTCATTTTGATGATATTTATTCTTCCAATCCATGAGCATGGGATATCTTTCCATTTCTTTGTATCAGTTTCTATTTCCTTGAGCAGCGACTCATAGTTTTCAGCATACAAGTCTTTCACTTCTTTGGTCAACTTTATTCCTAGGTATTTGATTGATTTTGCTGAAACAGTAAATGGGAGTGATTTCTGGATGTCTTCTTCTTCAGATTTTGTGTTTGCATAAAGAAATGTCACTGATTTTTGTACATTGATTTTGTAGCCTGATACCTTGCTATATTGCCTAATAACTTCCAGTAGTTTTCTGCTGGATTCTTTAGGTTTTTCTATGTATACTGTCATATCATCTGCAAATAGTGAGAGCTTGACTTCTTCCCTTCCAATCTGTATCCCTTTGATTTCTTTCTCTTGCCTGATTGCTATGGCAAGAACTTCCAATACTATGTTGAAGAGTAACGGTGACAGTGGACAGCCCTGTCTAGTCCCAGTCCAAGTTCTGCTTGATGTTTCCTTCTTTTTCAGTTTCTTCTTCTTATTATTATTATTTTTTATTCAATAATGATCAACAAGATTGTGGAATAAGAGAAGAACAATTCCATACAATTTCCACCACCAGAACACCAGACAGAGAGTCAGAATTTGAGAAGGAAGAGAAGACAGAGAGGGAAAGATACAGAAAGACACCCGCAGCCCTGCTTCACCATTCACAAAGCTTTCCCCCTGAAGGTGGGGATCAGGGGCTTCAACCCAGGTCCTTACACATTGTAACATGTGTGCTCCACCAGGTGTGCCACGACCCAGCCCCAATATGACCTGGTTTTTTAAGCCTCATTTTATTGTGTGGTATAGGATTTTCATTTTTCTTTTTTTTTAGTTATTGAAATTTCAAAAAAAAACCCGATACATTATTTCTTGTTAATAAATTAGTTAGTATTTGCCACCAGAGCTATTGCTGGGTTTTTGTGCCTGCATGTCTCCACAGCTTCTGGTAGCAACTTTTCCCCTTTTGCTTTCAATTTGATAGAGGTTGAGAGAAAGAGATTGGGAGAGACAGAGAGGGTCACTACTTGTTGATTTTTCCCTCTCTAAGTAGGGATCAGTGACTTGAACCTGGGTCCTTGCACATGGTAAAGACTGCACTCTATTAGCTACGCTCCATCAGTCATCACGTGGTCCCTACTTAATTTATTTTTATTTGGGGTGAGGGTGTGCTGCTATCTTACACATGCATGATTTCAGTGTTCCTGGGATGAGGTTTTCATGCTTGTTATTTTATATATAAATATGTAATTAGAGGATAAGGGAAAGGGGAGAGAGAGAGAGACAGACCAAGACTGAGGAGGGAGAGACCATTGTGCTTCTGCCAGTCCCCTGGCCCTCCCATGCTCTGGCCATCAAAATTTGAACTTGTAGAGGAACTGCAAGGTAAGCCATATTCCCTACTGAGTGAGTTATCTTCTGCTCCTCCCCCCTCTGATAAACAGTAATTCAAAAAAATCTTTCATGAGAAAAAGAAGGGAAAGGAGGGAGAGAGAGGGAGAAAGAGGAAGAGAGAGAGAGAGAGAGAGAGAGAGAGAGAGAGAGAGAGAGAGAGAGAGAGAAACAGAACACTAACTCATTTCTGACATATGATGATGCTGGGGACTGAACCTCAGGCATAAAAGTCTGGTGTGGTACCCAAACACTCTCTGCCTAACTTCTCTATTCTCTTAAAAATATGCAACTATTGACATATATTATGCCAGGAATAGACAAAGGAGAGGTGCAGTAACAACATCCACATTTGTCATGATAAATAGTAAACCATCCCAGCTCATTTTTTTTTATGCTTCATGTAATAGTCAGGCACTCTGCTGCACTCTACATATGAATTTAAATTTTGTCTTATTTCCACATTCTCTTTATGCTTCAAGAGCTTATTACCTTAGCTCCAGCCACATAAAAGTTGGTCAACTTGATACCTTAACAACTGCTTACATTACCACACATTGACTTTTCCTGGGTACACAAAGTGATCAGTTATTTCTGGGATTACACATCCATTCTGTTGAAAAGATGTCACTCACAAATTCTTGCTAAAATAATGAAAATAACCATAACATTAAAAATATGTACTACAATGTGCTTCCCCCACCACCTTAAAAAAAAAAAAGGTGAAAAATTTGTGTAGGAAGTTGAGATGGATGTATGGTCTGGTTCTTCCTGTTGTCTAAAAGAGTGACACTATTCTCCTAAGGGATGATTTTAGGAGAATAGTGTCACTAGTAACTGGTCATGGATCAGTTGTCTTAACTAGCACATTTATTTGTTAAGGGAGGAAAAAAATCCCAAGTATTTTCTATCCTGTAAGACAGAACTAGAAAGCGAACAAAGTGATAAGAATGTTCCTCTCTACTTTAGTTTATGCTGAATGACTTGATTGTCACTTCTACTGTGATTAGCATTCTTGGGCCATGTATGGAACATGTATACTTTATTTCACATGTGATAGGATTCGAAGGCTCCTGAAAGGTACTTTGAAAAGCACAGGATTATTCACCTGCTGCCTGGTTTTAGCCTCCGATATTGGGGTCTTAAAGTTCTTTTCACTGGTTGACATTCAGCATTTTTAATTATTGTTTTTAAAAGTAGAATATAAATTAAATTTGTATTTAGGAAAGGCCCTTTTCCACGACATTTTGGCTTTTGTAATCTCAGTATCATTTTCATAACTGACAGTTACCAGGAAACCTATGAAGAAAGCTTATAAGCTTTATAAACGTTCTTTTTCTAGTGTGCTCTTTTTAAAATATTTTATTTATACCTTTTTCTTTTGCCTCCAGGGTTATTGCCGGGGCTCCATGCCTGTGCCACGAATCCACTGCTCCTGGAGGCCATTTTTTCGCTTTTGTTACCCTGGTTATTTTACCATTGTTGTGGTCATTATTATCGTTGTTATTGATGTTGTTGTTATTGGATAGGACAGAGAGAAATGGAGAGAGGAGGGGAAGACAGAGAGGGGGAGAGAAAGGTAGACATCTGCAGACCTGCCTCACCACCTGTGAAGTGACTCCCCTGCAGGTGGGGGCCAGGGGGCTCGAACCGGGATCATTCCACAGTTTGTTGCAAGTCCTTGCGCTTTGGCCATGTGCGCTTAACCCACTGCGCTACAGACTGACTATATATATATAAATATATATATATATATTTTTTAAATGAGTGATAGATACAGAGAGGCAGAGAAACTGGAGCTCTCTCTGCTCAACTCTGATTTATGGTGTTGCTGGGGATTGAGTTTAGGACCTCAGAGCCTCAGGCACTGAAGTCTTTTGTAAAACCATTATGCTGTCTCTGCAATACTTTTAGAGTATTTTATTATTTTTTTTACTTTACCAGAGCACTGCTCAGCTTTGGCTTATGGTGGTGTGTAACACTGAACCTGGGATTTTGGAGCCTTGGGCATGGGAATCTCTTTGCATAACTATTATGTTATCTACCCCCACCTCTAGAGTATTTTTAAGGCCAGTTGGAGTGAAGGTGTCTAAGATTTGAGAAACAGTAAGAAAGGCTGGTTTACAAATTGCATTTTATCTTTCCCTCTAATGTCCATCAGAATACTGCTCTAAATCACCAATGAAAACATTTTTTTTTCCAATTTAAAATATATTTTTCTCTTTAAATCATTGTCTTATCAATCTCCAGGGCATACCCCAGGGGAACCCATGGCCAGCCCTGGCTCCTACTGCCACTCTCCCAATTAAGCTTGGCACAGATTGAGGAGAGGCTGGCCCCTCCCCCAACACTAATATCTCCTTCATACAAGGCAGTGGATGAGGACAGATCATTTTACCTTTCCCTCTAATGTCCATCAGAATACTGCTCTAAATCACCAATGAAAACATTTAATAGTTTCCAAGATTTTAAGTCATCTGGAAGGAGTGAAGTGATTTACTGATAAGTCAAAATTATTATATATATATATATATATATATATATATATATATATATATATGTAAGATTCTTTTCTCCAATTTAGTTTTATTATTTTTCTCAGAGGTAAGATTTGTGTCACCAGTAAAGGGTAAGAGAAAGTGGGAAAGAGGTGAGAAGAGAGTGAGGTAGGGGTAGAGAGAGGGAGAGAAAACAAGAGACAGAGCGAGGAGCTAGACAGAGGACTAGGAGGTTAACACTAATAAAGCTCCTAGTTCATCTCTTTAGGTAAGATCTGTGTTGTCAAGTTATTTACATTAGTGCCAAAACTTTTATGAACTTGTGTTAAAACAATACAAGACAAGAGCTATATAATAAACATCGTATAGTCTACTTCTAAAATTTTCAACACATTATTACTGAGTTTGTAGACTATTAGGGCATTTCTAACTCCATTCAAGTATATAGCACATTAAAAAAATACTACTTGAAATAGCATCAGATTTTGTTAAAGTTGCCTAGTGTTCTAAAATTTATTATAGTTACATTAGTGTGAGCAACTTCATGTAATGATTTGAATATAATCTTATAAGGTTGCTAGTTGGTTGTTTCCTGTAGTTTGCTTTGTGACTTTTCTAGTTTAAATTCACTTTACTGTTTTGTGCTAAACTAGTATAAAATCTAGTTCTTTTCATTCTCTAATCTTTCAAGGTAATGCATTAAACGTGTAGGTTTTGTGAATGGGTCAATATGTTATTCTGCCAGTCTTACTGTTTTTAGTCTATCTGTTTTAAATTGACATCATTTAAAATGTCCTCAATAAGAAAATGATCTTTTTTTTAAATTAGTATCCATCATTCATAAAATCAAGTTATGTTTAAAATGCTTCTACTTAGTATGCTGTAGACAAATACGTGTTTTCTAACAGTCCACTCGAACATAAATATAGAAATTGTCTGTTATAACTTTCGTACCAATTTGACAGAATGATAAAAAGCAGAGAATTGTAGTCTGTATTTTTCACCTCGCTATTATTGCTTTATGTACATGTATTTATGACATGTTCAGAATTTTTAAAAAATGGTTGGAAAGATCAGTTAATATTTTAAATGCTATACATGAAAAATAAACATATCTTAGACTAACATATATTCCTAGCCTATTTGTGATGGTTATATATAACTTTGCTAAAATGAAATAAAATTGAAAGCTAACTCTTTATTGCATCTAGTGCAGCAGAACGTTTGCTTATATGCCCAATAGCAATCATTTATTAAGCACTTACAATTTCTCAACTGTAGAAGAGTTGCACTATCTGTGTTGTAAAAAATATAGTAGGGTAGGTTGAATATTAATCTTGTTTTAAGATGTGGATATACTGGTTTTTGTCAGTAAAGTAACCTTTTAAGCAATTTATATAGTTACAAAGAATTATATAATTAGCCACATGTTAAATGCATAAATTGATTAAGCAATTACTAGTACAGATCCTGGTATATATTTTACATTTACAAACTTCCAAAGTTTAAATGATCATTTAATTTTTCCCAATAGGTAAATTTTCTATAATTTATAAATTATGTTTGTAGGCTTGTATGAACATATTCTGTTTGTAGGCTTGTATGAACATATTCTTTTTTTAAAAATTTTTTAAATATTTATTTTATTTATTTATTCCCTTTTGTTGCCCTTGTTGTTTTATTGTTGTAGTTATTATTGTTGTTGTCATTGTTGGATAGGACAGAGAGAAATGGAGAGAGGAGGGGAAGACAGAGAGGAGGAGAGAAAGACAGACACCTGCAGACCTGCTTCACCGCCCTTGAAGCGACCCTCCTGCAGGTGGGATGAACATATTCTTACATGGGTGGCAGAATGGTAGTTAATTTCCCTTTCAGGTTGTAGAATGTAACTAATTGAATACATAGTGTGTGCTGTCTTCTGTGAGCATATGTGATTTTAATACTTGCAGTCATTGTATGACAGTGAAATAGAGGTCACATCTTTATTTCATAGATGAGAAGCCTTGTTGAAAAAATTTCAGGGCCCTAGCAACTGGCAAAGGTTCTCAGCCTACAAAGTTCCTATAAAAAATGAAAAATTTTAAAAGAAATAATTTGTTACAGTTAGGTGGCCATCAGGAACATTTGACAGAATTCAGGATATCACATAGAATTGCATAATTCTACATTTCTTTCCTAGAAGAAAATGGGGGAAGGAATTATTAGGCAATTCTATGTGATAGGATAGGAGACCATGATGTTTTTATAATTTAGATTCCATATATATATATATTTTAAATTTTATTTATTTATTTATTTATTTATTTATTTATATATATTTCTTTAACCAGAGCACTGCTCATCTCTGGTTTATGGTGTTGCAGGGATTGAACCTGGGACTTTGGAGCCTCAGGCATGAAAGTCTATTTGCATAGCCATTATGCTCTCTAGCCTCTGCCCTAGAGAGCATAATGGCTATGCAAATAGAGATACTTAAAAATAGAAAGAGGAATCCTCAAGTATTGACACATCTTTAGGAGTAAGTTAGTAAAGGAAAGTAAGTTGAGACAATATATTTGAGTAGTTTTAAAGTCTATCAACTAGCTGATTACTATCAACTAATGATAAATAGAACATCTTAAGGACATGTATTCATGTTATAGTTGCTACTGTTTAAAAGGTAGAATCTCAAATAGAAATTTGATGATTTAAAAATGCATATATTTATTTATTTTTGCTTTAAAGTTTTTTAAAATTTGTTTTTATGAAAGAAAGAGCGACACACACACAGAAAAAGATATGCACACAGAAAGAGACCAGAACACTATTCAGCTCTGGCTTTTTGGTGGTGATAGGGATTGAATCTGGGACCTCAGAGACTCAATCATGAAAGTCTTTTGCATAATCATTTTGCTATTGAATATCTTCTCAGGCCATTATTGTCTCTTTGAAGAGATATAATTTGGGACTGCCAGAGTGCATCTTGGATTATTATATCTTAAATTGCCACTAGGATTATCACTGGGGCTCAGTGTTTCCATGATGAATTCGCTCCTGGTGACCATCCCCCCTTTGTTTTTCTTTTCTTCTCCTTTTTTCCCTTTTGATAGAAACAAAGAGACATTGAGAAAGAAGGGGGAGATAGAGAAAGGGAGGAATTTGGGTGGGGATAGATAACACAGAGGCAGGCAAGGCTAAATAGCATAATGGTTATGAAAAGAGACTCTCATGTCTCTTGCCTGAGGCTCCAAAGTCTCAGGTTCAATCCTCTTCTTCTTCTTCTTCTAGCGTTTGCCCTTCTTCCTCAGCCAGTCAACAGCGTCAGGTTGAGCCTAATGTAAAGTTTCGAGACCTCCTTTGAATCTGGAGAGGTGGCAGTCGTTGACTATGTGGGTCATAGTCTGTCTGTAGCCGCAGGGGCAGTTCGGGTCGTCTCTGGCTCCCCAGCGATGGAACATAGCGGCGCACGGGCCATGGCCTGTTCGATACCGATTGAGGAGGGCCCAATCATAACGTGCTAGGTCAAAGCCGGGTTGACGCTTGCAGGGGTCTGTGATGAGGTGTTTGTTCTTTACCTCAGCTGACTGCCAACTCTGTTTCCAAGAGTCTGGAACAGAGAAGTTCAGTGTAGGCATAGGAGACCAGATTGGGTGACGAGACGTCAAGCGTTGGACAGGGTGGGCGAAGATATCTACGTACATTGGCAGGTCCAGTCGAGCGTAGACGTGGGAAATGAACTTAGATGATGCCGCATCCCGACGAATATCTGGCGAGGTGATGTTGCTAAGAACTGGCAGCCATGGATCCGGGGTGGAACGCATGGTTCCAGAAATTATCCTCGTGGAGGAATATAATTTGGAATCGACCAAGTGGACATGGGGGCTATGGAACCATACTGGGGCACAGTATTCTGCAGTGGAATAGCATAATGCCAGAGAGGATGATCATAGTGTGGAAGCGCTCGTGCCCCATGAGGAGCTGGCCAGTCTTGCAATGATGTTATTCCTCGCGCCCACCTTTGCTGCAGTTTTTATGAGATGATCGTGAAATGACAGGGTGCGATCGAGAGTAACGCCAAGATAGACTGGCTGGGCTTCATGCCAGATTCTCGTATCGCCAAGCTGCACATTAAGCTCACGGGAGGCCAAGGCATGGTGTAGATGGAAAACAGATGATACTGTTTTAGCAGTGCTAGGGATTAGTTGCCATTTTTTACAGTAATCAGATATCAGAGACATGTCTTTCGTGAGTGTTTCCTCGAGGATGTCGAACTTGGATGCCTGAGTTGCACAGTAGATGTCATCGGCGTAGATGAACTTCTTTGAAGAAGTTTCTGGGAGGTCATTGATGTAAATATTAAATAGTGTAGGAGCCAGAACAGAGCCCTGGGGGAGGCCACTTGAGACAGGTCTCCATCTGCTAGACTTGTCACCCAGATGCACACTGAATCTTCTGTTTTGGAGAAGAAACAATATAGTGTTGGCCACTCATGGAGACAGGCATCCTGAGATCTTGACTAGGAGACCACGGTGCCAGACCGTGTCATAGGCTGCTGTGAGATCAACAGAGACAGCACCTGTCTTTAAATTCTTCTGGAATCCATTTTCAGTGTAAGTTGAGAGGGCCAGGGCTTGTTCGCAGGTAGATCTTCCTGGGCGGAAACCAGCTTGGGCGGGTGATAGGAATTTCTCTGTAAGAGGAGAAATACGTGACAGAAGCAGCCTCTCAAGGAGTTTGTAACACACGGAGAGGAGAGAAATTGGTCTATAGCTGGCGGCCAGTGTTGGGTCTTTCTTTGGTTTCAAAACCGCTATTATTTTCGCACGACGCCAAACTTTGGGCATAGACTCAGATTCCAAGATGTGGGACAGGAATGAAGCGAGCCACTTCTGTGCCGCAGGACCAAGGTTAAGAATGAGTTCTGGGGTGATGTTATCATAGCCAGCAGCTGTTCCCGGTTTAACCCTCTTCAAAGCATCTTCCAGTTCAGACAGTGTAAAGGGAGAGAGTTTTGGAGATGGACAAGATAACCGGAAGTGGGATGACCACTCGTGGGAAATTTCTCTTTTCCAGACTGGGTCGATCTTAGCACGTCCAACTTGAGTTAGGTGACTGGCCACTGAGTTTGGAGATACGGGAGGATGGGAGACGGGAGGGGGTTGGCTACCTGCACCCAGTCTGTGAAGAAGTTTCCAGGCCTTCTTACTTGAGTGGGTGAAGTTCAGACTTTCCGTGAGTTGTTGCCAGTGGGCTTGGCGTGCTGCATCCAGGGAGGCAATGAGATGGTCAGCCACACTGACCATCTGAGTCTGGGTCGCCCGACTCATCATACTGCTTTAGTAGTTGCTCGCATTCAGCATCAAGACAAGGCGTATAGTTAGCACGTCTCCCACGAGGAATGGCTTGGGAAGCTGCTTTGAAGATGCCTTGGCGGAAGCGCCTGAAGGAATCTTCAGAGGGGATAGAGTTAATTGGAATTGCAGGAATAGATTTGTTGGTAAGATCACTGAACAGACGCCAGTTTGCTTTCCGAAAGTTCCATCTTAGTTTCTCCGAGCACAGAATCAGTGGGAGCTGGAGACCAATGTGGATGATAGCTGAGCGGTGATGGCTGTGCGGGAAGATCTTGAGAACTTGTCTCGTAGCGGGAAAGGCTTGGCCATTGACTGTGCTAATCCAGCACAGGTCGGGTGATGAGTCTTTATTCCATCTAGCACTGTGAAAAGAGCCTGGCTGTTTGGGATCGTATAATAGGGAGAGGTCATTCGCTGAAGCCCAGTCGGCTAAGCTAGAGCCATCAGCATGAGTGGAGGAATATCCCCAGTCTTGGTGATGACTACTAAAGTCTCCAATGTAAAAGGCTGGGTGATTTGGGCTAGGCAGGACCTCATTATCCCATGAGGCACTGGGAGGCTTATATACTTTTACGTTTAATCCTCTGTACCACCATAAACCAGAGCTGAACAGTACTCTGGTCAAAAAAAAAAAAAGTGGGAGAGAGGGATAGAGAGAGAGTGAAAGGGTGAAAGGGAGGGGGACTAAGTGGTGGTGCACCTGGTTAAGTGCTCACATTACAGTGCACAAGGACCTGGGTTTAAGTCCATGGTCCCCACCCACAGAATGGGGGGGGGGTTGGTTGTTATTGGGGCGGGCGCTTTCGCAAGTGGTGTAGCAGTGCTGCAGGTGTTTCTCTGCTTCTCCCTTTCTTCCCCTTCCCTCTCAATTTATCTCTCTGTCTCTCTCTCTCCAATAATAACTAAATAAAAATAAAAATATTAAGAGATTTGATTAAAAAAAAGGAAAGGAAGAGAGACACCTCACCTGTAGCACTGCTTCACAATGAAAATGTATTTATTTTTAATGAAAGAGAGAACAAACCTCTAATTAGCCATCTATGGAACTTTCTTTATGTGAGGCAAGGGATCACACCCATGCAAGGTGGGCATGCAAGTCAGGCTCTCTACCTCTGAACAATCTTTCCAATCCCAATATATGACTTTTGGATAAAATCCCTGCTCTTTCTATGAATATAGTCATGGGTGATATATTTATAATATTTGCATCTAATAAAATAATACTGTATTCTGTTCCTTCTGCAATTTCTTCAGTAACCTTTTTTTTTTCTTTATCTTTTCAAATGAAAGGAATGGGGTGAGGAAGGGTAGCTTTCTTCATGTAGAGCCACCAAGTAAATGTATCTTTGGATCTTTGTCAACAGATGAGTAAAATTCAGTTGGCTTCCTGAATCCTTTTCTCAAATTCTATAATCCCACTAGTTCGTATTTAATTGGATTATGGATTAATTTTGATCAGTAGTCACATTGCCTGATAACCTTTGGACAACGTTTAAAGATTGAGGATAAAAACTGTCAAGGCAAGATGAGGTGACTGATTCCTGATTCTCTGCTGCCCTTGAAGGTATTGGATGATAGAGAACAAGTGCCTGCATGTGTTGGATTTTGTTTGTTGGATCCAGCTGCAGTAAAGAGACAACCAAGGTCACGTCAGCACCTTGGAAGGCTGGGAAGCTGGAACTAGAGCAGCTGAGCCTATCCCCAGACAAACAGGTTTTATCCAGGACAGAGTAAGAAGCATTTTGCTTGAGTCTCTTTATCCATCATCTAAGGCAGTCATTCACTTCACATTTATACCTTCTGTCTATTAGCTCTTGTGCTGGACAGATTCATTATGAAGACGTTATTCTTTATAGTAAAAAAAGCAATTACTAGTTTTAGACTTTGAAGTTTTTTTTTTCTTTTCGTTGCAGTAAGTATAGAAGATAATTAACTTTGTAATTAAGGTGACATGGTTTTAAGATCACATGGCAATACTAATGGCAACTCTTTGTTTATGGTGGCTATGGTAATGACTACCTTTTTTGGCTATCAGTATTTTGTGTAAGGTTAAATGTGGTGGCTGCTTTGGTAATGCATTTACATATTTACAGGTTATGTAATAGTAGCACTCAAACTTGATTCTAGAGTGAGAGATTCTTACAACTTATAAAAATGGACACTTGGATTCCAGAACTAACTGCTTCACTGTCTTCTGTTGTAGATTCTTCAAGTCATTTTACTACTATAACTATTTTTTTTAATGTGGTGTCAAGGAGTGAACCCAGGACTTGTGACTGCATGATACTGTGGTATCTCTGAGAGGTCTTAGTATCCCAACTTCCTATTTTATTTATTTCTTTATTTTTTCAGAGAGGATAGATAGTGAGGTAAAGAGAGACACCATGGCATGGCCTCACCATCCTTGGAGCTCCTGCTGGTGCTATTCATGTTGATGTGGTTTATGTGGTGTCAGTGCTACAACCCAAGGCTTTGCTCACAGCAGGGTTCACACTCGTGCTATCTTGATCACTTCATTTCCTCACTCCATAAATAAATCAGTTGTTACCAGCTCTGATTGTATAGATACTACCTAGGGAAAAATACTGATACTTCAATTCCACATCAGACTAATGTATTCAAGATCTTCAGAATTTAGGTTCAGGCATTGGCAATGGTTCCTTAATTTGCCTAATTTATCCTGATGTACAGTGAAATTCAAGAAACACTGGTAGAGAATGATATAGTTTGGAATTTTTCTGAGATTAATAACTGTCTATTAGCTTTTTAAAACATCTAAGCCACAAGTACTTTATACTTCACAGTATTCTTCATTTTTCCAACAGTGAGTTAGAAAAGGATCCTGTCCTACAAGGTAGTGGAGGAAAACCTAAGTTGGTGGTAGGAATGGTGCGTAGATACCTGCCACTGGATATGGAACTGTATTGTCCTATAAATCATTATTTCCTCCAATAAAGTGATCCTATACTGTGGCATAAGGTTGTTTGGTGATGGACAGAGTAAATAGGTCATTTGGTCATATTTTATCATAGTAAAGCTGCTGCTAGAGGAGAAAGGTCATGGGAAGAGGAAATAAAGTTTACAGAACATCTCTGTGTGTTATGTTCCAGGTTCTATAGTAAAATAACATTTAATTCAGGGATCACAAAGAAGTCAGAACTTGAGGAGGTTGTTAACTAAAATAATATTTCACTACTAGAATGTCATGGCTGACCCTAAAAGTTGCTTGAGTAACTCTATTATTTCACACAAAAGGTAAACATGAAAGTTTCTAGGTACTTAAAATATTAAATTGGGGGTGAAACTTGGTATTGAAAACATTGTATGACAGAAAATTTAAACATAATAAAGTAAAAATTTCCAAGAAAGAAAATTTATATTATACAAATTATACAGTGCAGCTTATATTACAACAAGGATGTAATTTATTAGAACTATTTGCTAATAAAAATATATTTAAACTATTCTGATCAGTTTACAATATGTCTGATTATTTGTAGTTTCTGCATATTTTAGAAGCACGGTAGTTAACTTGAACATCTAAACTGATTCCACAATTGTATTAATTGACACAATGAATCATCTTCTACATTGTCACTCTTGATTTTACTGCACATTCCATATATTATTTCATAGTCTTAAAATTTATAGACACTAATAGTCTAGTCTTTCAGAAATTGATATTTTATTGCATCTTTCAAAAAAATTAATCTTAGGAGGCAGGCTGGGAGTATGGATCGACCTGTCAATGCCCATGTTCAGCGGGGAAGCAATTAGAGAAGCCAGACCTTCCACCTTCTGCAACCCACAATGACCTTGGGTCCATACTCCCAGAGGGATAAAGAATAGGAAAGCTATCAGGGGAGGGGATGGGATGCTGAGTTCTGGTGGTGGGAAGTGTGTGGAGTTGTATCCCTCTTATCCTATGGTTTTGTCATGTTTCCTTTTTATGAATAAAAAAAAAAGGAAAAAAGAACAAATATTTATTTCTATTTTCAGTAATGAAATAAAAATTAAAACAATGCAATTTCATGTCTCACTCATAATGTTAAGAAAAAAGACCGAGACTACTTTGATTGTGTTGCTATGACTTATAATATGATTGGTAACATTGATGTTGTCTCATAGTATTCATACTCAGAGATACCTCATTTAGGAAAGAGATCTTGTGGAGCCTCTATGACTCTTCATTGATCATTAATTTTGTACATTTCTCAGCTTGTGATACTTGACTATGTGCCTTATATATGTATATTCTCCCAAAATATCATGTTACTCTCATACATGAAACATTTATTATTCATTTATACATTTGTTCATAGAACAGAGCATTGATATATCCTAAAGTATTTGTCGAGGTCACAGATCTTCCTGGTAACATATTTATATTAAATTATTTGGGTGGATATATTTATTTTTGTAGTTTTAGGATGTTTTAATTCAGTGGCACTCATTTCATTGGTCAGGAATCATTGTATTATTTCTCTCTGACTGACATAAGAACTTACTTAGATTTAGGGCTAAATAACGGGGAATCATTTTCTCATCGTACTGGAGCCTGGGAGTCTGTAATCAAAGAACTGTATAGTGAGTTTGGTGAAGACATTCTTCCCAGCATAGCCTCATTTTCACTGTGGGTCTCACAGGGTGGAAGGAGATAATAACTACTCTGGTTCTTCTAAGAAGAACACCAACTCTTTTATAAAGTCTGCACACTCATAACTTAATAATTTCCCTCTTAGATAGGCCTTATCTTCAAATATGACCACTATTAGGAATTAGAGCTTCAATATATGTGCCTGGATTATTGTTCAGTCCACAATAATCAACATGCTTTTTTAACTACTCAGATGATTCTAGTTTATGTCTTAGATTGAGGATCACTTTTGTAAATGAATCTTTAGTTCATTAAATGATTTATTCAATGCAATCTTACATCATTTATATGTATATAATTTGATGATTTATTTTGGCCAACTTAAATTTACTTTATCCTAAAAGCTCTCTTTATATGCCTATGAATAATTTATTATAGTGTTAATTTACTTAAAGCCCTTGTCTACCACTATCCCATTTTTACTAATTTATCCCAATTAATTTCAGGTTTGAAGTTAAGCTTCATATTTCTAGTGGCCTTTAAGATGTTTAAAATAATTAGATCAAAGAATGGAGAACTCAGAAATCTAATATCTATTTCACTTAAATTTCTTATTTCTCATTTTTTTAGTGGGTCTGGGGTCTTGTGCATGATTTTATCACCCCAGCTATCTCTTCTCTTTATTTCAATAGAAAGAGGAAAAGACAGTGGAAGAGAGAGAGAGAGAGAGAGAGAGAGAGAGAGAGAGAGAGAGAGAGAGATTGACTACACTGTCAGAACTTCCTGCAGTGAGCAGAGTCTCTGGCCCTCAATTTGATTTTTTTCCCACAATATTTTTTTTTCTGTCATTAATATAACCATCTACTCCATATGGTTCTCCTCCAGGTTTGAAATCTTAGAATCATTTATTTTTCATTTAGTCTGTCCTCCAGTCTCTTACTGTTGGGGTTGTTGCAAAGTCATGACACATAGAAATACAGAAAAGTACATCACGACTTTTCTGACAATTCAATAACTTTCTTTGATATTTATCTTGCTTTTATCCTCTCTTCTCTCATCAAGTACTCCTTGTCTTATCTAGATTTTCTTTACCTTGGGCTGACATTCATCTAGCCCTCACAAGTACAGTTATACAAGTTGCTAAAGTACTAAAATGTTTTTGTAAATGTTGAGAAATAGTTTTTCCTCAAGTCATTTGAGTGTCTATACTCTATACATCCCAACAGTTTCACAAGTGTGTTGTTGCCTAATATGCTATTAGCTAATCTGTCTCAGTAATAGTCTCCATTTAGCTTCAGAAAGTAGTATCCTTAGTGGCAGAGTGGTAGCTATTCCAAGTACCCATTTGAATCTATGATATAGTCCCTTTGCTGTTGGTTGGGAAAACTGTAGCCTCTCTAGTGCACCAATTTATGTGATAGTTACATATATAAAATATCACTCTTGTCTTGCTTCAAACTTCATAATTGTATAGTAAGTTAGTAGACTTGCTACTTTTTAGTTTCTACTTTCCCCTCTAAAATGTTCATGATAGCTAGCTAAATCTCCCTAATTTCATCACTCCTCTGACCAAGCAATGGAAATTAGAACTCACTTCAAACCCTTTATCAACTAGCCTTTCTATTTTAACCTAATGGGCTATTCCATGTTAGTTCTCTCAATGGCCTAAGATTGATTTTCTCGCACAAGATGTTCTTACTTGCCTTTGTTCATTTTCACAATTCTGATATTCACTCTTTTGCCAGTCTTAAGTCAGACATTTCCCCAAATTTCCATCTTAGGTAACAGCTCCTGGAAACTTACACTGACTTCCCAAACTGTAATGATTTTCTTATCTTAACAGAAGTATGTAGATACAAACTATATCTACAGGTAGATATATAACATCATCTTAAGTATTATAAAGCTAGGAAGTTAGAGTTTGTGCATTGATGTTTCTCTTTAATTCCTGAAAATTTCTGTTTCTTTTCTGTAAAATCTTTGAAATTTAAAAAAGACTTCCCCCAAATCAGAATGCTGGTGTTTTTGTTGTTGGGCACTTCTATTTAGTATTCAATTATTTGATAAAATATTTTCCAGTTTTTATTTTTTATTTTTTATTTTTACCACCAGAGTTATTGCTGAGGCTCATTGCCTGCACCATGAATCCGCTGTTCCTGGCAGCCACCTTTCCCCCCCTTTTTTTGTTATTGTTGGATAGTACAGAGAGAAATTGAGAGTGAAGGGGAAGAGAAAGATAGGCACCTGAAGACCTGCTTAGCTGCTTGTGAAGCGACCCCCATGCAAGTGAGGAGCCAGGGGCTGGAACCAGGATCCTTGTGCAGTCCTTGTGCTTCATTCTATGTTCATTCGACTTGGTGTGCTACCACCCGGCCCCCTTTTGCAATTTTTATAATGTGCCAGACACTAAGCTTACTCTGTAGTAATGAAACTTACAGTGTAGTGTAGGAGAAGACATTAGAATGTAAGGATATGTAGAAATGTTTAATGATGACTATAATAGGTGCAGTGGTGAAAAATAGCATTAAGACAGACAATGACAGGTTAAGAAAAGAGGTACAGAACAAACCAATACAGGAGACCAGTGTATATTCATCTGTGTAAGTAAAGATCTTAAGGTAGGAGAAAGTTGTTTTTGTTTATTGCAGAGTGGAAAAAAGGCAGGTGGGCATAGTATGTCCCAGTAAGATGAAAATAAGGATGTGTGTGGAGAAGCAAAAGGGCAGCATATAATATGTACTGCCTTGTAGAATATGGAGGGAAATTTTGGATTTTACACTTCATGCAAATGAGTAACTATTAAAATAGTTCTGTACACTGACTTTGTAGAATTTATGTTTTTGTAGGGAGAATCGAAGTAGATATTTTAATTTAGAAAAGCTTATTTTCTGTATTACGTAAATAACTCATAGTTAAACAAATATAGAACAAGTGCACAGCCATTGTCATGGAGCAGAAAGTTTTGACTTCATCAATATAAGGTTGCCACTCCTTAAGAATGTAGGTGTTTTCAGCTCTATAAAGCTAGTTCCAGGAGAGGAGAAGGACAATTTACATACGATGCTGAGAGCTTTCTGGGCAGCAAAAAACTGATACTTAAGTCTTTGGTCAGATGGGGCTTGTGACCCTGACCAAAATCCAGTCTCAGGAAAGGACAATGAGAGTCCTGAAATAAATATTACTTGAGAAGATATTTACTTGAGTATAGAAAGGGGGAACCCAGTATAGAAACTAACACTAACAAGAGTTTTTTTTTTTTTAATATATTTTTTTTTATTTTTTATTTTTTTTGCCAGGCCAGGGTGTAGTTGTATTCCGACCTCTTTGTCAGATTTTTTTTTTTAAATTTTTTTTTTTATTTAAGAAAGGATTAATTAACAAAACCATAGGGTAGGAGGGGTACAACTCCACACAATTCCCACCGCCCAATCTCCATATCCCACCCCCTCCCCCGATAGCTTTCCCATTCTCTATCCCTCTGGGAGCATGGACCCAGGGTCATTGAGGGTTGCAGAAGGTAGAAGGTCTGGTTTCTGTAATTGCTTCCCCGCTGAACATGGGCGTTGACTGGTCGGTCCATACTCCCAGTCTGCCTCTCTCTTTCCCTAGTAGGGTGGGTCTCTGGGGAAGCTGAGCTCCAGGACATATTGGTGGGGTCTTCAATCCAGGGAAGTCTGGCCAGCATCCTGATGACACCTGGAACCTGGTGACTGAAAAGAGAGTTAACATACGAAGCCAAACAAATTGTTGAGCAATCATGGACCCAAAGCTTGGAAAAGTGGAGAGGAAGTATTAGGGAGGTACTCACTGCAAACTCTAGTGTACTTCTGCTTTCTTACTTTGGTGCCATACTCCATTTTAAAATATTTTATTTATTTATTCCCTTTTGTTGCCCTTGTTCTTTTATTGTTGTAGTTATTATTGTTGTTGTCGTTGTTGGATAGGACAGAGAGAAATGGAGAGAGGAGGGGAAGATAGAGAGGAGGAGAGAAAGATAGACACCTGCAGACCTGCTTCACCGCCTGTGAAGCGACTCCCCTGCAGGTGGGGAGCCGGGTTTCGAACCGGGATCCTTATGCCGGTCCTTGTGCTTTGCGCCACCTGCGCTTAACCTGCTGTGCTATAGCCCGACTCCCCTAACAAGAGTTTTTAAGTTCATCTAGTTATGCTGGAAATTTGTGTATATGTCTCTACAATAGTTTGCATATACTTTTCTCGTATTTTAGGGTTTCTCTCTCCCCTGATCCAGCTCTCTAGTCCTATCCTCAACTTGACATCATCTTCCCAGAAAATACTCCTAGCCCACCTGCCTGTTAGCTGTTAGGCTCAGTAAAAATTTATTAAAGGCATGGACCCCTTGGAATATACCTAAAATAGACTTCCTATCTCCTTCCAACATGAAGGCCCCAGATTTCATCTCCTATACTTTTACCTTTATGCCCCTGATTATTAAACACATTGTTCTGTTTACTGTCTTTATGCTTTTGAGCCACCAAGTTGCAGATGCTACCATGACGCCAACCTGACTTCCCTGGGTTGACAAAATCACCAATTGTGTCCTGGAACCCCACCTTCCCAGACACCTACCCCAGTAGGTGAAAGATAAGAAACAGGCTGGAGGTATGGATTGACCTGTCAATGCTCATTCAGCAGAGAAGCAATTACAGAGGCCAGATCTCCCACCTTCAGCTTCCTATAAAGATCTTTGGCCCATACTTCCAGAGGGATAAAGAACAGGAAAGCTTCCAATGAAAGGAAGGGGATATGGAACTCTGGTGGTGGGTACTGTATGGAATTGTGCCCCTCTTATATCACAATCTTGTCAATAATTATTAAATCTCTGATTAAAAATATTTTGCAAGGTAGAAGAGCTGCTGATAATGATAACTGTAAAATACATAAAGTGTATGGGAGAGTGAGTCAAAAACTGTGGCAACAACATCAAACCACTGTGGCTTGAACAGAGGCAAACAGCATGGATGGGATAAGACCAGTAGCATTGCGAGTAGCAAGCTAATCTGTGCTTCTCGTTGTAGTTTGGTTTGTAGACTGCATTACTAATGTCAGAGAGCTATAGTCAATATAGTTATACAGTTAACTATGTAATAATTGTAACTTGCATAGTAAAGCAAGCCATTATGGTCTTGATATAAAAGAGAGACTTAATTTGCTTTCTAGAAAATGGATTGGAAAAATGCAATTGACAAAAATGGGAAAAGTAATAATTGTGGGAAACTAGCAATAATTAAATAAAATAGTACATTAATTATAACTAGAATGATAGTTGTAGAGAAAAGTAAATAATCTTTTGTTAAGATTTCAGATTTTTTCCTGCAAGAATTCTGGTGGTGCTATATCTTCTTTATACCTAGTTTTATGTTCATACCTGTTTTCTCCTACCTTTGATCTCTTAGTTTAACGTTTTTTTCAGTGATTTCACAGGTGATTTCTGTAGTCTGGATTTAGCCATTCAGAGGATCAGGTATCCTTGTCAGCTGTTTGTCATCACACATTTGATAAATATGTTTTGCATTTGTTGTTGTTCAGACTTGTTAAAGAAGCTCTGTAACCTACACTTTGAGACTTCTCTTCAAGATTAACAACTTTTTTTTTATTAATACTCACTGAGTGTGGTTTAACCTGTTATGAGTATACCTAACTCTCTTATAGTTTTCTGCATATTTATATATATATTGACCTCAAGAACATTATGAGGAATTTTCTTCAAATGCATAATTAAGTTTATTATCAAAAGAGTCTATATTTAACTAATTTTCAGTATAAGTATTGAATCAATAATAAAATATTATTCTTAGTAAAGCCATACTATACTTTTGAAAGATTGTTAAAAAATTGTGAACTTTCATAGGTTAATTATATACTTTGAAATTTACATAGTTCACAACCTTTTATTGAGAGAGAGAGAGAGAGAGAGAAAACACAAGATTAAGACCAGATCATCGCTCCACCATTTAGGTGATACTGAGTGTAAAACCCAAGACTCAAACATGCAGGACATTTGCTCTACCATTAAGCCATTTCTCTACCTCCCCATATCCTTTGTTTTAAAATATTATAGAGTTTGCTTATCTGTTGTGCTTTCAAATCTTTGCTTTTCTCTGTAATGTTTCAGAAGGTTTTTATAGTAGTTTCTTGGTCATTTCTATAGCTCCTGTGTAGTCATGGGCTAATTTATCATTTGAACTTGGATTTGGCTGAGTCTCTTAGTAAAGTACCACAATGAGTGACTTAAATTATTGAAATTTATGGTTTGTTTCAGTCTTAGAGGTTTCAAGTCCAAAATAAAATGCCATCTGTGTTGGTTTCTTCTGAGGTCTATAAGGGGGAGCATCTGTTCCATGCCTCTTTTCTTGCTTCTCACCATATTACCTTTCTGGCAACCTTTGGCATTCATTGACATATAGATGACTCGAAAGAATTTTTTTGTCTTTACTTTCAAATAGTATTTGTCCTGTGTGCATTTTTATACAAATATCTTTTAATAAGGATATCAGGTATTTCTCATGTTGAGTACACATGCAGCTTTTTATTTTAAATTGATTTATTTCTTTAAGTAGGTGAAGTATAATATAAAGCTATATCATTTGTATCATCCTGCATATGGCTAGAATATCAAGTAAAAGTATGAGACCGAGCTAAAACTGTCTTAAACTAGTGACACAAAAGACCATTCTTATGTAGTTTCAGTTAGAAAGCTTAAAATATAAGGGCTGGAAAGATACTCAACAGTCAAG
Organism: Erinaceus europaeus; assembly: GCF_950295315.1. Lineage (NCBI taxonomy): Eukaryota > Metazoa > Chordata > Mammalia > Eulipotyphla > Erinaceidae > Erinaceus > Erinaceus europaeus. The sequence goes on from NC_080168.1 coordinate 21,680,923, forward strand.
TGTAGGACTTACACACCTGAGACCCCAAGTTCAGTCTTTGATATTGCATGCTAGTGGTGCTTTGTTTGTGTATCTCTCTCATCTTGTCTATTTCTTGCTCTGTTATAAAAATAAATAAATAAATAAATAAATAAATAAAACAAATCTTAAACTAAAATGAATTTTAAAATTAAAGAAAGCTTAAAATTAAAAAGAATTGTATTTCACAAATAGACAAGACCTAAATGTTACAGTTTTCTTCTGACTGTGACTTGCACATAAAGATACTTGTACTTTAGTGAGCAGAATTAAGGTACTTTATAGCCCCACTAGACTGATTCATGGAAATTAGCCTTCATTACAGTGTTCATAATTACCTTGGGAGCCATCTTTAGCTCACTGACACCACAGTACCATTCTCTTAAGACCGTACACTGCTGGTTACTCCTTCTTTGATTTCCAGGTATTCACAGAAGTCCATTGACACGACACTTTGATGGCACCAACTATAATGAAAAGTCAGCTTATATGGAGGCTGTTTTATATGACTCGTGATTTTTTTTTTTTTTTGGTAAGAATTATATCATTGCACATCACCATGTCATCTGGGCTTCAAACAAACTTTGCTAATACTCAGGCCATCAGAAATTGCTTGTGAATCAGTTTCCAACCATACTTTCTTTTCTATAGCACAGTTATATTGTGTTTTTTTTATTTTCTTTTTTAAAATCCTAACTCCTCTAATATTTAACCTCATGAAAGTAATCATACAGGGAACAGATACTAAGCTGTACTTTTCCCTCTATACTTACCTATTACTGGCCTTTGACATAATTTCCATGCTTTTCTTCCATTAACAATTTTCAACCACATGAATGGTTACAAACAGAATCGAGAGTAGAGTAGAAAGCACATTTTTTAAAGCCTTAGATATTTCAGTTAAAGTATTCTGTTACACAAAATATTTGCTGTACTAAATTAATATATATTGGGGTCATTTGATCCAACTAGAGTGGTAGGAGTATTGGAGGTGGTGGGAAGTGGTCAGACATATAAGTAGAACCTGTTGGACATGAGGATGAAATGAAAGTGGTACACAAGCGAAAAAGAGGTGCTAGCTTTTGCCCGAAGTATTTGAGAATTAAAGTGAATAGTTTTGTGTGGAACAGGTGAACTTTGAAATTGTGTATGTGACATTCAGTGAAGATCCTGACTCTTAATTTAAGGGTTTTAACAAAGGATTGAAGTTGTTTTTATTTTTAACAGGTGAGGCATTATTCTTAAAACAAATTTAAAATAATCTTGAAACGAATTGGGGATAAGTAATAATGGATAGTTTTTTTTCCCCTTTAACCTGTAAGTGATCATTTATCTATTTTTCTAATTATAGTGAGTTACATTTCCTATGTCAGAACTAGAGAATAAAATCAGCGTTTTGAATTTTACAAGCACGTGTGAGTTTTTTTCTGATTTGTAACATGATTAATAATATGAGTCAGTATTTGCTACCTCATAAAATCCTCCATACCTTTATGCAAATCAAAATTCCCACAGAAATAATGAGTCAGATGCAACAACAGTCAGTATTTACACATTTCTTCTCTGCTATACTAATCTCACCATACATTGTGTACATTTTATTATTACATTGATTCGACTTCCTTTACCCCCCCTTTTTTTTAACCTGAGATGCCACTTTAAATGTATTGGTATCATGATTTTTAATCTCAAAAAAGAGCAGATATATGCTGGAGGATATTATACTCAGGTTGTTCCACTGTATTAGCAGAGATCTTTAAATAGCAAAGGCTATATCACTTAATAAAATCACAGTGTCTTCTTTGGCAGTGCTGTTGAACCTGGAAGAAAGCCAGACACGGCCAATATAAAGTTAGATTCCATTCTATCAGCATAATAGTTAATAATAGTTGACTGACAAGGATGTGAAGGGTGCCCCCTTTTCCTCCTCCCTCCAAGGCCATTCCAACTTAACCTCTCTAGGGAATATGCCATTCCTTTCCCCATTCCTAAAATTCCTTGCTTGAGCACAGCCAGGGGCTGTCAGACTAGTGTCTGATTGTATAAGGGGTGGTGGTGGTGGTGGTGGTGGTGGTGGTGGTGGTGGTGGTGTGTGTGTTGGTATTTTTCTGTGAGTTGTTAGTCCTAGTACCTACTTGCCTAGTTGTATTTCTTGCTGAGGACTTCCAGAAATCTCTGGACATCTGTTGGGATATGGAAGAAAAGTGATCTGCCTCTGCTATGGCTAGTGCTTTGTTTGAAAAATACTGATGACTGCCACTCACCTGAACTAAATTATTATCATATAATTGTGATTATTTTCTGCATCTCTTTGGCCACAGGTAACAGTCTTATTGATAGAAACTCAGAGTTATTTCAGTTTTCTTTTTTGTGAATTAGAACTCATTTTATTTTGAATTGTTAAAATAATGTTTTCAGGGGACTTAGTACAAGCAAATTAGTAACATTTGTAGTTTTCTTCCAATCACTCCCTTTCAACAGCATTTGCTGAATAGTAACTATTCAAACAGTCACAACATTCCAGAAATTCTTTCCCTGGATTCTACATGCTCATGTTCAAAGTTATATTTGTATACTTAGTATTTCTGAATATTGAAGAACACAGGATTTATTAGTGCAGTGTTTAGGTGAAAATTCACAAGTTTTAAATCCAAGTAATTCCCATTCTATTCTTAGCTGGGTAATGCTTTCTAATACTAAGAAATCTCTAATTCTATGATTCAATCAAGTTAATATTTGGTGGTGTTTGCAGTTTGGGCTAGCATTTACTTTTTACTATACGTTTTACCACTACAGAGTTGCTTGCTAGCTTTTAATCACCACCTTCTCAAGTTTAAGAACTTGGCCAGAGTGATCCCGGAAAGTCTCAGCATTTTCCAGTGAGTAAAGTCCATCTCTTTTGGAGATCTTGACACCTATCATTACCAAGACTGCAACCTCCTTGAGGATAATTGAAAATAGAAACCTGTGCTTCTATATACGTAGCTAAATATAAATAGACTATACATCAGGAAAAGATAATTAGTGAATATATTGCATTGCATTGACTCGTGAGCAAACACAACATAATGTCACCTGCTTCACTGTACAGATTATGTTGTGGGTTTCAAATGTTTTTCTCAGGTCAGTTTCCCTATCATTAATGCTGCAACACCTTTGCTGAGTAGATATCCACTCTCTGATTCTTTTATTACACTACAGTGAAACCAGCAAGCTGACTCCCATGAGTTGGTGAATAAACTTCAGTTTTGCTGGCTTTTGTAAATACACTTTAAAATAGTCTCTGGAAACAGAATATCATAAAAAAAGTCCTGATCCAGATTTTAAAAGATACCAACCCCCCTTTAACACACTGAAATTTGTTAGTGTTCAATGTTAACATGTTTGTGAACATGACATTGTTCATGCTCTAAGATGTCAGTTTATCTTTAAAACTTATTTATTTATTGTGTATTGACAGGGAGAAACTGAGATGAAAGTAGAGATAGAGAAAGATATTTATATACTTTTCCCATATTTGGGAGCTTCTCTCTATCTTGACCCAGCTTTCTAGTCCTATCCTAGACTTGACACCATCTTCTCTGACAGTACTCCTAGCCCACCTGCATGTTAGCTGTCAGGCTCGGGCAAAAAAAATTAGTGAAGTCATAGGCCCCTTGGAATATATCTAAAATAGACTTCCTAGCTCCTTCCAACATGAAGGCCCCAAATTTAATCTACTATGTCCTTACATCTATGTTCCTGATTACTAAACACATTGTTCTGCTTTGTATCTTAATGCTTTTGAGCTACCAGTTTGCAGATACTACCATGTCACCAACCTGACTTCCCTGGGTTGACATCCTCATCAATGTGTCTTGGAACTTCACCTCCCCAGAGCCCTTCCACACTAGGGAAAGAGAAACAGGCTGGGGATATGGATTGACCTGTCAATGCCTGTGTCCAGCATAGAAGCAGTTACAGAGGCCAGACCTCCCACCTTCTGCTTCCCATAAAGATCTTTGGTCCATACTTCCAGAGGGATAAAGAATAAGAAAACTTTCAATGGAGGGGATATAGAAGTCTTGTGGTGGAAGTGTATAGAATTCTACCCCCTTTATACTACAATCTTGTCAATCATTATTAAATCACTACAAAAAATTCTAAAAAAAATAGTAAGAGAAAGAGAGACTACCTGCAGCACTGCTTTAACGCTTGCGAAGCATTCCCTCTTACAGGTGGGGACCAGGGGTGTAAGCCCAGATTTTTACACACTTTAATGTGTGCACTCTATAGGGTGTGTCACCACCTGGCCTGATGTCAAGTTATCTTATTGACAGATTTGACTTTTGACATAAGCATGTGTTCTTAAATCATTCAAATTTAAAACATATATGCTTTGGAAACTATTCGGTTGTAAATTAAACCACATTTTTAAATTTAAAAATGCTTATTATAAACTTCTCTTTAAAAATATTTTTATTTGTTTTACTTTAATGAGAGCGATAGAGACAGAGCAGTGCTCAGCTCTGGTTCATGGAGGCTGAGGGGATTGCACCTGTGACTCTGGAGCCTTAGGCATGAAAGTCTTTTTATGTACCTAAAAATTGTGCTTAAAACATCACCTGTTTCTTTGTAATCTTTAAATAAAAGAGAAAGATAACTTAAAGATAACTTGAGAAATAATTTAATTTGATTGAGTAAATATCTTCTGAATATAACTAAGTGCCGATCACTGTTTTAAGTGCCTGAAATGTAGAGTAATATTATTCTCAGATCATGGTGAGCCCAGCTAAACTGTTTAATTGGAACTCTCATTATAATTGGAGAATATTGTTGTTATAGTAAATATTTATTTTGCTAAAATTTTTCAGAAGGGCTCATTCTCTTAGGAAATAACATTGTGACTAAAATGATGAATACAGAAAAATGAGAAAAAACAAGAGCATCAACATCATAAGAGAATCGTTCATGAGCAAAGAATAGGAGACCAGTGTAGGGTGTAGAATAGGGAAGAACTACAAAACTTGCAAAATGTCATTTAAACAAAAGTTAATGTTAGTGCTCTTTTCTCTCAGAAGCCATGATAAAATTTTTTCATGTGTGAAAAAGCTTCAAATATTACCCATCATAATTTTCTGTCTATCTATCTATCTATCTATCTATCTATCTATCTATCTATCTATCTATCTATCTAGTTACTAGAGTTCTGCTTTGCTGTGACTTGGTGGTGCTAGAGATTGAACCTGAGACATCTGGTGCCTCAAGCATGACAGTCTGTTGTATAACCTGTTGTTCTCTTTCCCTGGCCCCAAATACAATCCTGGGTCTCCGTAGTAATTTAGAAAATAACTACAGAGAGATGTTGAAAGGGTCTGACTTTTCTTAAGTTCTATAAATTGTTGAAGTTTTCAAATGACTAGTGAAATGAATTTCCTGTGATTTAAGCTTCTTAATTTTTTATAAGGAAAGTGATTGTGTCATTTTTCACATTTGTCTGTTCATTCCTTCATACATATAATTGACCATCTAGTGTCCTTGGAGTGTTGTCCTTGGGTTTCAAACACATCAGATGACCAGATGGATATGGTATCTACCATCACATAGCTTTAAATTTAGGGCACAGTTAGGTTGTTTTCTCCAAAAGATTTTGTTTTAAACTTAATGTGTAGAAAAAGTTTTCACATGTTTTATCATTGTATGATTGTTTAAAAATATTTTATGTTGACTTTGTTACTGCTCTAAGATCTCATATATGTGTATGTGTGTATACATATATATGTATATATATACATATATATATATGTGTGTGTGTTCATTTTCTTGTTCCAAGGTAAAAGATATTAAAAATAATATCCAAGCACTTTTCTAACATTAACTAAATGAACTAAACTAATAGTGTATGAATAAAATATCATTTAGAAAACTCTTGGAGATTGAGTAAGGTGCAGAATGAACATTTATTGAGTACCACCAATGTTCTAAAGCTTATGTGAGATGATTTCAAAAACATAACATTTAACTTTAGTTATTAAAGTATAGCTTGGAAGTACCTGTTGCTATGATTTTTTAAAACCCAATAGTCACTGTAGACTAACTTCCCTATGATATATAGTAAATGACAGTTTTAGAATATGAAGTCAAGATGGTTGTAATCCACAGCATGGACTTACTTTACTACAGTTTAGTCAGTAATACTCAAATAATTGGTTAAATAACAAGGTTCAGTTTGGAATATACATACACAAAAACCTTACTTATACTAATTTTTTTTTCACTAGAACTTAGACATTACTTTAACTTCAGCACTATAAAAGAGCATTATCATTATTTAACTTTAGCACTTATTGACTGTTATGTTATAGTTTTGTGCATAAAACTAAGGCATAATAGTTTAAACTGATAGTTTAAATTTTTATTAGCTTGTATCAAAGATAAAAAAATTACTAGTATACGAGCAGGGCATTGTGCAAAATGTTTTTTCTGGAACTTAAATGGATTCTTTTTAATAACTCTGCAAAGCAAAACCGCTACACTGAATTGTTTTTTGCAAATATATGTCAGGATGAAAAAAAACTGATAACAATCAAAGGTAGTGGAAATGTTTTTATGGGTATATGTTAAATTAACAGAGAACCATATAAAATGTCACTAAAATGTTTGTATCTTTTGCTATTTGTGTAGAGTTGGTGGCAGATTGTTCTTAGTCATATATACTAGCCAATTTTAAAGACACTGTCTCTTCAAAATTGAACATTTATGGTGATCTAAATATTCTGTCACTTTTCATATACTTTGAGTAATTTGAATGATGAAGGATATTAACTGTGCTTATAAGTCCCAAATCCTACAGTCTTAGAATTGTCTTGGTTATAGAATTTGCATCATTTTTCCATCAACACTGATCCATAGCAAAATTTAGCACCGTTGATCAATTTTCTTAATATTATAAAGCACGGGGGCTGGATAGTAGCATAGTGGGTTAAGTGTACATGGCGCAAAGCGCAAGGACCAGTGTAAGGATCTTGGTTTGAGCCTCTGGTTCCCCACCTGCAGGGTGGTCACTCCACAGGCGGTGAAGCAGGTCTGCAGGTGTCTTTCTCGCCCCCTCTCTGTCTTCCCCTCCTCTCTTGATTTCTCTCTGTCCTATCTAACAACAAGTACAACAAAAATGGAAAAAATGGCCTCCAGGAGTAATGGATTCGTAGTGCAGGCACAGAGCCCCAGTGATTAGCCTGGAGGCAAAATAAATAAATAAATTATAAAGCTCATAACTTTTGGCATAAATATAATAACATAAGAGAAAGTAGTATAAAACCACATTGGTAAATATAACACCTGATACTTGTCCTACTTTTGTGTTTGTATGTCTAGGTAGGGTTTTTGTTTTTTTGTTTTTACTTCTATTTCTGTTTTTGCCATCAGGGTTATCAAAGGGACTCATTCACTACAACTCCATTCATCCCAGTGTTTGCCAATTTTTTTCTTTATATATATATTTTCTTAGAAACAAAGGGTGTGGATAGAAGGTAGGAGAGTGAGGGAAAGAGAGAAGGGGAGAGAAAGAAAGACACTTGAAGCACTGATTCATTGTAAAGCTTCTCCCCTGCAGGTGGGAACCAGGAGTTTAAGCTAGGGTGTTTGCATATTGCAGTGTGTGCATTCTACTGTTTTTTTTTTTTTAATTTTCCAGACTACATAATAAATTTATGTAACTTTTGTATTTATTGCCACTTGAATCAGTTGTAAATTGTTTCAACCTATAATATACAGCATTAATTAGAATAATGTTATGATTTCCAATTTGCCATAATTTCCAAAATCCTAAATTTTTCATAATATTGACTCATTTTTAATCAGCTTCACTTAGCTCTAACATAATGTATTTTATTAGTACTTTTTTTTTGTATGTTATTTTCTTTTCCTGGATATGTTCTCACTGTTTGATGGGGAAATTTCTCTATAAGTTTCCAGAGTATACCCCATTGTTAGAATAGTCTTCCTTAACTACCAAAGCTTCCTTTGTCACCCTCTCTGATAATCTCCAATTTTAGCTCTAGTTCTGTATCTGTATTTATATTATCTATCTATCTATCTATCTATATCTGATTTCACTGTGCCTTTGGGTTGATGAATGCTAGAATAACTAACTGGCAACTGTGTGTGTATAATTTTATTTATTCATAGTTTTATTTATATGGGCTTGGCTAATGGTTTACAGTGCAGTTATAGAAACATAGGTACAGTCATTTATCTCCTTTGCATCATTCAACAGGACCTCAAGGTCCTCTCCACCACCTCCCTTCCTCTCCTTTCCCAGTGTCCTTTGGTTTTGTGCATCTTGTCTACCTCTTGTGCTCTTCACAGACCTGTCATTTCAGCACTTACTTTCTATAGGCTGTGTTTGTGTCTTATCCATATTGCTAACTGCTGGGTTTATGGCCTTGTCAAGCTTAATATGTATATATTAGATTGATGAATAAAAACTTGAATTGCTTTAGGGCATATATGGTTGAGTGTATATGTTACAATGCACATGGACCCAGGTTTGAGCACTCAGTCCCTACCACAGGACAAAAGCTTTAAGTGGTGAAGCAGTGTTGCAAGTGTCTCTCTCTTTCCCTCCGTATCTCCCCCTTCCCTCTGGATTTATGACAGTCTTTATCCAATGAATAAAAATAATAAAATTAAAAAAACTATTAATTTGTACTAGTGTTAATAATTTATATTTTCAACACTAAATAATGTTTCTTTTTGTAAAAGGAATATTTAATTATTAGGACTAAATTTGAAATAGGTCAAGACTATGCCAAACACTCCTATCTATTAATAACTGGATTAGAAATTATTTAGTGTTTCCTCACATGTATTTCAATTACCAAGATGATTTAAATATTGAGTCAGTGATGTATTTGCTATTATGCAGTGTGTTTACCTCAATCCATTTCTTCCTATATCTGTCCCAGATACTTCATATTAAATTAAGGACTAAATTTGAAATAGTACTTAATTTTATTTTGAAGATTCAGGAAATTACTTTATTAATTTTTACTTATTAATTACTGAATAGAGACAGAAATTAAGAGGGTGGTGGATATAGAGAGGAAGACCAAGAGACTCCTGCAGCCCTGCCTCGCCACTTGTGAAGCTTTACCCCTGCAGGTGGGGAACAGGGGCCTGACCTCAAATCCTTGTGCACTGTAATATGTGTGCTTAACAGGTGTGTCACCGCCTGGCCCATGATTTAGGAAATTTCTTCGAAAATATTTTCTTTTCTTCCTCCTTTCTTTTTCTTTTTCCTTTTTGCGCAGAGACAGAAAAGTTGAGGGGGACTGGGGAGATAAAGAGAGAGGAAGTGAGATGCCTGAAGTACTGCTCCACCACTTGGACCTGCACAGTGCGAATCCACTGCGCCTGGCAGCCATTTTCTCCACATTTTGTTGGCTAGGACAGAGAGAAATGGAGAGAGGAGGGGAAGACAAGGAGGGGGGAGAAGATAGACACCTGCAGACCTGCTTCACCGCTTATGAAGCAGAGCAACCTCCTTATAGGTGGGGAGCCAGGGCCTTGAACCAGGTCCTTGAGCTTGGTACTGTGTGCGCTTAACCAGGAATGCCATGGCCTGGCCCCATAAATTTTATTATTATTAATATTATTATTATTGTTATTATTATTTTACCTATGTCAGGGCTCTGTTCTGGACTGAATTTTACCTCTGGAGAGATAGAAAGAGACAGAGACATAGGTGGTGGGAGAGTTACCATAGCAGCGAAGCTTCCTCCAATGTGCTTGGCTCTGGATTTGAACCTGGATCATGTGTGTGGCAACATTTTTATTCTCTTTGTTCCTTTGACTTATCTCACTGCAATTGGCTAATTGTGATTTTAATGTGGTAATCAAGTTTTTTTGTTATTAGAAATAGATCCAAATTAATCAAATTAAGTAATTATTTCTTATAAAGTCTTGGCAGGGTTCTAGCAAATAGAACATTTGATAGGTGAATTTTGATTGGCACAACTGATGGGCAAACATGTACAGGATAGTTTGGGATATGTTGTGGAAATGGAAAACTACATGTCAAAATGGAAAAACATGAATATTAACTAGATGCCTTAAGGGCTTGAACATTTGGATGAAAAATCTTGTAAACCAGCCCACTGATGTTATAGGTCAAAAGATGAAAAAAATTTTTTTTCAGAGACAAATAAAGATGTAATTGCATCACTCAAATGAATTGTGAACTTTTTCCTTTTGTTTTATTAGGCAAAAACGATTTATAAAACAGTTTTCATACATGTACAATCTGCCATCCTTCTATAATAGATGCCTGTTACCACCACCAACGTGGCTTGTTGTACACCATTGTGCCCTCATATCCCTTCCCACATCCCTCCACCCTCATCACTGGCTTTACTTCAACTTCTAGCACCCACCCTTGCTTTTTCATCTTTGTTCTTTAAGTCCCACCTATAAGTGAGATCATTTGCTATCCATCTTTCTCATTCTATGTGATCTCACTTAATATGATTCCTTCAAACTCCATCCAAAATGAGACAAAGATGATTTCACCACTTTTAATAGCTGAATGGCATTTTATTATGTATATATACCACAACTTTCTTAACTACTCATCTGTCATTGGGCATTTGGTTTGCTTTCGTGTATGAGTTATTATAGTAGTGCTACTATGAACATACAGGTACATATGCATATACATTTATCTCATACCCCCTTCCCGCCACCCCCTTGGGATCCCTAGAAGAGAAATTGCCTGGTTCTAGGGCAGGTCCATGTCTAGTGTCCTGAGCTATCTTCAAACTGTTTTCTATAGAGGTTGAACCAATTTACATTCCTCCTGGCAGTGTAGAAGTGTGCCCCCTTCCATACACACACCTGCATACTTACCACCACTTGTTATGTCTGTCCTTTCCAATGTGGAACATTCTCACAGGTGTGAAATGTATCTCATTGTTATGTTTATTTGCATTTCTCTGGTAATTAGTGACTTTGAGCATTTTTTATGTGCCTGTTGGCCATTTGGATATCATCTTTGGTGGAGATTCTGTTCATGTACTCTCCCTACTTTTTAATAAGGTTTTTTAAATTGCTGAGTTTATTGCATTATTTATATATTTTGGTTATTAGCTCTTTGTCTAATGTTTGGCAAGTGAAAATCTCCCACTCTGTAAGGTGTCTTTCTGACTAGGTGATGGTTCTTTCACTGAGAAGAAACTTTTCAGTCTGATACAGTTCCATTGGCTTAATTTTGGTTTTGTTCTCTTTGCCATTGGACTTGATTCTTCAAAGATGTTTTTGAAACAAACATTGTATAGTGTTCTTCCAGTGTTTTCTTCTGTGTATTTGATGATTTCTAGTTTAATGTCCAAATCTGCAATTTATTTGCATTTGACTTTAGTGTATAGTGACAAATCATGGTCCTTTTTCATTCTTCTGCACATTTCAAACAATTTCCCCAGAACTATTGAAAAGGCTACTTTCTTCATTTAATGTTTTGGACCCCATTGTCAAAAATTAATTGTCGACAGGTGTGTAGGGGTGAACATGTTTTTATAATAAATACATAAATTACTAACTAGACACCAAAGGATAAGTTTTAAAATAAGCTAAAGTTGCTAGATTGCTTTTGATTTCAGTCATTCATATCCTTTTTGCTATCTTTATTCATTTAATTGCTTGTTGACATTTACTATAGATACGAAGTAATTAATAGCAATAGTTTAATATAAATTATTACAAAAATAACACTTGTGAAGTTCTGGCAAGTGAAACTATCATAGAATAAAGGCAGTATTATTTGAGTTTAGCTATGTAACACTTCAGCTTAGCATGTAAAAGATTTACTTTTTTTTAGGAGTACATTTTAAGAATTACTGGTATATACCAAAGACACATAATATACATGTTTGTCTTCCATTAGAATTCTAGAAGCAGAGAACTCAGCTCCTAAAAGTCATTAAAAAAAACTACTATATTAGATTCAGTGACTCTCATATATGGAAGGTGCATATTTTCATAATTCTTTAGCAGGCCACAGAAAGGTGCTTATTTCACAGTACTTTTGGTAAATTTTGGCACTGTGTAATAATATTTTTATTCTAAGAGAAATATAATTTTCCTTGAAATCACTTTCATATTAGTTACATGGTCCTTATTCTCTAGATTCATATGCTTTGAGTTTTAAGTAGTGAGTTGTAGGATTTTATAAGTGGGACATTTCTTATACTTCTAATTAAGTAACCTAGAGAAATAGGCCTGCACAACTGAAAATGAATTGTCATTCCATAGTTTGAATATAGATTAATGATAGTATTCCATTTATATATTAAATATTTAATTAAAAATAATATAAAAACTGTAGCTAATATGTGCCTTTGCCATTTGAGATAAACAGCACTTTATGTCCATTATCTCATTTAATTTAATTCAAAGACAAATATAAATTCTGAATCTGTTGGTAGTCATATATTTCAGTATAATTACATTGTAAACCATCATATTTAATTTTTATGTTAGCAGTCAAACTTAATGCACATTATTTGTCTCCAAATAAATATTTTTCTTGTTCATATCTTGTACTTAATCATTTTATCATTAATATTATCTTACCAATGGCACAAGATAGTAGGACACCTTTTATATCAACATTTTGGAGAACAGAATAAGTAAGTCTTATATACGTGAAAGCTATATGGTAATTTATATGACATCTTCAGTCTTAGAAATGTGTTGTCTGTTGGGAGGGGGTAGATAGCACAATGGTTATGCAAACAGACTCTTATGCCTGATGATCTGTCAAGTCCCAGGTTCAGTCCTTTGCACCACCATAAGCCTGAGCTGAGCAATGCTCTGGTAAGGAAAAAAAAAAAGCGTTGTCTTGTAGAGCTTTTTTGCTTGTTTACAAAAAGCTAGTTGTAAAGTTAGATCTTTTTATGTGCAGAAAAGAGTGGGAAAAATGTCTTTCGGAAATACTGATTTTTAAAAAAATATCTTCATTTATTAGTCTCTGTGTTTTAAAAATATGTACATAAATAATAATGTTGACACATCCCCTCTGTTTGCTGTGAACCATTAGCTTGAATTAAAATTTGATAACATCCAGTGCCTGGTTGGTGGTATAATGTTAGTGTCTACTTGTTATTATTTTGTGCTTATAAGTACTTTTATGGTTCTCTTTTTTAAAAATTTTATTTATAAAAAGGAAACACTAACAAAAACCATAGGATAAGAGGGCTACAACTCCACACAATTCCCCCCACCAGAACTCCATATCCCATTCCATCCACTGATAGCTTTCCTATTCTTTATCTTTAACTTTTATGGATTTTATCCCAAATGAGGGAAGATCCTCCTTTTTAAATTTCTCAGGTTATATGTAAGTACTTGAGTGACACTGAATTAGAAGTCACATAAAAATTGTTTTTGGTTGTGGAAGCTGGGTGGTGGCATACTGGGTTAAGTGCACATAGTATGAAGTGCAAGGACCAGTGCAAGGATTAGGGTTTGAGCCCCTGGCTCCCCACCTGCAGCAGGATAGCTTCACAAGCACTGAAGCAGGTCTGTAGGTGTCTTTCTCTCTCCTTCAGTATCTTCCCTCCTCTCTCAATTTTTCTCAGTCCTATCCAATAAAGTGGAAAAAATGGCTGCCAGCAGCAGTGAATTTGTAGTGCAGTCATCGAGTCCCTGTGATAACCCTGGTGGCAAAAAAAATTGTTGCCACCAAGACAACATGAAAATATTTTGTCTGCATTTTTCACTTAAACATGGATAATGAAAAATATATTTAGTATGTTTTAATATAAATTAAAGACTTTCTGTTGGTATAACTTAATGAAAATTATTTCTTTTAAGGGTACTAGTTATTTTTTTACTAGTTTTATTTTTTAAAATAAATTTTATATCACCTCCATAAATCAGTATTTGCCGAGAACCTCTGAGACTTGATAAGTAATATGTATTATTAGGTTCTGTTCAAAGGAACAGTGTGTCACTTAAAAGCATCAACTACTAGGGAGTCAGGCTATAGCGCAGGGGATTAAGTTCCAGTGGCGTGAAGCACAAGGACCAGTGTAAGAATCCTGGTTCCCCACCTGCAAGGGGGGGAGGGTCACTTCACATACAGTGAAGCAGATCTGCAGGTGTATATCTTTCTCTCCCCCTCGGATGCGAGGGCGATCTGTCTGTGACATCTGTCACCCCATTGACTACTAGGGTTGATTTGGCTGATGTGGCTGGCTAGGCAGGTGTCCCCTTCCTCCCTCACCGCTCCATGTGCGTCCCTCCCGAAGCTGCCTGCTCAGAAGATGATGGCCTTCCCTGAATAGAGACAGACTGGTCTTTGGTCAAGGGTATATGAGTAGCTGCTGCAATCCCCTGCTAGAACCTCCACACAAGCTCTCATTCTCTCCCCCTCTCTGTCTTCCCCTCCTCTCTCCATTTCTCTCTGTACTATCCAACAACAGTGACATCAACAACAACAATAACTACAACGATAAAACAACAAGGGCAACAAAAGGGAAAAAAACAAACTCATATAACTATATATCATTAGTGCTATAATAGTTGGTGATATTTTGTATAACATAAAAAGGAATGTTATTTTTTTTCCTAATTTAAATAGCTTTGGAAAATTCAATATTCTATAACTCTGTCAAAACTTGAATAATGAAGTATAATGTGAAAATCTAGGATCCAACTACTTTTTTTCTTCAGAGAGAGTTGGGAGGGGGGGGTCTTAGGAGGTCAAGAAATCCAGGTCTGAAACTTCTGTCAATTTGGTGGGAGCTGGGCTTGGATCTGAGTCATGCATATGGCAAAGCAGCACACTGTCCAAGTCAGCTATTTTGCCAGTCCCCAAGTAAAATTTAAAACACCTTTGAAGTGGTAGCTATACTATATCACTCTTTAAAAACATGTAAGCATAATCAATCACTTGGGTTCAATATTTTTCTATTAAATAACTAATAGTCATTCAGTCTGTAACTTAGTCCTTGTCATATATATGTACAAAGTATGTATATAATACTTTTAAGCATCTAAATATATATATATATATAAAATTTTTATTTATAAAAAGGAAACACTGACAAAACCATAGAATAAGAAGAGTACAACTCTACACAATTCCCCCCTGCCAGAACTCTGTATCCCATCCCCTCCCCTGATAGCTTTCCTATTCTTTATCCCTCTGGGAGCATGAACCAAGGGACATTATGTAGAAGATGGAAGGTCTAGCTTCTGTAACTGCTTCCCCGCTGAACATGGGCATTGGATGGTCGATCCATCCTCCCAGCCTGTATCTTTCTTTCCCTAGTGGGGCAGGGATCTGGGGAAGCAGGGCCTTTTCCTCTCTTTATCTTTCTCATTAAAAAGTAAATAAACAGAATTAAAAAAATAATAATAATGGCTTAGTAAAATCGCAAATAAATAAATTTTTAGAAATGACAAGATAAACACATGGTGGGAGGTAAATAGCATAATGGTTATGCAAAGTGCCTTTCATGCCTGAGGCTGGCTCCAGAGTCTCAGGTTCAATCCCCTGCACACTAATGCATATGCTCTACCAGGTGAGCCACCACTTATTGCCCCCTTTATTAATATTTATTTTTTTCTCATAGAATAGAAAGAAATTTCACTTTTAATTTCCAAATCATGAAGAGTATAAACTTAAAAATTTTATTTTTAAGGTAGTTTTTAAGATGTAAGGAAAATGCACATATAAATTTTAAACATACTTTATAAAATAAGAGTGAGAACATTCTGTCACTAATTGGCCACCAAGTTTCTAAATTACTCCTTTTTTTATCTCCAGTTGATTTGATCAGGAAAAGAAAAGAGATTTTAATTTTACCCTTGTCATGCAGGGCAAGAATTCACTATTTCAAAATGGAACTGACAGGTGAATTTCATTAAGACCAATAATATGGCAGCATAGTGAAAGCTTGCAACTATTATCAGCACATAGAAGTTTTAACCAAGCTATTACTTTTTGTCCAAATATTCTATTACCTGTCAGCGATCTTGTGTTTAATGATGAATGTAATGGGTTGAAGATGTTTCTCCTAGAGTTTCATTCAGATTTTGTGTTTATGTTTTACTTTAGCTTTTGAAGGGTTTCCTTGCTATTATGGGGCTACCTTCATGATGAAAACAAAAGACAATTAAATACTTTTGTTTATGTTCCTGCTGGAGATAATCTAGGAATTATAGTGAGATCTACCAACTAATACTTACATGTATTTTTCCACAGTAAATGTTTTGCTTTGTTAGTCATTTACACGATAAAAACAACATGAATATTAGAACATAACAGTCTAGTTACTTCTGACAAAGAGAGTATGATAGAGCTTAGTTTTCAGAATGTTCTATCCTCTGAAGGGGGGCTGGACAACATACTCTATGTTCTACCTGAGGCAGAATTTTAATGAATTTCTCCAAATATTTCTTCTCCAAGGAATTTGACTGGTTTCCTCTTTCTTTCTCACAGGCTTTTCCTAGATTGTCATGTCTGCTTGTGCTCATCTGATATGAATAGACTATGAAACTAAAGTCCATGCTTGATTTGATTGCCATTAAGTCTTTAGTGCTTGGGAGCATACTTGGTAAAAAAAAAACATATATATATATATGTCCCAGACATATTTGTTGAATGAATGAATACTGAAATTTAGTCATCTTAAAACCCAACACAAGAACCCAGTTCTTAAGTGAGGTGGCTGCATTTTTGCATATTATTCAGTAATGAGGTTATGTTTCACTTAATGGTATTGTATCTTTATATATTCTGTAATATTCTGAGATCAGTTACAAATAAATATTTGTATAATTCCTAGCAACTTGTCTTACGATGGCATCATCAAGGGAGTTACCTCTTAATTTACATAGTTATTGAAGTTTGGTTTCCTCCCCCAGTCTATTTGGTTTCCTTTATACTTGTGAATATACATTATGCAAGTGTATGGCTAGTTTAGAGCTGCACCATAATTAACCATCATAATGTGGTTCTGAGCTTGAACTTCCTATTTTACAAAACGAAGCTAATACCTACTAAAAGATTTATTTGGCAATTAAATAGCTATTGTTCAACAACATTCAGCTAAGTGGGCTTTCACTAAATGCTAGCCTTTTCCTAGTCTTTCCATATAGTTCTTCCATTACCAGCTATCTCAGAATGACGTGCATAATGATTGAATTCCTGTGAATCTCTGATATTATATTTAGCCTATAAGATCCTTAAATTGTTCTCTTGTAGTGGCACTGTGTTAAGAGAGCTGTACACCATTGTTCTTTCTCCTTTCTCTTCCTTTTATAGTATATATTGTCACTGAGATATGTGTTCTCTAACACTGTAGCCTTGTCAGTGAACTATCTTCATTACTGGGGTTGTGTTTATGTGTATTAGCCATGCTAATCTTACTTATCCCTACATCTCCCACACTTAACAGTGTCTACTGGATAGCTTCTACTCTTAAGTGTGGGTTGAATGAACAAGCAAATGTATTTCTTTATCTATTTTGTTGGGTGGTGTGATAGGGGCATGTAATGACCTGAAAACCATCAGAATATCTGGCTCTGGAGTATAACCTACAGCTTTCCCTGGCAAATACTATATACTAAATATAAGCGGTAATAAGAGTTTTATCATCTTGAAGAAAAAAAAAAGAAAACAAACTGCTTTTTCTCTCTGGAAAAGTGTACATCAGCATCTAATATCTTAATTTCATTTTCCTTTATATGGCTAAAGATATGCCATTTAAATCTTATGTGATTCCTGTACACCTTAATTTTTTCTGTCTTTGCTGTATCTGAACCTGATTGATACTATAAGTCAAATCCTGTATACACAACTTGAAAACCAGAATTTTAACTATGTCCCATTAACTATGGTCTAGTGGCAGCTGGGAATTTAAAGCTTCATGAATTCAAGAAAGTTCAGATTTTGTGGAGATATTATATATATTTTTTCCACCTATAAAATTGAATCAAACATTTGAAAATAAATTGAATCCTGAAATGTATGAAAATAGTTGTGCACACTCGGTATTGATTTTTTTAAAGTATTATTGAATAATTAAAGCAAGGCTGGTTTGCTTTTAATTAGTCATGCAACAGGTTTAAACTACTTTGAAATAGTATTGTAAAAAAAGAAGATAAAATTAATTCAAGTTATATTGTTAAATTTTTTTTTTTTAAAGCGTAGTTCTCTCTTGCCAGGCAAGCATTGTTCAGGTGGCAGTTTTTGTGGTTAGTTTTAGTTTCAGCTTGTCCCAGAAGGTGTTGCTAAACTGTGAACGTGTTAGGCAGTGTAGTCATGGAACAGGAGATGAAATGGAAAGCTCCTGAAACGTCTTATCATTTGGGCCTTCCTGGAGAAGCCTCGCTTAAATTTCTGAGTGGTCAGCTTGACATTTTAGAGCAGGGAAAAGTTGTGTCATTATTTCTAGAATTCTACCATAGTTAGAGGAAAAAGATTTAAAGTTCATTGCAGTAATTGCTGACAGCTCCCACAGAATGAGATGCTTTTCGCAAGCATGTGCTGCCTTGAGGAAAAAAAAAAAAAAAGGCAGCGTACCAGGAATGTGGAATAGGATGGTGAACTTAGTGAGATGACTGTGACAAAGTATAGACTTAGGGCATTCTTGCGACCTGAAATAATGTCATTCATTGAAGGTGGGAAAGAAGTAAGATGACTTTTAATGGTTCATCTGTTCATAGTTTGCAAACAAAGATTCTAGGTTTCTTAAACTAACACTAATATATTTCCAGTAACTTAAAATATAAAACCTACTGTCCAGGTAGTTACAGACAGCAAGGTAGCTAGAATCACTGGGCTTGGCAGAATCTTCATCAAGTGCTGATACAGTCCCTACTGTAACAGCATTCCCCCTCCCTGCAAACCTGCAATTTGCCTCTTAGTCCCAGTTGCAAACAGCCACAAGCCATATATAATGGCAGGGCTAACATCTCAGCGGGCATAAAATAGAAAAAAGGAAGACATTCAAAGGTGTCTTCATAAGATTATTTGAGCCAAAGACTGTATGCTATTTATGGAGATCGTAGGACATCTATGTTTGTGGTTATGTTGCATTCACTTTACTTAACCCCCTTTTCTGAGTGCCAGCCAATATTCACCTGAAGGAAACACATGGAGATGGCATAGTAATCACACTGCACTACCTTTTGCTTAAGTAACTGACATTTACTACTTAAAAAGGACTTCTTGGACACATATCAAAATTTTCTGCTTTATTGAGGTATGATTTAAAAATTGTGTGGATTTGGAGATAGGGTGTTGGATCCTCAAAGCGTGAGGTCTTGAGTTGTACCCCCAGCACAGCAAGTGCCAGAGTGAAGTTCTGATTATCTTTCTTTCTCTCCCTGCCCCTGCCCCTCACTAAATCTTATTAGTGAGTTACAAATATATATAAATATTTTCCTAAAATTTAAATTGTAAGTTTGTTTTGCTGCTTTGATATATTTACACATTATAAAAGAGCATCTCCCCTCACCTTTTCCTTTGGAGCTTTATTACTCCAGGCTGACTTTTTTTTTTTTTTTGAGAGAGAGAAAGAAATAGCACCAAAGCATTACTCCATTATAGTGGGGAACAGGCATGAACCTGGGGTATACGGCAAAGAAGTCACACTACCCAAGTGACCTACTTTACTAGCCCTATACAAATTTTCTTGACAGATTTCATGCATGTTCTGGTTGAGTACTAGAATCAGATATAACGTAACTGAAGGGACCTCAAGATGCTTGTGATCGGGAAGGTAGACTTTTAATTATTTTATTTGCATAAATTAGCACAATCTCTTTCACAGATATTGTTAGAAAATAATCTCTCGAATTACAAATGAGAAACATAATATCAGTATTAAATCATAAGTGAATAGACACTGGACATGCTTGTTTACTGTGTTTTTTGTGATACATCAAACTATGTCATCACTTTATGTTTTATATATTTTTATTTATGAGCTTTAGAAAGTTTGCTAAGGGTGTTCTAGAAGTGCAGACATTAAGAACTAGGTGACATGCTTAAAATAACTTCTTATAATTCAGAAAAAGCAGTCTTTTTGCAATAGTAATGAATATGTCTTGAGTATTTATTCTGTACTTTTTTGTATCAAGATTCATAATAATAGGGGAAAAGCTTATGAATCATTGTATTTTTTCACATAGAGATAATAAAGATAATGAAAAATAAAAAAGAGATAGGCAGAGAGATTGAGACTGAGAGTGAGGTGTGTGTGTGTGTGTGTGTGTGTGTGTGTGTGTGTGTGTAAGAGACCAACCACAGTACTGAAGCTTCCTTCAGTGTGGTGAGGGCAGGGCTCAAAATCTGGGTCACATATATGCCAAAGCAGTGCATTATCCAAGTGAGCTATTTTGTTTGCCCAGAATCATTGCATTTTTTTAAACTTTAAAAAATAAGTATTTATTATTGGTTAGAGACAGAGAGAAATTGAGAGGGGTGGGGGAGAAGGGGAGATAAAGAGGGAGATAGACAGAGACACCTGCAACATAGTTTCACCACTCATGATGCTTTCCCACTGCAGATGGGGACCAAGGACTTGAACCTGGGTCCTTGAACTCTGTAGTGTGTATGCTTATCTAAGGCCCCAAATTATTTTATTTTTTCATCAGAATATCTCACTGTGCATAGTTGCTCATCTATAGAAGCGCAAAATAAAGCGGTATACATAAATGTTTATGTATAGGAGTGACATTTTCTAGAAGTAGGAGTTCTAGGGTTAACAACCATGTCCAGCATAGTAGCAATTACAGAAGGCAGGTCTGCACCCCATAAAGAATTTTGGTCCATACTCCCAGATGGATAAAGAATAGGGAAGTTTCCAATGGAGGGGCTGAGACAGGGAACTCTGATGGTAGGAACTGTGTGTAATTATACTCATAATCTTATAACCCTGTTAATCATTATTAAATCACTAAAAAAAAAAGGTGATACATTATATATGCACAAAATTCAAGTCCCATGACACCATATATGTCTTTGCTACATTGTGGTGCCTGGTAGAGCAAGGTTGTTTAGTGAGTAATGTTGAGTGGATGAATAAATTAATTAATTGGTTTGTCAGCCTTCTTACAGTTATTGTTGAAACACAAGCCTGTTAATAGTTAAAAGGACTCATCTTTGAAATTACTGCCCATGGACGCATTCATTCTCTTAAGTAATTTTATTTTAAACTCCCTTTGGTTTCAGAGTATTTTCTGTTATCCACTGACTATTTGCATTCCAGATAAAATGGTGTGACTTAAACCCAACATTTTTTTACTCCTTTTTTCCTCTTTGTGCTTGCCCTAATCTTAAGTGCTCTTTTCTCTCTTTATTATATGAAGCATATCCAATCTGTAAGTGTTGTCTTAAACACCACTTCATTACGGACACCTTCTGTATCATCTTTTTACTCCCTGGATTAAACATAGGCCTTAAGTTATCGTTGATCTTCTAGGCTTTATGATATGGTATTCTCTTTTTTTTAAAAAATATTTATTTATTCCTTTTTGTTGCCCTTGTTATTTTTTATTGTTGTAGCTATTATTGCTGGATAGGACAGAGAGAAATGGAGAGAGGAAGGGAAGACAGAGAGGAGAGAAAGATAGACACCTGCTCACCTGCTTCACCACTTGTGAAGTGACGCCCCTGCAGGTCGGGAGCCGGGGGCTGGAACCTGGATCCTTAGGCCGGTCCTTGCGCTTTGTGCCACCTGCGCTTAACCCGCTGCGCTACCGCCCGCCTCCCATGATATTCTCTTATATGGTAATATATCATTATGAATGAAAAGTAAAATTCTAAGGATGTTGTATCAGAATAGTCTTAAGAGGCAGGTATTGCTGTTATCCTGATTTTATAGGTGAGAAAAATCAGGGTTAAAGAGATTTTTTTTTTAAGTTGTGTGACTAACCGCTGAAATAGCCAGACCTTAAACCACAGGACACTGAATCTAGATCTGATGTTCTTAAACACAGGCTATACTGCCTTGACTAAGTTATTACATGGTTTTCCAATGCCATGATTTTTATATGGAGGATGTCATTTCCACTTTCTGTAAGAGAGAAGGTGCTATTAAGTTAAAGAACCCAAAAAAGATCTAGTTCAGTGTTTCATTATTCTCCTAGTACAATGTTTTTTTTGTAATTATTTATTTTTTTTTTTACTTCTTAACATACACATTTTGTATGTCTGTTAAGTGTTCAATAAGGGTAGGAAACAGGATAGAAACACTACAAAAGTCTTTTTGCAGTTGCTTAATTGAAGAAAACAAAAATCTGGCATTGATAATGTTAAATTCTGCTAGATTATTGTCCAGATTCATTTTTCCTAATCCTTATTATAATAAGCAAGCTTTCTAAACTCAATTACTACTTACACACCTTATTGGTTATATATTTTTTAACTGATTAGTCCTACATCTCAGGGTCAGATAATGACTATTCAAGCAGGTAGTGAGTGTTTATTAAAGGACAACAGGGGGAAAAATTCTGTAGACAGACTTCCATCTACTTAATTCAGATTTTCACAACCAGTATTTAAACCCAGGGTATAGAAAGTTGTTGGACTTCCCTATTACTTGACTTCAGAAACAAAGTAAAGCTACTAAAGTTAGTCGCATGCTTTGCTTCTTCAGTCTGTTGCTACTGCCCTGTAATAGAAACCCTGCTTCATTTCTTATCTCTTGTCTTCTTTAGTCTGCCTGCAGCACTGCCTTCTGACCTGGTTTAAGCGTCCTTAGTGACCTCTGGCAAGCTTAATCTATGGGTCTCTCTGGGAATGTGCCCACTAGGCTGTATTTTATAGTAATGGTTTTACTTCTTACGGAAGTTTGGTTAAAATTTGTATGCTCGCCTTATTAAAGAGATAATTTCACAATGTAATTTGCTGCACAAGCCTCCCACAGTTATGTTAAGCAGATGGTTGCCAAACACCAGTTCAAAGTAGATTGCTCTTATATGAAATAAAATCCATGCTCAGAAAATCTGGCACTGTAAGCTGGTGTTCTTCCAAAACAGGCTCTAAGACAAATTTCTCTTTACTCAAAGCTGGCAAGCTACTACACCTGTATTAAATATGCAGTAAAAAGAGAAGAAAAAATGTTAGATGGCCCACATTGATTCAGTTAGTCTTCTTTAACATATTGACAGCCCCATTTCTTTGTGAATAACTGATAACCACTTTACTTTTGGAGACACAGAAGAAATAGCACGGATTTTATCATCAGTTAGTTCTTGCTTTCCATCTTAGAAGTGGCTTAAATAGATGTGTGACTCAGACATGGTTCTTTACTCATTCTGCACATCAGTTTCCCCATCTGTAAAACAAGGATAATGTGATATACTCCACAGAGTGGCTGTTGTGATTGAATCAAGTAGGAGGTATAATGCAACTAGTCTTTGCCGGCATGGGGTGATCCTTTAATTAATGCTATGCTGATCCTGAGGTTTTGTGTTAATGCCTATCTTCATATAGTTAGTCACTTGTGGCCAATTTATCCATGATTTCAGTAACTTAAAAAGAAGTTTAATGGGTACATCAGTAACGAAAGCTAACAAACACTGCAGCTACCTTATGCAAGTAAAGATAAAATGGTTTTGCAGGTTTGAATTAAGATAGCATTTTCTTTCAAGATCACAATAGTATCTGTTTCCTGAGAACAAAAGGTAGAGGTCAAGTAATCCTTGTATGGAATGCTAATTTATATATAGAAATAGGAGTAAACCCCCAAATTAATAAGAGTTAGAGCATAGGATGGAAATATATGGAATTAATTTAAGGAAGAGAATAGTTGTATTGCAAAATGTTGTGGATAACTTGGGAAGTAATGGGACATAGGAGCAAAGAATATGACAGAACTGTGCTATGAAGGCCCTTAAAATTCACACTAGAAAGTTAATACTTATTTTGTAGGTAGTAGGCAGTCATTGAAGAAATTTAGAAGAGTAATATGGCACTGTTCTAGAAAGATTAATATTATCAATAGCAACTCCAACAGTAGGGTAAACTGGGGAAGTGGAGTATGGCAAAAGGCTGAAGAGACTAGCTATAAAGCTATTCTAAGTGTTGTAGGTGAGAGTTCATGGAAAATATTAAGCTCTGTTTGCCTATGAAAAAATGCAACAAAAGGATTTAGATATGTCAGACATGGAAGATATAAAGTATTTAACAAATGCTGGCAAATGAAATCATTTACTTACAGGATGGCTAAAAGGGTTTACCACTGTTTGCCTTTGGCACTTCTATTTCAACTATGTTTATTTTATCCATATTATAAATTTCTCATGAACTAGTTATCTGCCCCCCCCCAATACATAAGCTTCATCTTTGATCTACAGTGATACCACTGTGCTAAGCAATAAAATTCTGTGGTTTGGTGGTGGGCATGCTATATATGATTTAGTGCATTGTGGGTGATTATTAGGGAATCAACTGTCTTGCCCTCCTTTTTTGTTTGTTTGTTTTACTTTTCTAGGAAGTAAAAAGTATAGAGTGTGTGTGTGTTTTAAAAATAGAAAGAAATCAGGAGGAAGGGGGGGAGACAGGGAGAGAGAAAGGGGTCCAGGTGGTGGCACACCTGGTTAAGTGTGCATATCATGTGCAAGGGCCTAGGTTAGAGCACCGCTCCTCATGCAGGGGGTTGCTCTACTAGAAGTGAATCAGGTCTGCAGGTGTCTTTTTTCTCCCTATCTCTCCTCCTTTCTCAATTGGTTATGCAAAAAGACTCCCATGTTTGAGGCTCCAAGATCCCATGTTCAGTCCTGTGCACCACCATAAGCCAGAGCTGATCAGTGCTCTGGTAAAACAAAACAAAACAAAACAAAACAAAACAAAACAAAACAAAACAAAACAAAACACAGATGCCAGGCCATATTTATGGGGCCGGGTGGTGGTGCGCCAGGTTGAGTGACATGTTACAATACACAGCGACCCCAGTTTGAGTCCCTGGTCCCCACTTGCAGGGGGAAAGCTTTGCAAGTGGTGAAGCAGTGTTGCAAGTGTCTCTTTCTCTCTCCCTCTCTGTCACCCTCTCCCCTCTCAATTTCTGGCTGTCTCTATCCAATAAGTTAATAAATATAATTAAAATTTTTTATCTGTCCTGTGAAATATATATATATATATATATATATATATATATATATATATATATATGATTAAAAATGAAAAAATAGCCACCAAGAGGAGTGGATTTGTAGTGCTGGCACCAAGCCCCAGTGATAACCCTGGTGGTAATAAAAGTAATAATAAAATAGAGAAGGAGAGAGAAAGAGACAACTGTAGCACTACTTCACTTCTGAAGCTTTCCCCCTGCAGGTAGGCAGTGGGGTTTTTATACTCTGGCCCTTAAGTATTGCATCAGGTATGCTCTGCCACCCTCTCGGATGTACCACTACTCAGCCAGTGGTACTCTTTTTGTATTTGTCTTGAAGATCTCTTTCAATACACTTTACATGAGCTATTCATAGGTATGATGTATCTCATAACAATAATTGATTCAAGACTGTCAAAACTTACCAACAAAGGAAGATCTGTAATGCCATCCTCCATACACTATTGGCTTAAAGATTAAAATAAATTAATAATATTTATTTTTCAAGTGAATATAAATTAGTTTTTCAGCTAGAGCAGATATAGCAGATTTGGCACAAAATGTTAATTGGGTAGTTAAGTTTATAGGAATTTAAATTATTTTATCTGAATGCTTTGCACTTGAATTCCTGGTATCCTCTTCAACTGATGGGGCATAATATTATAGTATCTCTAAGATCTATTTACCCATGATTATTTTTGTTCCAAATGTAATACTGATATTATTTACTTATTTAATCAGAAAGCCAGTATGTTATGAAAATATTACTACACTGAGAAAATGATCTTGGACTTATAGTATATTAACTTAGGGTACTTGGAAAATCCTATGACAGCTATGCCTCCATAACTTTATCTGATTTTCCTACCTATAGCTACTGTTACTTGAGTATAAAGGAGACAAAATATGTAATTTCTAATCATGAAGAAGTATTATACTTACTATAGTAATCATGTTTTTTGTACCACTACTATTGATACTGATTCTAAATCCTTAGAGAAAAAAAACACAAAACTATCTAATCTGTTATTTTAGGGACCATAAAATGTTATTCCCATATTGCAGATGAGATTAAGTGCATTCAGGGGGTATCCCTGCAGACCTTTCTCATATTTAGATGTAGTTGACTTGTCAAAAGAAAAGCATATTCTAATATTTCACAATTAGTTAAGTGGTAGACTTATTTTTTGCCTTCAGGTACAGGACAGTTTTCTACTACATTTGTATTGGAATAGTAGTGATATTTCAGAAGTCAGCAGTCTTGATTTAGTTACTCTAGCTGGGTTAAAAAAATACACTATCTAATCATATTAGAGAGAAGAAGAGTATGGAGGAAAAGGAAATAGGTTGAAGTGATGTACAGACATAGAATGCTGTCCACAAAAGGCTCAGCCAAAGTTCAGTCCCATAAGTGTCAAGACTTGTCTAACCATCTATAAAATAAAACTGTTATGATAAAACTGTTTTGCAAAACCATACCCTTTGATTTGTTCATAGTAAAAGAAGCAAAGGTTTCATATTGTGAGAAACTTAATTAAGGAAATTATTGTACATACCTTAAATATTTTTGCTGTGATGATTTTACTTTGTTTAGACTGTCGGTAAGTGTTTAGTAAATAATTGTATTTTGCATCAAAGTTTTAAAAGCAGTTTGTTTTTCTAACACATTATTTAAACAGCTGCTGGACTGTTAAAATGAATGTAATCAGATTTGGTGTTTCTGTTTTGAAAGTTTAAATGATAGTTATATTAGCGCAGAAGCAACTACAACACATTGCTAGATAGACATATCGATTCAATTAGTGTGTATAACACCATTTCCAGTTTCTGGCATAGATGGGGAGAAATTGATGTTTGTAAGTAATAACACCCCTCAAGTGTCCTCATGCATTCTCACATAATGAAAACTAAACAATTAAAAGTCCACTTCACCATCACACCCGAAAGAATTTTTTACACCACCCCCAGACTCCACTTTACACCACACCCACACCCTTTTTTTTTTTTTTTTTTCAGCACTGGTCTTTCCTGGTGACAAATGTCTGCAGCCTCTCATGAAATTTTTTTGTGTGTCATTATCATTGGGGTGGTGATCCTATGGGAATCCACTGTTCCAGGTTGATTTTTTTCACACAGAAAAAGAGTGTTTAGGAGAGACAGGGCAGCGCTGGTGCTTCCTCCAGGGGTGTGGCACTGCTGTATCATGTCAGTGACTGGGACCTACACTCAACAGTGAGGCAGGTGCCCAACCAGGTGAATGGTCTCTCTGATTCACTCTTATGAACATGGCTGTGCCCTGTTTGCAGGCATATATTACTCTATTAACATGGAGTTCTTAGTTGTTAGTAATACTCTTCAGTTTTCAGTCTTAAATAATCATAAATACCTCTAGCTGAGTATTAGACTAGCAATATGTAAGTAATAAGTATTTGCTGTTTCCGTGTTTTTGAAACCACCTTTTTGAGTAAAACAATTATTTCTTTTCACTTTCTTTTTAAATAAATTATTTATTTGATAGAGACAGAAATAAATTGAGAGGGGAGGGAGAAAGAGATACATGCAGCACTGTGTCAGTGCTTGCAAAGCTTCCACTCTGCAGATGGGAACTGAGGGCTTGAACCTAGTTCCTCAGCACATTGTACGATGAGCACTCAAGAAAGTGCACTACAACTCGTCCTCTGGAAGTAATAATGTGCAGGACAGTTGTCATATCAGGGGTCAATGCATTACATTCCAGTCATTGTCACATGCTTATTTCTTTATGCACCCGGCCCCCCCCCACTTCTCTTCCACCCTTCCCTTCTCATCCTTTTCCCAGAGTTCCTTGCTTTGATGCAATACACTGTGCCCTGTTCATGTTTCACTTTGTTTTCTTCCTCTAGTTTCCGAATTATTACATCCCACTTATAAATAAGATCATTCAGTATTCAACATTCTCTTTTTGGCTTATGTCAACAAGTTCAAGTGGAGTCTATATCAATTACTCCCCCCTTTTGATGTTTTGATCGTGAACATGTGTTGGATCTTGTCAAAATCTTTATCTGCATCTATTGAAATATTCATATGGTTTTTGGTTTTCCTTTATTCATACGGTAAGCCATATTTATTGGTTTATATATGTTGAACCAGCCTTGCATCCCTGGGATAAAGCCTACTTGGTTATGATATACAATTTTATATTTATTTAATTATTTAGCCACCAAGGTTATTGCTGGGTCAGTGCCTACACTATGAATCAATTGCTCCAGGTAGCCATTTTTTCTTTCTACTTTTATTTGACAGAATAGAGAGAAATTGAGAGGGGAAGGGAGATAGAGAGAAGTAGAGAATGATAGACACCTGCAGGCCTGATTCAACTCTTATAAACTCTTTTTTTTTATTTAAGAAAGGAGACATTAACAAAATCATAGGATGGAGGGTACAACTCCACACAATTCTCACCACCCAATCTTCATATCCCATCCCCTCCCTAATAGCTTTCCCATTCTCTATCCCTCTGGGAGCATGGACCCAGGGTCTTTGTGAGTTGCAGAAGGTGGGAGGTCTGGCTTCTGTAATTGCTTTCCCGCTGAACATGGGTGTTACTGGTCGATCCATACTCCCAGTCTGCCTCTCTCTTTCCCTAGTAGGGTGGGTCTCTAGGGAAGCGGAGCTCCAGGACGCATTTTTGGGGTCTTCAGTCCAGGGAAGCGTGGCTGGCATCCTGATGGCATCTGGAACCTGGTGGCTGAAAAGAGTTAACATACAAAGCCAAACAAATTGTTGAAGAATCATGGACCCAAAGGTTGGAATAGTGGAGAGGAAGTGTTAGGGGGAGTACTCACTGCAAACTCTTATAAACTCTTATTCAACTTTTGCATGTGGAGCAGGCTTCAAACTCAGGTCTTTGCACATGGTTATATGTACACTTAACTGAGCATGCCACGGACCAGCCCCCAAAACTTTCTTTGATGTGCATTACTTCAGTTCCAGAAATTTAAAAATAGTATATCTTCACTTAGTAAAGGTAACTTGTCAAATATATACAAATCCAATAATATAAATGACCACATTACTGTGAAGTTTCCAGTTTTTAAAACATCACAAAATAAATGTGGAAATTTTTACTCACAGTTTGTTACATAAAATTATACTATTTAAAATCATAAAATTCAGTGACTGGGCAGTTGCCCACCTTGTAGAGTGCTCACATTACCATACACAAGGACCAGGGCTCAAGCCCCCAGGCTGCCGCCACCTGTAGGGAGAAAGCTTCATGAGTGATGAAGCAGTGCTGCAACTTGTTTCTCTCCCTCTCTCTCTCTCTCTCTCTCTCCCTCTCCTTCTACCTCTCCCTCCCCTCCCTTTCTGTTTACTCCTATTTTTTCCTCTTCTGTCTCAATTTCTCTCAGTTTCTATCAAACAAAAAAGAACAAAAAAGGCTGCTGAGAGTGGTAGATTTATAGTACAGGCACAGAGCCCCAGCTATAACCCTGTTGGCAATAAAAATAGTCATAACATTCTTTAGTCTTTTCTTTTAAACAGCAATTATGAATCAAATATGGGACTAAATAGGGTAGCAATACTGTTTTACTTTGGTTAGAAATACCTACTCCCTGCCCCCCCCCAAAAAAAAAGACACGGAAAAAATGTGCATGTAAAGTTATGATATGCTTTGTAGGTAATCCCTCTCTGGGCCCCATCCTTGAAAACTTTAAAAATGCAAAATGTAAGGTCTAGGAATATGACTCAGTAGTAGAACACCTGGTTTGCATGCATAAGCCACCATATGAGAACAAGAATCCACTCCCTTTGGGACAGGGGAAACAGCATAAAGGCTAAACAAAAAGATTTTCATACTTGAGGCTCTGAGGCCCAAGGTTCTATCCCAGCACCACCATAAGCTAATACATCTTGCCAGCATGAGGTCCTGAATTTAATCCTCTGGTGTGTTCTTTCTTCCTCTCTCTCCTTCCTCCTCCCCTTCATATTAATAAGTGAATAAATAAATAAATCCTTTCAGATATTTAAGCAGCCAGGGAAGAGTTCAAACATAATTTTGGCATATGTGCTGATTTTACATTTTGAATTTTTTTTTTCCCTCCAGGGTTATTGCTGGGCTCGGTGCCTGCACCATGAATCCACCGCTCCTGGAGGCCATTTTTTCCCCTTTTTTGTTGCCCTTGTTGTTGCAGCCTCGTTGTGGTCATTATTATTGCCATTGTTGATGCTGTTCGTTGTTGGATAGGACAGAGAGAAATGGAGAGAGGAGGGGAAGACAGAGAGGGGGAGAGAAAGATAGACACCTGCAGACCTGTTTCACCACTTATGAAGAGATTCCCCTGCAGGTGGGGAGCCCCAGGCTCCAACTGGGATCCTTATTCCAGACCTTGCACTTTGTGCCACTTGCACTTAACCTACTGTGCTACAGCCAGAGACTCCCTGATGTCAAGAGCTCATGCATATGATTTACCTGAGTCATCTCCCCTACCCAGTAGTGTTTTTAGAGTGAGATATATAAATGGAGAGACAGAAAAAGAGGAGATATGAAAGAAATAAAGAGGAGATATGAAAAGAAAAAGGGAGAGGGCTGGGTATTCAATTTTTTTCTCTTAAAGAGTACTTCCTTTTAAATAATTTTTATTCTATTTATTATATTTTAATGAAACAGAACAGAGAGACAGACCACTGTACAACATTCTGGGCCACAAAATAATTATTTTTATCTAACAGACCATGTGATAGCATACATCAGTATCTTTTAATACTTGTAAGAAGATAAAAAAAAATCTTATTTTCCCACTTACTGAAGACATATTGATTTATAGGATTGTTGTCACAGATTTATAGTTCCAAATCTCCCCAACATAGATGTTAGCACACCTCACCCTCACCAAACCATCAACTTCCTCTTACTTTTCTACTGATAGGATCTAGATGAAAACATTATAATATGTTTAAAATGGATTCTGCTCAGGTATATAACATGACAATATAGGCTTCTGTAAATAGGCAGTGTAAGGTATTTAACAAGCAATATTTAGTGAAGGAAGCAAGTTACGGCCAAGAGAATTATATTGTCCCATTTGTGTAAAAAGGAATAATACATACACTACAAATTTCTGAAATAAAAAGGGGGGAGGGTGCTGGGTGGTGGCACACCTGGTTAAGGTTAAAAAATAGGAAACACAAGGATCCTAGTCCCAGATCCAGCTCCCCACCTACTGGGGTTGGATTCACAAGCCGTGAAGCAGGTCTACAGATGTTTATCTTTCTCGTTCCCTCTTCCTCTCCATCTCCCTCCCCCCTCTCAATTTCTCTCTGACCTATCCAATAAAAAGAAAAAACAAAATGGCTGCCAGGAGCAGTGAATTTGTAGTGCTGGCAGGAGCCCCAGTGGTAACCCTGGAGGAAAAAAAGAGAGAGAGAGACAGAGACAGAGAGACAGAGACAGAGAGAGAGAGTGAGAGAGAAGAAAAGAAAAGGAAGAAAGAAAAGGTGGAGGGGAGGGCTGGTGGTAGACTCAACACGTACAAGGAGTCAAATAAAGAAAAATAAATAAATAAATAAACTTAGGATAGTTGTTGCATTTGAGACTGGAACTGAGAGATCATGAACCTCAAGTAGAAAATAACAACTACCCACATAGATTTCATGTACCTTTCTGTTAAGGACAGCATGATTTGTAATTGACCTGACCTAGAAACAACCCCGTTGTCAAATAATGGATGAATGGTTAAGAAGGTTGTGGTATATATTCACAATGGGATAATACTCATTTATAAGAAGCGATGAAATGATCTTTTTGGTCTTTCCTGAGATGGAACTTGAATGACTCATGTAAAGTGAGACAAATAGAAATAGAAAAACATGGGAGCAGGACAGTAGCACAGCAGGTTAAGCGCACATGGCACGGCGCTCAAGGGCTGGCATAAGGATCCAGGTTCAAGCCCCCGGCTCCCCACCTGCAGGGGAGTCCCTTCACAGGCGGTGAAGCAGGTCTGCAGGTGTCTATCTTTCTCTCCCCCTCTCTGTCTTCCCCTCCTCTCTCCATTTCTCTCTGTCCTATCCAACAACAATATCATCAGTAACAACAACAATTTAAAAAAAAGGGTAACAAAAGAGAAAATAAAGATTTTTTAAAAAAGAAATAGAAAGACACATATTGGATGATCTCACTTATTGATGGAAGTTAAGAAACAAGGAAATAACAGAAAAAATAAGCAGGGTGAAACTTGCACTGGGTGTGGTGTGTTGCAGGAAAGCAAAGCACTCTGGAGGAAAGAGTACCGGGAGGGCAGAGCATGGGCGTTAGGTATCCAGCTCAGGATGATAGAGAAGGACTTCAGTTGGTAGTTGGAGTGGTAGTGGGACACCAGTCAAGGATAGGTAAGAAATTGTACCCATGTGTTAACAAATGTCCTAGGAGCCAATATTTCCCCACTAAAATGACTGGAAAGAAAAGAAGGAAAGAGAAAGAACAAGGAAAATAATGGTGATAACAGTGATAATAATAGTGTTGGCTGGGGAAATAGTATAATGTTTATGCAAAAAGATTTTCATGCCCGAGGCTTCAAGGTCCCAGGTTTGGTCCTCAGCACCACTGTCAGCCAGAGCATTGCTCTGGTTAAAAAAAAAAAAATGGTGGGGTGGGGTGGTTCAGTCAAGTGGCTCACACTGCATATTACCCAGGTATGAGCCTGCCCACCACTTCATTGAAGGAAGCTTTCCCCTCTCCCCTCACTCCATCTCTCTCTCTCTCTCTCTCTCTCTCTCTCTCTCAAAACATCAACAAAAATGCCACAGGGAGTGGTGCAGTCATCCTGCAGGCGATTATGGAAAAATGCAATGCAGAAAGGAGAATAAGGATGGGGAAGAAGAAAAAAGAGGGGGGGTAATAACCTCATTTTCATTTTTTATTAAATGCTTAATTTTCCAGTATTTGTAAAAAAAAATTTGATAAGACAGAAAGACATTGAGAGGGAATGGGGGTAGAGAGGGAGATACCTGCAGACTTGCTTCATTACTTGTAAAGCTTTTCTTCTACAGATGGGGCTTGGGGGTTTGAACCCAGTTCCTTGCACATAGTAACAGGTGCATTTAATCAGGTGTGCCAGCACCAGGCCTCTTCTTCATGAATTCCTTAAACATATCAAGTGAGTTTAAAGAAGAAAAAATAATTCAGGAAAATATTTCAATAAATATTGCCTGAATACTATGTTCCAAAATTTTCTAGAGCATTTTAGGATTATTAAGATAAATAAAGTACTGTTAGTACTCTTGATCAAAAACCAGAGCAGGGAGTCGGGCTGTAGCACAGCGGGTTAAGCGCAGGTGGCGCAAAGCACAAGGACCGGCGTAAGGATCCCGGTTCGAACCCCGGCTCCCCACCTGCAGGGGAGTCGCTTCACAGGCGGTGAAGCAGGTCTGCAGGTGTCTATCTTTCTCTCCTCCTCTCTGTCTTCTCCTCCTCTCTCCATTTCTCTCTGTCCTAACCAACAACGACAACAACAATAATAACTACAACAATAAAACAACAAGGGCAACAAAAGGGAATAAATAAATTAAATAAATATTAAAAAAAAACACTGCTTAAAAAAAAAAAGAAAACCAGAGTAACTGATTTATCAGTATTATGAAGTTTAATCCTGTTAGAGTCAAGACCACAAGGGTTATTGCTGGGTCTCAGTGTCTACACAATGAATCCACCACTCCTGGAAACCACTTTATTTTTTTTTCTTCTTTTTCTATTTTTCCCTTTCTTTTTTATTAGATAGGACAGAGAGAAACTGAGAGGGGGGCAGGTAGATAGAAAGAGGAGAAAGGGAGTTACCTGCAGACCTGTTTCACCATTCAGATTCCCCACTGCAAGTGGAGAGAGGGAGTTAAGTGTGCATTCAACTGGGTGTGTCACCACTTGGCCCCAAGTTAGTTGATTTTCATAAAAAAAAACTTTGTGAAATATAATACTGTATATACAGACAAAAATTATAACTGTACGCATTATCTGTATTTATTCATTAGTGCTCACATCAACCCTAGGGAGTGGGTACCATTATCATCTATAGAACTAAAGTAATTTGAAGGTGATGCTGCTTATAGTGAGTGACAGAGCTAATATTCAGATTCAGGCAATTGCTTTACAGGAATTCCCCCTCCTAATAGTTAAACTTTTCTGATGAACTTTATTCTGTAATTTGAATTCTACTTTGCAGTTATAAATAAGATTCAGAAATGAAGCAATTAGTACAGATTATACTGCCAGCAATGTCAAAGCCTGTAGTGGAACCATAGTCTTCCTACTACATTCTGTCTTCTCTATTCCTTTCTCCAACACCCCCCCCCTCGTGTGTGTGTGTGTGTGTGTGTGTGTGTGTGTGTGTCTGTCTGTCTGTCTTCTGCCAGGGTGCCAGGGTTATTGCCAGTGCTTAGTGCCTGGACTAAAAGTTCAAAAGCGGCCATTTTCCCTCCCCCCCCCACCTTTTATTTTATTTTTTTCTAAATTACAAAGGACAGAAATTGAGATGAGGAGGAAGTAGGGAAAAACAAAGACAGACACCTGCAGACCTACTCTACTGCTCTTGGAGCTTCTCCCCTGTAGGGACCTTAAACCCAGGTCCTTCTGCTTGATATCTTGTTAACTCAACCAGGTGCACCACTGTCACCTCTCTCCCCAATCTCTTAGTAATTAGTGTCTTTTCGTTAGTTCATAGGAAGTTTTAAGGAAGGGATCAGGGTAAGAGCCCCTTTGATGGCACTGTCTTTCAAAAATTCTAATGACAAACCACTAAATATGTGGTTTCTCTAAGAAAACAATTGTAGTAAAAAAGAACTCACTTCCTTTTATGCAAATAGTTCTCTATTCAGTTAGTACCAAGTTGTTTTGCTCAATAGCTTAGATATGATTTCTTAAGAAATTTTCAAGATCACTGAATAAAAAAGTGCTACTGACTTAAAACTTGCTTCTGCTTTGTGAGAAGACTCTGTCGGCAATCCAGGAGAGCTGTGCTAACAAAATTCCAAGTTTTCTGTGGGATGATCCAAAAACAGCAAACAGAAGACATTAAATTTCTTAAGAGGCTCAAGTGTGTGCATGCCATGCTGTGTCATTCCTGTAATTCACTGCCTTTTTTGTGCTTAAAGTCAGAATATTTGATTTTCAGATTAATATGTTCCATAGAGTACTTATTTCATGTAGGGAAAAATAAAACAGAGTAACTTGAAAGTATAGGTGTTGTGCACATTTTGCTACCTTTATGCAACTCATAACTCACTATGTGTCCAGTCTGATTTTAGAGTCTTTGCTTTGACAGTGTGCATTTGTATTCTGCTCACAAGTTGTTTCCCTCACTTAGATCAGAAAAAGGTTTACACTGGGACTCTGATGTCAGAGAATATGACATACGTATGTGAGTGTGTCTGTTTAAAGGAGGCATGGCTCAATGAACATCTAATTTTTTTCTTCAACTACTTCAGTCTTTCTGGACTTAGTATAAAACTCAAAAAACCAGTCCTGTAATTATTTTAATAATGCTTACAATGTGTATAACTAAATTGAAGAAATTAATGTGTGTGCATGGATACCTAGAGCTTCCCTGAACCATCTTAATTTTCATGGCAAAGCTCACACAAGACATATGAACATCACACTTGGTGATGGACTGTATTTTACTTTATTTGTCATTTTTCAACCATGTTATGACAATGGTTGGAAATGAGAAAAGTAGGTGATAACATATAACATACAATTAAATTCTCTTCTTTTCTTTTCAATTACAGCAAATTCAGTAAAGCTAGAAATGCAGAGTGATGAAGAGTGTGACAGGAAACCCCTGAGTCGTGAAGATGAGATCAGGGGCCATGATGAGGGTAGCAGCCTAGAAGAACCCCTAATTGAGTGCAGCGAGGTGGCCGACAACAGGAAAGTCCAGGAGCTTCAAGGCGAGGGAGGAATCCGGCTTCCGAATGGTAAACTGAAATGTGACGTCTGTGGCATGGTTTGCATTGGGCCCAATGTGCTTATGGTACATAAAAGGAGTCATACTGGTAAGCAGCTGAACGAATAACCTGATGACTGCCTGTGACAGCTGATGTTGATATTACCTGACATCTATTCTCTTTCCTTTTTATTCAGGGGTGGCAATGGTGAAACTACCTTTTCAGAATTCTGCTAGTATTGGATTGCTGAAAAGCAGAGAGTAGCCTGGGTCTTGACTTCCAGCCTTCAAATCTGAATAGCATATCAGAAAAGAAGTTTGGGATTCAGTTTCCACAGTTCTTAATATAGCAATAATATGATAAGGGTTCAAAAGGTATAGGAGAATTTCATTGTGTAACTTAATCTTTTTGTATTTCTATACATATTTTACCATACCCATGGACAGGTAATATAATTTTCTAGCTAAGAGTTTATACTATAAAATGGTTCTCATGCATTTATATAGGGTGGATCATTTCCACCTTATCTAGTTAACTTCTTGGAATGCAATTTCCAATCAATGGTAGCCTACTATGGGTCCCTGTAGTAGACAGATACTTTACTTGGTTTGAGGATGTTGTCATCCTCTGATTTTTTTTTATCATAACTCTTTTTGCAAGGAGGGTTTTTAAAGTAGACAGAGGCTGTTGAGTGCATAGATTAGAATGTGCTAGCATGTAATAGGGTGAAGAAAGAGAATTCTGATAGACCAGTAAATAATTTTAGACATTCAAATAGTGTGAAAATTAACCAACCAAACATGGAGAAAGCCTTATTCAAATCTCATCAAAACCTTTCACAAAATTAAAAATTTTAAAGTCACAAATAAGACTGTGGTAAGATAGGGAGATCACTGACTCTTAGATTCAAGTTCATATAAGAATGATTTAAAGTTGATAATTTGAGATATAATACAAAGTAGTAGTACATAGCAAAATAATAACTTATATGTCTAAATTTTAAATATGATATCTTAAAAGAGATTAATCACAATAAAACTGATTTAAATGATTGATTCTAAATAACCAATAAGCTTACATCATGAGAGTTATAAGGTTCGGCGAAATTCTTTTAATCCAAACTTCTCACTTACACATGATGACAGCTAAGCTTAAAACTAAGTCAAATGACTGTTATCTTTTGTAATACTAAGAGTTGTGAAGCCGATACTAAAGTTTCCTGGTGCCCAGATTGGTTTTATTCAAATTTACTATGCTTAGTATATAAGCATACTAACATTTTATGATATGACTAACAAGACTGATATTTTAAAGATTATGGTGAGAAGTTATACATTAAAATCAGTGTTCCTAGTCAAAATTGCCAGATTTAGAGCTGATATTCTTATTCCCATCACACAGTTGAGTTATAACTTTTTAGTTTCTCTTTTAAACAAATATGCAATTTCTTTCATTTAGCAATCTACAAATTAAACAAAATTAGTTCAAGGGTTTTCCACTGAATTGATAGTGTCTAAGGCAAAAAAGAATGCTAAAGATATATTTTGTAAGATTTTCAATGAACCTTTTTTAAGAAGCATTTTAAGCTTCATTTAATTATTTTTCATTTGATAGTATAGAGAGAAATAGAGAGGGAAAGGGGATGGAGAGGGAGAGAGATACCTGTAGCACTGCTTCCCCCCTTGAAGTTTTCCCCTTACAGGTGGGAACTGGAGGCTTGAGCCTAGGCCCTTACACAGAATAACATGCACTTAACCAGGTGCACCATTGCCCAGCTTCCTTCAATAAACCTTCATGAATTAAGAGTGTTTAAAGAGCCTAAGCATGCTCTTGAAAATTTAGATTAATCATTGTTTCTGTGTCTTGCAGTGATTTTCATAGGATTATGGGGCTTTGTACAAAATAATACTTCTATAACTACATTAATGTAATTCCTACTAGTGTAGAGTTATCTTCATTCTGAAAATTATAAAATGAAAATATGGGAAAATTCCACTAATACAGAAGATATTTTTAACTTACACAGATTACACAAATCCTGTGAATATGGGAGTCCCTCAGCTAATAAAAGCAAGAATAAATACTCATTAGAAACATTTTTTGATTCTACAAAGTTTTAAGCTAGAATTTTTATTGAAGCACTGTTAAAATTATTAAACTTTATTCAATTATGGTTTCTGTTAGTTATTCATAGAGGAGCATGAGATACCTGCTGTACCGAGGATTGTGACATATCTTTAAATGTATTTCCTCATGACCCAGCTTATATGTTTGAGTGGGTCATAACATGTTCACCTCCCATCATTCTTTGAGGATATAAGTCCATTTGTATTTTTTTTAAAACTAAATTGAAAAAAGTAATTAGGACCTAGTCATTAACCAACTATTTTCTCCATAACACCATGAACTACTGAATTACTTTCCTCATTTTAGAACCTCTCTCTCTTGCCAGTTATTTTTAGTTACTATATATAAGGCATTATCTTACATTCTTACCAGGCTTCTGGGAAAATCTCTATTTGTATTTTTCTAGATCATAGAATAGCTAAGAAAAGATTAATAGTGGAAAAAGACACACAAGCAATCACTTCATGAAAATGACATGGAGTATCAGACTACATTCATTTCTTCTACTTTCATAATTTAATGAAATTGCAATTTCAGTGTCTTAGTGGTGACTTAGTATTATTTCTTTGATATTGCTGCTTTAGTAGATAATCAGGTAATATTGCCATCAGATACTCCAGGCACTCTTCACAGGGACTATAAAGAGAGGAAAAGGAGCATTGTTGAAAAATCAGTGCATGTATAAACATTAATTGATGCCAAAATTATAAATACAAAATATTCTTTATTTTTCCTCTCTCTGAGGCAGTAGAATATTCATCTGCAAATTTTAGCATCACGTTTTATACATTGCACCTTTGTGGAGTCATTTTCTCACTCCAAGACCTTCTTCCTAGGTGCCTGGGAGTTTTCATATTCCTACTTTTTATTCCATTTCACATATGAACACCTTCTATGTAAGTCAACAAAGAAAACTGATTAATATGTACTTAATGCTTCAATTTAATATTTAAAGAGACAGATACAGGAATTTATTTATGAATATAAATTATTATATCAACAATAAATTAATTCATCCAGTGAATAACTCAGAATTATCCTTGAGAACATAGATGGATTAGTCTGAGGAAAAATAAAAATGGAAGGTGTAGTTTTCATAGACAGAGAAACTTGCTTGATTTTTTAAATTAGATTACTCTGTAATGTCACTAATGTATTTAGTAAATTTTGATACTTCCCTGCAACTTGCTTTAGTTTATATCTGAAGAATAAATATGTTTTTTGTAAAGTCTAAACTGATTCTAGAAGGGCCAGTTGTATAGTTATTAAAGAAAAAAGTCTGATTATTGAAATATTTGAGATGTATTTGTTGCTAGTTGCATAGAAAATATGTGTAGTTAGGACTGGGTAGGAGTACACCATATTGAGTATACATATTACCATACACAAGTACCTTTGTTCAAGCCCCTGGTCACTACTTGCAGGATGGAAGCTTCATGAGTGGTGAAGCAGGGCTTCAGATGTCTCTCTTCCTCTCCCTCTCACTCTCCTCCCCTCAGTTTCTCTCTGTTTATCAGATAAAAAGAATTCGACTCTGACCAGGAGGCACTGAGCCCCAGTGATAACCCTCTTGGCAATGCATAAATAAGTAAATAAATAAACAAAATGGAAAAATTCAAGAAAAAGTATGTAGTTAATCTCACCTTTTAGTTCATTATAGACAATTTTATACATACCTGTAATTCCTTGGCCATAAAAGTTTTAAAATATTAGATAAAACATTGACAGGCATTTCACAAACTTTTTAGAAAAGACTAATCCATCCACTAATTCCTGATTCTTACATATTTGCTTATGACTCCTATATTTGGATTATTCTTTTTTAAAAATATTTATTTATTCATTTTCCCTTTGTTTTTGCCCTTGTTGTTTTTTTATTGTTGTAGTTATTATTGTTGTTGTTATTGATGTCTTTGTTGTAGGATAGGACAGAGAGAAATGGAGAGAGGAGGGGGAGATAGAGAGGGAAGAGAAAGATAGACACCTGCAGACCTGCTTCACCGCTTGTGAAACGACTTCCCTGCAGGTGGGGAGCCGGGGGCATGAACCAGGATCCTCTCGCTGGTCATTGTGCTTTGCGCTGTGCTACCGCCCGACTCCCTGGATTATTCTTAAATATGATGAGGTCTACTAAAAGAAAGAAAAATCTCATATGCTAAACTGTTTTTACCCTTGTGTCCACAGCATTACTATTGTCTATTCCAACTAGACCTAGTGTGAAATACATACCAAGAAACATGGCAACTGAAATAATTACTGTTTTATTCTAATCAAACCTAAAGTATAGTTGAGTGTATTTCAGCACAAATAATAACACAAGTTTATTATCCAGAAGCAAAATACAAAGCAAGATTTAATTCTTGTAAAGCAGATCATTAATTCTCAGAGTCATCACTGAAATTAAAGTGTGTTATTATCATTGCCCCTTTCTTCTTATCAAACAGAGCATGACTATTCAACTTCATTTTTACTCTGCCTTTACTTCTCAGCCATGGAATATATATGGCAAATTCACCTACGCTCAGCAACACAGTATTTCCCTGTATATCTAAATAGTTGTTCACATTTTCTACTCCTTTAAGTATGAACACATAAACCAGAAAGTAGCTCTTATCTAAAAGTATTTGAAAATATCTAGACTATTTCAAAAATGTAAAAACAAAATGACACTCTTTCATCAAATTATGAGTTAAAATTAGTGTTATTTTTAACTTACCAAAGTTTTAAATTATGAATTCAGTAGTTTAAAGTAATTTGAAATATTTTTAAAGATCTAAACTCAAAGATTGTTAGAGGCTCAAAAAATTCTAAGTTAACGTGATACTGGTATGTTTTCTAATAGCAAATATGATTTTAAATGATTTTATTTAGCACACTAATGTAATTCATTTTAAAGTTGTTGAATTCTATTTTTTTCCTTGCCTGGGAAACTATACAAAGAATTAATCCAAAATCAAAACCAAATATTTGAAAAGAAAAATGCAATTTAATTTCCCATTTTTCTACTATCTAAGAAGTTGACTTCTTGCAGAAAATTTCTCCTTCCTTTTCATTATTAATTCCATTGTATTGATGAGGAGTAAAGAAAGAAAGAAAGAAAGAAAGAAAGAAAGAAAGAAAGAAAGAAATCTGATTTTAAAATGTGTACTGCTACTCTGTTGAGAAAAAGTCAAAGATTTAAGCATGTGTGTGTGTGTGTGTGTGTGTGTGTGTGTGTGTGTAAACTGTGCGATTTGTCAAATTAAATTTATCTTAAAACTTTACTTTTTGGGTGGGAGGCTTTTGGTTTTTTTTTTTTCTTTCTTTTTTTGCTTAAGTATTTCTCTTTCAAATTGTGTGTAATGTTGGACAATTTATCCATTTTACCCAATGAAAGAAAGAAGTTTAATCAAATACTACTTAAAGTAACTTTTTTCAACTAGCGTATCAGAACAGAACTCTATTTAAACTTAGCTTATAAAATTTTCAGGTTCAGGTGGGGGAGATAGCATCATGGCAATGCACAAACACTTTGATCCCTGAGGATCCAAAAGTCCCACATCAGTCTCTCCTGCTACCATTAACCATGTTGAGTGTTACTGTTAATAAATAAAATAAAATAATAGTTCCAGATTTCTTAAAAATAAATATAATATTCACTACAAAAACATACACTGGTTGTATATTTTGCATGTATCCACTAATTTTCAGAATTTGATTTATTTGAAATGTACCTGATTTACCAATTATTTACTTTCTTTAGGTTTTTTTTAGTAAAAATGTTGATTGAATTTGTAGTTTTAGCTGTTAGAAGTGACTATGATTTCTTATCTTTTGGTCTTTAGTAAAAAAAGTTCTTTGAATTATTTTAAAGGACAAAAATATTAAGGAGTTATTATTATTACTTATTTTTTTTATTTTACCAGAGCACTGCTCAGCTCTGACTTACGGTGGTGCTGGGGATTGAACCCTGGACCTTTGGTGCCTCAGGCATGAAAGGCTTTGTGCATAACCATTATGCTATCTCCCCGGCCCTTAAGAGGTTATTATTCACTACTATTATGAATATATTAGATAAACATATAAGACAAGAAACTACAGTATACATTTCAAATCAATTAAATTTATAATGCTCATATAACATAACTTCAAATACAGAATGATACAGAATAATAAAAATATTTCTGTTTTTAAAGATGATTACAGTTAATGTTATACTTTTCAACTGATAATCACTTTTAAGAACTGTATTTATTTAGTGAGGGAGATACAGACAGAAAGATACAGAGAGAGACTGGAGTACCACTCAGTTCTAATTTAAGGTTGTGCTGGGGATTGAACCTGGGGCCTCAGAGACTCAGCAGAAAGGACTTTTAATTAACCATTATGCTATCTTCCTAGCCCCAGATTTTTCAATTTCAAACACCAAATTTTAAGATTATACGTTTATTTTTGTCTGTTTTTAGAGATAATCAAAATAATAATATTTTTCTTAGGCTTAGTATCAGTTTGATAACATGTGCCAAATTTACTGTTCCTTAACCATAGCATTCCTGAGACTCAATGAATGGTAAGACAGAATATATACTTCTGGATTAAACACTGTACACCAATATCAGTAATAGAAGAAAAAATTCTTATAGAAAACAAGTATTTTCTGAAAAATGGATGAATAATTTTCTTTTAATTTTTTCACTATAATAAAATTTTATTATCTCCTGTTAGTGAGCAAGAGACTTGAAAAATATGAAATGTTCATGGAGGTCTTGTAACCTGGTTCATTATTTTAATCTATTTGATCCCTTGATAAAACTCAGAGTTAAGTTTCCTTCTAATTCAAAGTTTCTGTGATTTTT
Organism: Erinaceus europaeus; assembly: GCF_950295315.1. NCBI lineage: Eukaryota > Metazoa > Chordata > Mammalia > Eulipotyphla > Erinaceidae > Erinaceus > Erinaceus europaeus. The sequence continues at coordinate 21,723,923 of NC_080168.1, forward strand.
AAAAATCACAAGCCATTGAGAGTTTCAAGATAAAAATAATCTATAGTAAAATGATCATCCCAAGTACCTGTGTCTATAATTGAACTCTAGTACTTTAACTTCATTTTATTAATTTGTACGTTGAAATTATTGAATCAAATTAGTCTACTAGTGTGAAAAAATGAAACCATATTAAGGAAAGTTGTAAAGTCAAAATGTGATTAGTTGTTCAACCAATGGATAATGGAATGACCTCTATTCTTTTGAGTCAGTGGCAGAAATCCTGTAAATTTTATGTAAAAAAAAAAAAAAGCAATTGACCTTTTGCTTAAAACTGTAATGTTAGCAAAGTTAATCTAGGAAAATAAGGGTTTAGAAGACTTATGATAAAAGTGAACACCCCTTGTTGAGAGAACTGACTATGTAACAGTTTATGCTCATTGGACACTTGCAAATTACTTACTTGATATTTCCCACTTATTTTCTTTTCTACAGGTGAGCGTCCTTTCCACTGTAACCAGTGTGGCGCTTCTTTTACTCAGAAGGGCAACCTTCTGAGACACATAAAGTTACACTCCGGTGAGAAGCCGTTCAAATGTCCTTTCTGTAGCTATGCCTGTAGAAGAAGGGACGCCCTCACAGGACACCTCAGGACCCACTCAGGTAAGTATCACCAACTCTTTGAGAAGATAAAACAGAGAATTCAGAAGAGTTCTGTAAAATAATATAAAGTAGACTACAGTTTTGGCACACTGCAAAGAGTAAAGTAGATGAAATTTTATGTATATTTGAATACCTGATAAATTTTACAAAATGCATATGGTTCTTTAAACTTATCAACTTCTCTCATAGGAGCATTATTGACTGAAGAGTCTCTTGCCTTAAGCCATTGAAGTAATGAAGTGGCTCATAATTTTTTTAAAATTTCATAATTATAGATGCAGTACTTATGGTTAGCCCATGATAATTGAAAAATCTAGCCATACTATGATAATTATGTTGATCTTACCCTGAGAGAGATAAAGTTTTAAAGTTTGTGGCTGATAGCATAACTAGACTTGGACCTCAGTGTCAATTCAAAGACCCATATTTTTTTTTTTTATAAATTTCTTTTTAAAAAAAATTTATTTATTTATTCCCTTTTGTTGCCCTTGTTGTTTTTTTATTGTTGTAGTTATTATTGTTGTTGTCATTGTTGGATAGGACAGAGAGAAATGGAGAGAGGAGGGGAAGACAGAGAGGAGGAGAGAAAGATAGACACCTGCAGACCTGCTTCACCGCCTGTGAAGCGACTCCCCTGCAGGTGGGGATCCGGGGTTCGAACCGGGATCCTTATGCCGGTCCTTGTGCTTTGCGCCACCTGCGCTTAACCCGCTGCGCTACAGCCCGACTCCCCAAAGACCCATATTTTTAACTGGAAAATATTTTGCTCATTAGAAACTTGGTTTTCAGAGTATTTTTATTCCCTTTTAACTTTCTTCCTAATCTCTCAAGCTATGGCCATTGGAAGCTCATTGACAGTTTTTCCTGCTGCATATAGGACCTGTAATTAGTTGTATTTTTTAAAAACAGACTAGGCTATAATAGTAGAAGGGAAAGAATTATTAGGTATCCCAATGGGTCTCATTCAACTTTGAGCATGAGTTGCCATAACTAAGATGTTAAAGGTGAGAAATTAATGTAGAATACTCTCAAGCCAATTTTATATGTTCCTGTGCAAATGACATATTAAAATTTAATTTTAATATGAAGATGTGATGGAAGTAATATTTTCATCTTCACTGACAGATTGCATTGGATAGTGCTAGAGGTTGTGCAGTAATGCTCATATTATCTTTCTTTACATTTATCCTGTTAACACTAAGACTGTAATAGGAATGTGAAACATAAGAACTGTCAGACATTAACTCTTAAATTTGTGGCACTTACAGAAAAAGAGAAATTTCTGGAAATATTAAATCAAATTATTTTAAATATGTATATATATATTTTTTACTTTCCACTGTGACTCATTTATTTCTAGCAATGGTATTTCATATTTTATTTTGAAACATTTGCTATAAAAATCATGTCTCAGCATGGCATTGTTTCATGATAAGAAGAATTTCTTATTGAAAGTTATTTTCAAGATATGACATGTTTTCCTAAGCTGACCATATACTCCGTTTTTTTAAGATACTGAGTTAAAGAAAGATCATAGGTCATCATCATGTGTGTATATGTATTTACTTATGCATATATATCATCATCTTGATGCAGATTTTAGCTTTAAACAGCTATTTCATTATTTACAATGGTTATGTTCCATTTAATACCATGATGGAGTGCACACTTTTTCTTCACCTAGTGATTGGTATAGTGATCTTAATGGAGTTGATGTCTGGTGATACCTATGGAAGACATTTGGTATTTCAATTTTTGCTTCCTTGATTTTCCTTTTTTCTTCTTTAAACATATCTATTATTGTTGGTATCGTCTCAATAAGTCAAGATGCCTGGTTTTTCCGTTAGGTTGAGTTGGGTAGCTGCAATCACCTTCTATGTGCAAATCAGACATGGGCCATGAAGAGGCTACTAGTTGAAGATCAGTTAAGGGGAAGGACAGATGTCATCCCCAAAGTATGCCTCTCTATCCAGTTTGGCCAGGTCAGGCACTTAATATCATTTATGTGATTCTTTTTAGTTACAAGTTATTGTGTATAAAACAAAGCTGTTTCCATGAAACAATGTGTTTACAAATAAAAACATTACTACTTTGAGCTGTAAATAAAAAAGATCCTTGTGGTTACATGTGTGGGGGGGGAATGTTTATTGATTTGGTTGGTTGGTTGGTGTTTTTTCCTTGTTTGATTTCTTGTCTTCTGTATACTGCATAACCAAAGAAAGTTGAAAGAAGTAATGGGAGAGAGTCAGTGCAGTTGGAGAGGTATAAGGAGAAGAAGAAAGTGGTGTCCTTCAGCTACGGATGCTCTTAAAATAGATGGAAAATTTTAAGTCTGTGACTTTGTAATTGATCAGAAAACTCAAGTTTACCATTATAATTTCCTTCTTCAACTTGCTATTCTATCTTTTCCTTCCTCCTCCGTCTCCTCCTATTCTGCTTGTTCTTCCTACTCATCCTCTTCTTCTTCTACATTTTTTTTTGCCTCTAGAGTTATTGTTGGGGCTCAGTGCCTGCACTATGAATCCACTGCTCCTGGAGGTCATATTTCCTGTTTTGTTGCCTTTGTTGTTGTAATTGTTATTGTTGTTATTGCTGCCATTGTATTCCACCACCACCACCACCCCCCTTTGGATAGGACAGAGAGAAATCCAGAGAGGAGGGGAAGACAAGAGAAGAGGCGAGAAAAATAGGCACCTGCAGACCTACTTCACCACTTGTGAAGTGACTGCAGGGGGCTCAAAAAGGGATCCTTATTTCAGTCCTTGCACTTAGCTCCATGTGCACTTAACCCACTGCGCTACCACCCAGCCCCCCATATGTTTCTTACACCTGGATTAGACAAGGCTCATTGTCAAATGAATGACCTAAACTTCTATTCATATACATTCTGAGAACATGGTTGTTTGATATGTTGGTACAAAATCAAGTCGGTGGTGGTTATTTTTCCTTGAAATATTTAATAGCTAAGATTTGAGGAGTAGTTTTTTTTTTCAGATACCCCACTGATTCTGAAACTTAGTTGCCCATTTCCTTATTATATGAAAGTAATATCAAGCCATTTTCTGGAATAAAGAAAAATTAACAAACAATTACCTATCTCCCTGTTAGTTCACAAACTGGAGACATTTCAAATACCTAGAGAGTAGTGTCAGCCCTCAATATATTAGTACCAGGGCTCTTATTCCTGGTGGAAACAACTGTCTTTTGAGCATTGAGAATTCTAAAACCACCAGTCTCAAATTTTCAGAACAAATAATTACAATTTTTTCCTTTGAAAAACAATTTTGATCAACATTTATAAGAAACAGAAATTCATTAACTTCTTCCTCTTCTTTCTTTATCTCTTGTCTAATTTCTTTCCTGGATTTATAATCACTTTTGTAATTTTTTTCTTTTCTTTTTTTATTGATTTAATAATGATTGCCAAGACTATAAGATAAGAGGGGTATAATTCTACACAATTCCCACCACCAGAGTTCTGTATCCAATTCCCCTCCATTGGAAGCCTTCCTATTCTTTATCTCTCTGAGAGCATGGACCCAGAATCATTATGGGGTGTAGAAAGTGGAAGGTCTGGCTTCTGTAATTGCTTCCCTGCTGAACATGAACATTGGCATTTTGATCCATACACCCAGCCTGTTTCTTTTTCCCTAGTGGGTTAGGTCTGTGGGGAGTTGGGGCTCTAGGACCCACTGGTGAGGTCATCTGTCCAGGGAAGTCAGTTTGGCATCATGGTAGCATTTGCAACTTGATGACTGAAAAGAATTAAGATATAAAGCAGAACACATAGTTTATTAATCAGGAACCTAAAGATAAGAATGTAGCAGATGAGATTTGGAGTCTCCATTTTGGAAAAAAGCTTAGGAAGTCTATTTTAGGTATATTTTTAGGGGTCCATGACTTTACTAATTTTTGCCTGAGCCTGACAGCTAACATGCAGGTGGGCTAAAGGTGTCGCCTGGGTGTCAGAGTTGGAAAAAGTTGAATCAGGGCAGAGAGTAGCTCTCAAACATGGAAAAAGTATATAAATACCATCAACTGTAAACCCCATCGATCTGATCCAGGGCCCATATTAAGTACAGGAGCCTGTGTAACTGCTGCATCCCTATAGGTCTGAGCTCACTTTCCATGGTCACAGCTAGGAGCAGTCTAGGCTGCACTCATTTCAGGACTCTTCTTCCTGGAGTGGCAGGGTATGTTGACCCAGCCTCCCTTCACAAAGTGGGGCAGTCCCTACCATTGTTGTACATTGAAGGCAAGGTCCTGTAGAGGCCTACAAGAGGATCAACTATGTTGTTCCTGATGGAGTTGACCAGTGATGTTGGAGAGTGGGATCATGTCTGTATGGGAATCCCAGGACTCCCTGACCAGGATCCCAGATGATGGGGTGGCCTGGTAGTGACCAAAAGAGATCCTGGAGCTCAGCTTCCCCAGAGACACACCATACTAGGAAAAGAGAGAGGCAGACTGGGAGTATGGACCGACAAGTCAACGCCCATGTTCAGCGGGGAAGCAATTACAGAAGCCAGACCTTCCACCTTCTGCAACCCACAATGACCCTGGGTCCATGCTCCCAGAGGGATAGAGAATGGGAAAGCTATCAGGGGAGGGGGTGGGATATGGAGATTGGGTGGTGGGAATTGTGTGGAGTTGTACCCCTCCTACCCTATGGTTTGGTTAACTAATCCTTTCTTAAATAAAAAAAAAAATAAAAAAAAAAGAGATACCATTGAAGTACACAGTTCTCGTGCCCTTATCCAGCTTTTGTAGTCCTTACTTTGTCTGACAAGGTTAGCCTTAGAGTGACTGAGGAAAGTGAAATGGGAAGTAGGTGAGGAAGGTATCTAGGTCTAAATAGAAACTATTTGATTAAGTTTTTTTTTTTTTTTTTGCCACCAGGATTATTGTTAGGACTTGGTGCCTACACTGCAAATCCACTGCTCCTGGAGGCTATTTTTTCCCTTTTGTTGCATTTGTTGTTTATCGTTGTTATTGTTGTTGCTGTCGTTGTTGGATAGGACAGAGAGAAATGGAGAGAGGAGGGGAAGACAGAGAGGGGGAGAGAAAGATAGACACCTGCAGACCTGCTTTACCACCTGTGAAGCAGTCCCCTTGCAGGTGGGGAGCTGGGTGCTCGAACCCAGATCCTTATGCCAGTCCTTGGGCTTTGCGCCACGTGCGCTTAACCTGCTGCGCTACAGCCCAGGCCCCTTGATTAAGTTTTTTTTTAATTTTTATTTATTTATTTAATTTTTATTTATTTATTTATTTATTTTCCCTTTTGTTGCCCTTGTTGTTTTTCATTGTTGTTGTAGTTATTGTTGTTAGATAGGACAGAGAGAAATGGAGGGGGAGGGAGACAGAGGGGGGAGAGAAAAAAAAGACACCTGCAGACCTGTTTCACTGCCTGTGAAGCGACTCCCCTGTCAGGTGGGGAGCCGGGGGCTTGAACTGGGATCCTTACGCAGGTCTTTATGCTTTGCGCCATGTGTGCTTAACCTGCTGTGCTACCGCCCAATTCCCCTGATTAAGTATTTTATGGTGTATTTTTTAGGTCTTTCTACTTGCTTGCTGTACTTATTGAGTCACTGCAAACAATTGTGCACTTTTACTTTAAAATACATATTTTCCCCTAACTTGTGGATACATGTGCACATGTGCTGTATCTCATAGGCCCTGGTCTATATCTAGGTTTTGTGGCTTTGTTTGGAAGTGTACCGCCCAAGATGGAATTAAGGAACCCTGTTAGCTAGGAAAAGTCTCACCAGAGTACTGGAACTGAAGGGTTGACATTCCATGGCTGGTGTGTCTGGACACAATCCAAAGTGAAACACATCGAAGTAGTACTGGTTGCAGTGATTTGGTTGAGATCAGCAGATGCAGTATGAATTGGTATGGATCAAGAGAAGCATGAAGGAAAACGAGCCACACCCCAGAGGTTCCAGGACTGGGAGAAATAAGGGATTTATAGAGAATGGGGAAGATTCCTCCTCTTTAAGAGTTTAAAAAGACACTAGAAGGGGGTCAGGAGGTGGCACAGCAGGTTAAATGCACATAGTGCAAAGCATTAAGGACCAGTATAAGGATCCTGGTTCCAGCCCCAGATCCCCATCTGCAGGGGGGTTATTTCACAAGTGGGCAAGCAGGTCTACAGGTGTCTATCTTTCTCTCTGCCCCTCTCTGTCCTCCCTTCCTCTCTCGATTTCTCTCTGTCCTATCCAACAACAATGACAGCAATCACAACAATAATAATAACAACAACAACGATAAACAACAAGGGCAACAAAAGGGAAAAATAACCTCCAGGAGCAGTGGCACCGCACCCCAGCAATAACCCTGAAGGCAAAAAATAAAAAAAGGCACTAAATAGTTATTATAACCAAGTTATTTGGGAATTTGGCTTACTTTGAGAATCCCACTGTTAGGAATTGCTATGTCATACAAGACCTCACCATGGTTTATATAGTTCTGAATAAATATATATTCCTTCAATCTAAGCATTTAAGGTTTCAAATTGGTAGCCTGATTGAATTTTAACCGTGGGATTAAAATGTTAATGCATTTTTAATAATGACTTTTTCTTTGATAGCTTAAATCACCTATAATCTTAGACCAGGAAGACCAGAAGCAACAGGTCTTATCAGTATTTAAGATACAGCTATTTGGAAATAGCAGTAGTTACAATTTTAAAGGGTGTTTGATGTATTTGTGGCCACTCTTACCAGCTTCTTTACTCTCAGACTCATGCATTCTGACTATGGAGCAGGTGGCTTTAGACATGTATCATATATTGCAGAGCATTCCCAGACTTTCTCAGCTGGTAACTGTACATGACTTCTTCACTGGTAAGCATTTTACCACTTCATTTAGCTAGCTAGTCCATATGATGGGGCATGGACTATGAATAGTGAAATGTGTGGGTTTGAGCCCACTTGTTTACTTGCTGTAAAATGAATTTCTTGGTAAAATGACTATGTAAGTAATGTAATGGAAATTAGAAAATGTCTTTAAATCTTTGCATATAGGAGGTTGCAAAAGTGTTGACGAAGGGGGGTTAAATCTAGGTGTTGAATGCTTATTGATTCCTTTAAGGATAAACTTTTGCCCCTTTCATTTTGGAAGATGAATGATGCAATCCATTTATCACTTCCTAGCTGGCTAATCTCCCTGGTCACTATATCAAATTCTCAGCACTGGAAGTTGTGAATAACGCAGTGGTGGTAGGTAATTCAGCCGTAGATTGGGGAAGTTTATATTGTTGAATCTGTAGTTTCATGCCCCACTTTCAGTTTGTACAAGGGCCCCTTGAGCAAGCATCAGGATAATAAGGTAAAAGAATCCAGGGGAGTCGGGCTGTAGCGCAGTGGGTTAAGCGCAGGTGGCGCAAAGCACAAGGACCGGCATAAGGATCCCGGTTCAAACCCCGGCTCCCCACCTGCAGGGGAGTGGCTTCACAAGCGGTGAAGTAGGTCTGCAGGTGTCTAGCTTTCTCTCCTCCTCTCTGTCTTCCCCTCCTCTCTCCATTTCTCTCTGTCCTATCCAACAACGACAACAACAATAATAACTACAACAATAAAACAACAAGGGCAACAAAAGGGAATAAATAAATAAAATAAATATAAAAAAAAGAAAAAAAAAGAATCCAGCATTAGGGGGGTGAGAGGGGGAGTAGGCAATGGCACACCGAGTTAAATGTACATAGTACTATGCATAAGTTCAAGCTCCAGACTCCCCACCTTCAGGGAGCTCACTCCACAAGTGGTGATGCAGGACTGTAGGTATCTATCTCTCTTTCTTCCCCCCTCTTTATCTTCCCCTCCCTTGTCAATTTCTTTCTGTTTTATCCAACAAAACTGAAAACAAAATGGCCGCTAGAAGCAGTGGATTCTTAGTCCAGTCACCGAACCCCAGCAATAACCCTGGTGGCAAAAACAAAACAAAACAAAAAAAAATAAAACCAGCATTCATAAAAATATATGACTATTTTGGGTCACCCCTCAGATAAACTTGTGTAGTATCCGAAGAACCTTTCTCACAGTTAGTGTCATTTAGAAGGTGTTCACAGAGGATATCATATTGCTGTACTACATCCACTTCCCTCCAAGAACAACATCCACTTTACATTCCCCCAGACCTTCTGGCACAGATATTCCAGTCGTGATCGTCCAAATGCTTGACTGGAAGGTCACATAATATGTCATTGCATCAGCTGTTTTTCCTTCCATACAAAGTGTACAACCTGAAACTCTGTCTGCAGGAGTATATTATTTTACTACTGTATCTCAGGGCGTGTGGCCCTTCTTGGACTTGTACACAGTAGTACCAAATGCCAGGGCATTCATTTAAGAGCTAAATGCGTACAGCTGTACCTCCATTAATTAATCATTGAAAAGTCATAAATGTACCAATAGGTTGAAGGAAAGATTGTGGAGTAGTAGCAGCAGGTAACAGGAACACCTGAGCTGTTTACCCATGAAGTCTTTCAAGTCTGCATTATTCCATTTTCATTTAACAGTGAGATATTCCTGTGAAAAAAATCTTAATTTTCTAATATTTATTTATTTATTTATTTTTGTTGAATTGTTTTTATTGTTGTAGTTACTGTTACTGATGTTGTTGTTGATTAGGACAGAGAGAAGTGGAGAGAGGAAGGGAAGACAGAGAGGGGGAGAGAAAGACAGACACCTGCAGACCTGCTTCACCGCTTATGAAGCGACTTCCCTGCAGGTGGGGAGTCAGGGGCTCAAACTCAGATCCTTACGCTGTTCCTTGCACTTTGCGCCATGTGCACTTAACCTGCTGCGCTGCCGCCGGCTCCCGAAAATCTTAATTTTATGATATGTTGAATAAAATAACACCTAGCCTAGTCTGTGTTACTTAAGTACGTAATCATTTGAGTTACTCATTCTTGCCTAGAGTTTTATAGCAAGCTATGCACTGTTTTTCAAAAGAAGATAGTTACTGGTAGATTACACCTGTATTTCAGAACCAGCACAGGAGTCTGTGTTCTACAACTTCCCCGGACAGAGAGATGTCCCATAGAATTTCTGTCTAGTACAAAAATTTCTGAAGGACTGGGATGGTGGCAAACCTGTAATAACATACATATTACTATGTGCAAGGACTCAGGTTTAATACCCTTCCCCACATGCCAGTCCTTGCCTATGGCGGGGGCCAGGGGGTGGAGTTCCACAGATGGTAAAGCAATTTGCACGTGTCTCTTTCCATCTCTATACCCCCCCACCCTCTAAATTTGTCTCAATTAAAAAAAAAAAAAAGGCGGGGGAGACAGCATAATGGTTATGCAAACAGACTCTCATGCCTGAGGCTCCTAAAATCCCAGGTTCATTCCCTCGCACCACCATAAACCTGAGCTGAGCAGTGCTCTGGTGTTTCTCTTTCTGTGGGTCTCTCTCTCTGCATCTCTCTCAAAATAAATAAATACATAAAATTTTAAAAAAAGGAAAAGGAAAAAAAATGACCACCAGAAGCAGCAAATTCCTCATGCAGTCACTGAGCTCCAGTGATAATCCAGGAGAAAATTTTGAAAAGAAACACTTGGAACATAACGTTCAGTCAGTGCTGATAATCTCTGACCTCTACATGGAGAATCTCATTTACTTTCTAGTTTGTATCTAACTGAGACATTGGATGTTCACTAATTCTTATTTAACAAGTCTAGTCAGTAATGCCATGAATGTAATATTGCAGGCTGATATTTTGTGAAATGTCAAGATGAACAAGATTTCTTTTGACTACATTATAACAAAGGAGGAGAGATGACCTACCCTTAAGGGAAGATTGTGCAAGTATACTGTCCTTATAACAAGAAAGCAAATTGCTTTAGATTATCTTTGTTGATAAAATATTATAAAAACAAATCATGTCAGTGGTTCAGTAGAGCACATAGCTTGCATACATGAGACCCTGAATTTGTTTCCTGACACCTTGGGTGAAGGAGATGTGCTCTGGTCTTCTTTTTCCCTCTCTTGGATCTAATGCAAGCTGTGTGTACACACACACACACACACACACAAACACACACACACACACACACACACACACATCTTCTTTTTCCCTCTCGGATACAGTGCTCTTCTAATGCAAGCTGTGTACACACACACACACACACACACACACACACACTTACTTATTCTTAGTTCTTTATTATTATCTTCTCTCTGTGGTTCAGTTAGCCAGTGTAAAGATTATTCCTATTAGTAATAGTGTGTATATTCCCACTCAATACCGTAAGGAGGACTTAGGTGAGTCTCCTTATATATTGACCTCTGTAAGTCCTAGTTTTAATGGACTATGGTGGCTCTTTTGTGTTCTGGGAATTGATGTCAATTTAGAGCTAATCTAGTAGATCTAGTAACCTCAAGAGAGACTTGATGTGTTTGTTCCTTTTGCGAACACATAGTTAAACAGCCACAGGAGATTCTGGAACAGTTTTGAGGAAGATTCATACTACATACCCATGACACTTCTGAAAGAGATTCATTCTCCATCTAAAATTACATGAATCTGGGTTTGTGAATCAGCTTAAATATAGATGATGAATAAAATGCCCAAATCCTCATCATAAGAAGCTGGGGCTTTTTAGCTCACAAGACTTAGACGTTTTAAAATTTATTTTGTCCCACTACTCTGGGACAACTTTTTTTGTTTTTTTTAACCAGATAGAGACAGAGAAAGGGAAGGAAAGATACCATCAAACGGAAACTTCCCCCAGAGTGATGTGGGCTGGGCTCAAACCTGCCATGATGAATCTTATGCATGTCAAGGCAGGGTAGTACCCTCTTAGCTGAGCTATCATGTCTATTTTATTTAGATATTTTTTTTCTTTCTACATAAGTCAGTTAGCATCTTGGCTATCTTAGCATTTGTTTCATTCTTGGAAAACTCATAATTGATTATTAGCTGCCATACAGACTTGTGGCTGAAAATAATCCATTACTCTGTCCCTATGATTATTACCTAAGATAATTGCACCTTCTTGACATTACTTTCTGCAATACCCTCTTTCATTCTAAGATCACATATGCACTGAAATCAGGAGCTCGAATCAGTCTGAAACATTTACCACTGTTCTCTCCAACCTAAAGTGAATATTTGCCATTGAACTTTTCAAACATGTTCTTTCCTCACCAGTGTATGTGTCTGGTGAAGATATGACCCCACAGTTCCTCCAAGGGGTAGAGGCATGGGATGATTGAATAGGATCTTCATAATAGTACATTTCCAAAGTTTTTCCTTACTTGAGCTTTTGGACACATACTTTGTTATCACAAGAAAATTCTGGTATTTCGGGGCTGTTCCCCCCCCCCCCCTCCAAGGTTATTGCTGGGCCTCAGTGCTTGCACTACAAATCCACTGCTCCTTGTGACAATGTTTTTGCATTTTATTGGATAGGACAGAGAGATATTGAGAGGGGAAAGGGAGATAGGGAGGGATAGAGAAAGATAGACACCTGTGGACCAGTGGCAGGAACCTGGGTATTTGCATAGGTTCTTGCACTTAGTACTCTCTATGCTCGACTGGGTGCACCACCACCTGGTTCACTCAGGCTTTTATTATATAAGTCATTATTGAATCAAAGATTTAAGAAACTTGTCACTTCCCATCTATTTGAGGCAATAAGTTAAATCTTGTATCCCATGTGCATCGATTGACATACATTGATAAAATTGACAGAATCTAGTCTTTTAGTTCATATTCTTGCTGTAAAGCACCTAGAATAAATCTGTTGCCTTACAGAAGAATGGTCAGAAGTACTAACAGTAATGGAAACACTCTGGAACAAAAAATGTCAATGAGTAAATATTCAATGAGTAAATGAGTGTAATGGTCACTAGAATTCGCAAAAACAGAAGAGGGCCTTGAACACTGATATTCAGCAGAGGAATGTGAGCCCTCTATCATTTGGCTCACAGATTAAACACCTTGACTTCACTTTTCCTCCCTTAGGACCATGCTGGTGCCTTACATTAATTGAAGCTAACCAGAAGGCAAGGGGTAATTACTCCCATGAAGTGTTTGCAAGAATGAATAGAGCAAAGGAAGGTGAGAATAGTTTTATAGGTCAAGTTGAGAAAATGCCAGTTAGGATAAAATGTCAGAACTTGTAGCCAAGGTAGTGGTATAGCGGGTAGAGCATGTGCTTAGCATTCATGGGGCTTGACTTCAGCTCCTCCTCTGACTGAACAATACAATCGTTTTCTCTCTCATGCTCTCACATATAGTAAATAAATGCATTTCACATATAAGTCAATCAATAAAATTTCAAAACTAGTGCTTAAAATCACTACTATGGCATATTAAGTGTAATGTAATTATTTTTATTTTTATTCATTTGTTTATGCTTATTTATTATTGGGTAGAGATACAAAGAAATTGAGAGGGGACGGGGAGCTAGAGAGCGAGAGGAGCAGAGAGACACCTTCTACAGGTGGGGACCAGGGGCTTGAATGTGGTTCTTTGTGCACTGTATTGTGTGCACTTAACCAGATGTGCTACCACCTGGCCCCTGTAATATAATTTAAATTGTTTTAAAAATACATTTATTTTTTTAAAAATTTTGATGCCAGGGAATGAACCCAGGGAGGGGATGGGATATGGAGGACTGGTGTGGGAATTGTGCGAAGTTGTACCCCTCTTATCCTATGGTTTTGTCAATGTTTCCTTTTTAAAAATTAAAAATTAAAAAAACATATTTAAAAAAAAATTTGATGCCTGGTAATGAACCCAGGGCCTCCCATGTGCATGGTACTTTCCCTAAATAAGTAAGTCTTCCAGACTCTAGTTTTATTCTGTGCATTTAGAAATGGGAGGGGAAGGCAACAAGGGCAACAAGGAGACATCAGAACTCCAATCCACTATTCTTGGAGTGCCTTTGGTGCTATTCACAATGTTCTCATGTGATCAGATCAAACCCGGATGATCTTCACACTCAGTATTACTTCTCTGTTGCTTACTGCTAATATAAATTTAGATATGCCCTTGATGTAAGCAGTTTCTGATTTTGCCTATCTTATCCCTCTGATCACTTAAAATATATTTTGTTTTGAAGTAGATACCTTTAGGAAAAAACTCCCTTGGTTTTCTTTTATTTCCTTTTAAAAAAAATATTTACTGGATAGAGATAGCCAGAAATTAAGAGGAAAGGGGAGATAGAGAGGGAGAGAGACAGAGACACCTGCAGCCCTGCTTTACCACTCCTGAAGTTTTTCCCCTGTAGGTGGGTACTCGGGGTTTGAACCCGAATTCTTGTACATTGTAACATGTGCGCTCAGTCAGTTGTGCCACCATTAAGCTCTCAAAATCCCTTAGTTTTATTGAACTACCAGTAGAAATATAAAGACATTTATAAATTTTTCCTCTGTCATCTTTTATTAATTAGTACCTGGGTAATGTTTTCATGTTGAAATAGAAAATGGCTGAAGTGTATTAAATCCTGGCTTTAACTGCATATTTTAAATTATAATTACTCTGATCACAGTTACACATTTTGAAAGGATGCCTAACTTTGCAAATAATAAATGCCCCTTCAAATAGCTTAGTAATGCTTACAAGTATTTTTCCATGAAAAAGTTTGTATTCTAATAATAATTTTTGAACAGTATATATTTTGGCTAAGGGGGATTATGTCTGTATGGAGCGAGGACCTTGCACATATAGTTTTACTGTACCAGTGCTGTGTTCCCTCTCTTTCTCTCCCTCTCCCCATCCACCTCATCAACAAACCTGCCTCCTACATGTGTCATTTCAGTTCCCAACTGGCTTTTTCATCCATCCATCCATCCATCCATCCATCCATCCATCCATCCATCCATCCATCCATTCGTACATACATAGGGAGATACACCACAGTAAAAAAGCTGCTTCTAGTGTCAGTCTTTCCATGTGATGCTGGGACTTGAACCTGGGCCATAAGCAGGGCAAGGCTCATACCTTACCCAGTGAGCTATCTTTTCAGCACAGTAAATAATTATTTAAATATCAGTCACACTTTTAAATTTGGTTTAAACATTGTACTAAAAATATTTTGTCAATATTAGGAACTAATAAGCACACATTATTTCTGAGTTACTTTTATAGATAAAATAATGCTCTTGGAATTATAAGGTTTCAAAATTAAAGACAGCCCTTTTATAAATGTCTAAAATTATACAATGAGGAGGTGTTGTTAATTGTCTTAACAAATGGATATTTATATGGTACATCTGGTCCAATGCCTTTTTTAGGACAAAATAGTTTTAAATACAAAATTCAAATAATTCAAAATTCTTATGTTGAAACCTGTCAAATAATGAATAAACTGCAAATATTGTTGTAAAATTTTTTCCTAAGATATTTAGAAAGGAAATAGATATTCTTTCAGAGTGATTCAGTCTTACTCTCTTAAGAGAATATTTTGACACTGGAAGGTCAATTCTTTGACTCTTAGGGTACAAAATAAATATAAATCACATAAGTTAATATTATACAGATTTTGTTTGTATAAAGTATTATGTACATTCTGTTTTCATTGAAAGCTCAGATATTGCTTAGAAATTTTTAGTGAGAGTCGGGCAGTAGCACAGCAGGTTAAGTACACGTGGCGCAAAGCACAAGGACCGGCCTAAGGATGCTGGTTCGAGCCCCTGGCTCCCTACCCGTAGGAGTCACTTCACAGGTGGTGAAGCAGGTCTGCAAGTGTCTGTCTTTCTCTCTCCCTCTCTGTCTTCCCCTCTTCTCTCTATTTCTCTCTGTCCTATCCAACAATGACGACATCAATAACAATAATAACTACAACAATAAAAAAACAACAAAGGCAACAAAAGGGAATAAATAAATGTTTAAAAAATAAAAATAAATTAAAAAAAGAAATTTTTAGCATGTCTTATAGAAAGCACTAATTATTTTCTAGGCAGGTACTTTTTCTAATAGCAGTGAGAAAGTCCACTCAAGTTTATATATATATCGACTCCAACATAGATACTGTTTAAATAGACTTTATCTATGGTAAACATTAAAATATATCTTATAAACTGTTCCAAAATTATCAAGAAACATGTTTCATAATCAATGGGAGTGTTTTACATAGTGTATTCCTCTACAGAGTGTTGAGAAGTCTTTGAGATTTATTTATTACTAATACCAGTATTTTAATGTATAAATTGGGTAAAAACAAACCAACCCTATCATTCTTAAATCTCAATTTGCTCCAATTCTAATTGTGGTTATATATTAAACACTTTTGATAATTATTTTTCTACTTTCTCATTCATCAAATACACCAATAACTGTTATTACCCAGTTGGTCTGTGATATTTCCATGTCTTTGAAATAGCATTTATAAATTAGACAGTTTAGAAAATTATTGATTTACTGAAACATTATTTTAACTGAGATTTAGAATTTTTTTTCATTATAATTCATCAAGAGGAAGAGAAACTACAAAATTTATTTATCATTGCTTACTGTGAAATTCAGTACCACCATGACACCATCTCTTTAGATTACTGACTGATCAGAAATTAAAAACTAAGATGTGTTTTTTAAAATATTTATTTATTCCCTTTTGTTGCCCTTGTTGTTTTATTATTGTAGTTATTATTGTTGTCATCGTTGTTGGATAGGACAGAGAGAAATGGAGAGAGGAGGAGAAGACAGAGAGGGAGAGAGAAAGACAGACACCTGCAGACCTGCTTCACCGTCTGTGAAGCTACTCCTATGCAGGTGGGGAGTGGGGGACTCGAACCGGGATCCTTACGCAGGTCCTTGCGCTTTGCACCATGTGCGCTTAACCTGCTGAGCTACTGCCCAACTCCCAGATGTGTTCTAAAGTATATGTATGTGTCTGGTATTAGTTGCTTTTCTAATAAATCCTATTTCCATGTAACTTTATTCAGATTTTCACTCTCTCTTCAGCTCTTTTCAACTTTTACATAAATTTCTCTCCCAATTCTCAACATTTACTTCAGTAGTATACTTTATTTTGTTGTGACTTTCCAAAAAAGGTACATAAGAAGTTCCTTTATTTTCTACAACATACAAAATGATTCTTATAAAAAAGGATAACTGTGGATTATAGACCTTTTGATATTAATAGCACTACTTTGTGCAATTAGTCAGAGTTTCTGCTCCCCATCTGCAGGAGAGAAGCTTCATGAATGGTAAAGCAGGTGTGTGTGTGTCTTTCTCCCTCCTATCTGCCTGCCCCTCTTCTTTCAAGTATAATGGAAAGGAAAGGGAAAAATCTCTGGAAGTGATGTGAACAGCACTGAACCCCAGTAATAATCCAGGTGGCAATAAAAAATAAAAATAAATTGATTAATTAAAATTAGATCATAGACTTATATAATGACAGACAGCTATAAAGACAGAAACAGAATCTATCAATTGTATAGTTCATTCATAATAGTATCAATGCATTAAGTGTAGTAAAATTTGTCCTGAAGGCTTCCCATGAGAAGGAAGTGTTTTCACCTGACTGCAGACCTGGCATCTAGCCCACTTTCTGGGTGATCTTCCAGGTGTGAGCTTTCCCCACCCACCACCCCTCCTTTCTTTCCTGGAGGTGGTAGATAGATGTGGATTACACTGATAATTACATATGCACTGTCAGTTGCACACATGATTTGCATAACTGTGCTGTGCTGATTTCACCCATAAAGTCCCAATTCTGATGCCCCTGGTGCCTCTTTGTTAATCTTTCAATGAACGCTGGCTTTTTGCCCATAAGTTTAATATCCCACCCACTGAAATTTGACCAGGAGACAAAAAGCCTCTATAGTGGGTCTGTCATATGATTGCCAACTTGTTGAGCACATCTTTCCTCCTCACTCCATTCTAGAAAAAAAAACAACAACATTACATTCTCTTTATGTTCTGTATAAAATAAATGGAAATTTGTTTATAACATGTACAGTCTCATATTTCATAAATAGCAGTGGTCATGCTTATTTACATTTCAGGCAGTTATTTTTAGAGGGAATTTTTAATGAGAAGTCTTTCTTTTATAGCACATAACTCATCTGATGTAGCTCTTCACTTTGGTGCTGACATATTTCAGATCAGTTTACTGTTTGAACTTTCCTTCATGCCTTTCCCTTTTCTCAGGAGTTCTAAGGAAATGGGTAAGATTCATGGCACTCTTTGTCATTCTTTTCAGTTCTCTATAAGCCCTATTCTCATTCCCAGGTTTACTGGGTTTACTGGCACAGTTTTTCACTCTACGTGGATGTTGGCGAGAACTGCCTGAACTTTAGGCCATTTCACCTTTTCCTTCTGTGTCTCAGAGTCTGCAGAGTTGGCATGTTTAAACTTCATGGCAGAAGCTGAAGGACGGCAAGCCAACTTCATTACTCACTCCGTGTCCAAAAGGGCACATCACACTGTTTTGTTTTGTTTTTTCGAGTGTTTTTTAAGATGACCTCCACCCTTTCCTTTTATTTTTCATATTTGATCCGTGTATGTAAGTCAAAGAAACCTGTTCATCCACAACTTGTACTATCTTGCCAAATCTTAAAAAGAAAACTCCCAAATCATTGGAAATCATAGAAATAAGGTAACTAAGAGCCAATATATTTCATTATAAACATATAAAATATATTTATAATTAATACAGTTTTATTAACATCATAATCATCCATCACAGGGGTATCCCCTGCATTGTATAGAAATATAATGACAAGCACATATGTAAATGAAATATACTAAAATGAGACACTCAAAAGAAATCTTACTATATTCTTTTTTTTAAGTTTAAAAAAAATTTTTTTTAATGAAAAACTGCACAAGAATGAAATTTATAACTGCCCCCAAAGGATTCTCCTATTCTACCCCTAGCTATGGCCTAGATTTCATTTCATCTGCTTCTCTGGGAACCCAGTCAAGCCTTAGGCCACACCAAACCATACCAAGCTCAGCAGTGATCACAGGCCTTTAATCTCTAAATGCCTGTCATACTCCACCACTGCCTTTTTTAAGTTTTTTTTTTTTTTTAATTTTTCACCTTTTTGTTACCCTTGTTGTTTTATTGTTGTTGTAGTGATTATTGTTGTTGTTATTGTTGTTGTCATTGTTGGATAAGACAGAGAGAAATGGAGAGAGGAGGGGAAGATAGAGAGGGGGAGAGAAAGATAGACACCTGCTTTAGAAGTGACCCCCTGCAGGTGGTGAGCTGGGGACTGGAGCCGGGATCCTTACTCTGGTCCTTGGGCTTTGGGCCACGTGTGCTTAAACCGCTGTGCTACTACCCAACCCCAGAAATCTTACTATATTCTATTTTCACCTATATCCTTTCCATTGCATTGATTAAATTGAGCACTCTTAAAAACAACTGGAGAGTCAGATTTTAAGATTAGTATAGATCACAGGCTTTATTTTTTTAATTTCTACATTGGGGGATTAATGGTTTACAGTCAACAGTAAAATATAATATGCAGAAATGCATAATGTATAATGCAAAATGCAGAACATTTCCCAGTTTTCCACATAACAATACAACCCCTGCTAAGTCTCAGAACCTGATCCCCCTCCCCACCAACCCCAGAGTCTTTTCGTTTAGTGCAGTGCACCAAGATCACACACTTTATGATTGCTTATAATTGGTTTTGTTTCCAAGTAAATGTTAAGAGTTCTTGATAAAAATTGAAGTTAATGACTAGTACTTAATGGGCTCTTTATTTTTGTTACAAGCACTATTTTAAGACCCTTATTTTTCAAATAAGAGAAGTCAAATTTAAATAGAAGGATGCTACCTAACAGCCCCACAATCTGAATTTTTAGATATTATATATGGGCCCTTATGTCGTCTTTATTTCACTAAAGTTAGTATCCCCCCCTTCCCAACAATCCAACAATTGGGATTGGATTTAAAACATACATAAGTATTCACCACGGTAAAACGAAAAAAATGCTCTGTTCAGACTAACAGAAGTGTTTCCCAGTGTGCAAAGGGGCACACATATTCAAGAACTAGACAATAGGACTACATGTAAATTTACAGAAAAATTGAGTATTTTTGTGAGGGTACTTTCTAAAAATCATTTTCTGGCACAGTGAGAACCTTGCCCTTTTAAAATCATGTGCACATTTTAGGCAACTCCCAACATCATTAGGAAAACTAGAATATGAACTTTGCATTGCCTAATGCCTGAGTCTGTGCCTGCTTTCCTATCTGTTCTCCATATATTGACCAGTATCTAATTTTAAAAACAATGTATGTAAATCATGCCATTCCTCAAATTAAATTCTTTCTGTGGTTTCCTCTTGCTCTCATAAGATCAGCTTCCCATGACCAGTGAACACACTACAGATTAGTTTGTGATCTTTTGCCACTTGAGGCCCCTTTATTTTTTCTTACCCTAGTACTTCTACACTGATGATAGTATCTGTCTCTACCTTTATTTTTTCTTACCATAGTACTTCTACACTGATGATAGCATCTGTCTCTACCTTTATTTCTTTTCCATATTCTTGGTATAGTTGTCTCACTATCTTTCAGACATTTGCTCAGATATCACCTCCTTGGATATAGTGTCTTTCCATAAGTAACCTACCTCAAGCACTCTGGTAATTATTCTCAATCTTGCTGTCTGTATCTTAATATCTTGGAGAACTTGACTAAGAATCTTGATTCTCTTGTTGCCTGTTCATGTTGCCTGTCTCTTTCCACTTGCGTGTCAGTTCTGTGAGATCAGTACTGTACTTCCTCTGTTTTATAATTATATCCCCAGCTCGTTGAGTGGTGCCTGGTACTTGGGTATAGTAAAACTTATTTTGTTTAATTGAATAAGTAGGACATTACAATCTATCAATATTATCCTTGTTCTAAATAATACTGACTTGTTACAATTTCTAGAATCAACTAATACATATTTATCAAATTAATAAATCACAAATCTACATCTACTTAGGTATTTTTCTTGTGAAATTATATGTAGCTCAAGAGGGCTCTTTCAGTCCTCAATGGACATAAAACACATGGATGGTAGACTCTATGAACTGGAAACCATCAGCACCATTGACAAGTTTTTAAAAGTTTTAATGATGAACTTACATTTATTCATTCAGAATTCTTTTTTGGGTATCTATATGTCCCAGGCAATTTTCTAGGATCTGAAATGCAGCAGCAAAGATAAATAGATTGCAGTGTGGACCTTAGCATTTTGGTGAGGGGAGATGACAATATATAGCAAATTTTATAAATAAATTGTAAATTATTTTAGAATATCATAAATGCTATGGGTTGGTGATATCTATTGAGCATTTATAGTATGACAATTTCTATGTTAAGTTTTATGGGCAGGAGTAAATAGTATAATGATTACACAAAGAGACTCTCATGCCTGAAGTTCCAAAGTCCCAGGCTTATAGGGATCCCTGCACAACCATAAGCCAGAGCTGAGCAGTGCTCTGATGTAAAAAACTGAAATAAATAAAAACTTTCATTTAAGCTTTTCATTTAAAAGTTTTCATTAAAACTTTTCATTTAAGCTTTTAAAAACTTCTTACAAAATTCTAATTTTGGTTCAATGTTTCCTCATTTAACTTAGGGTTCACAAACAGTTGGATGACTTAGGCGTATAATCTGAAAGTCATGTACAAAACCATATTATGGTTGTATGTTTGTATGTACATGTGTATACATGTTTTGTACATATATGATGTGTATATACACATACTTTACATTTGAATACTCCAATAGTTGGAACAATTTACCTTCTTCTGAATTGAATGGGTATCTTTGAAATCCAGATTTTTGTTTATTTGGGAACTCATAGCAATCAGAGTTTCTTACCTATTATCTTACTTACTTGTCATTATTAGAAATATAGTTTGGAGGAATAAGTCATATCAAAAGTAAAGTTTATGTAACTGGGTTATTAATATAGTCAGTATGCCTCGAAACTTCTTACATGATTTTCTGTTTTTTACCTTTATTTGCTATTTAATTATTTATTGGATAGAGACAAAAATAAAAAGAAAGAGGGAGATAGAAAAAGGGAGACCTGGGCCAGGTGGTGGTGCACCCAGTTAAGCAAACATATTACCTAGCTCCAGGATGCAGGTTCTAGCCACTGCTCCCCACCTGCAGGGGGATGGTTCATGAGCAGTGAAGTAGGTCTGCAGGTGTCTGTCTTTTTCTTTGCTTCTCTATCTCCCCTCCCCTCTCAATTTCTCTCTGTCCTATCAAGTAAAATTTAAAAATAAAAGGAAAAATGGCCACTAGGAGCAGTAGATTTGTCGTGCTGGCACTGTGCTCAGTGATACCCTGGTTGCAGTAAACAATAACATAAGGAAAGAGAAGGGGAGAGCCAGAGAGACAGCTGCAGCATTGCTTCACTCCTTGTAAAGCTTCCTCCCTGTAGGTAGAGACCAGTGGCTTGGACCTGGATACTTGCACATTATAGTATGTGCCACTAATCAAATGTGTATCTGCTGAACCGTCTATTTACCTTTTATTCCTCATGATGAATGTTTGGAGTATTTATAATAATCAAGTAGTACAATAATGTATTTGCCATATGTCTTAGGCTAGTATCATCTTCATGCCGTATAATAGCTTTTATACATAATTTCTAATGATAATCAATAAATTAGTTTAAAAACCTGTATTATTTACTTTGAGACAAGTGAGTATCCCTTTGAATTCAGTGCTATATGAATATCATGTTTATTATTTTCAGTATACTTACCACACTTTAGGCAACTAGTAAATATCTATGGTGTAAATAAATAACTACTTTGTCTATATTTTTACTGATAGCAAAAACTCTGAGGAGATTTGGTTACCTATCTCCATTTATTTTTCTTTCATAAACAAATATAAAATAAATATAACATGAAATGTTATGCAGTAGAGTCTTGGAAGCATAACACTCACACTGCCAAAATATTTCACAATGTATATATTGTTTAATTCCATTTAGCTTCCTTATATTTGTTGTTCACTTAAAAAAAAAATCTGGTGAAACTTGTTATTTAAACAAAGTAATAGAAAGGCTGATGCCAAAGTTTTTCACTCTTATGAAAATAGCCTTACATGAGACTTTTTTCAATTGTCCTTAATTATTTCCCACAAGGAGCTAAGAAAATAGTAGATTCTTTTACTCTCAAGTATTTGTGGTAGTTCTTATTTGAAAAAGCTTTCCTTGGCATATTGCACCAAAGTAAAAGAGTCTGGGGTGGGTGGGTGGGTGTGTGTGGGGGGAGAATACAGATCCAAAAAGGATGACAGAGGACCTAGTGGGGGTTGTATTGTTGTATGGAAAACTGGGAAATGTTATGCATGTACAAACTATTGTATTTACTGTCGAATATAAAACATTAAAATGAAAGGGATTATTTGACCAACTAAGTAATGCTGACTCTGAAACACATGTATTATTCTTGGTTGAGTTAATAGTACCTGGACTTGTCCATTAAATATAAGGCAAATAAATCTAAAAAGAATTATATGTACTTTCTCAGTCTTAGCACAAGACTATAAAAGTACAGCAAAGTGCATTAATGCCAGCAAAGTATCTCTATTTGATTACCATAAAGTAGTGTTTTTTTAATATGTCTATAGAAAAATATTTACTTGGGATATTGATAGTTGTTAATATACTTGTAAAATTATTTTTAAGTGTGAGTAAATGCTTGGTTAAACAGATTTGTTTGCTTGTTTTGTTTTTGCATCTTATCATCATAAAGACTCTTTATTGTGAATCATAATTTAAATTCAAATTTCTATGACTGTCCTGACTCACAGACTTTTTGAACATTTAATATCCCTCTTTCCCCCAGCTGTCATTGGTAAACTCAGCCTAGAGAGAAAGTTATTTTACAGTAATAATTTTTGGCAGGCATCTAATTATATTGCAATGATATAGAGTAACAGAAAGTCTCTTTGAAAAACAGCTCACTGTTCAGTGAGGGATTTGATTCCTTTCTAAAATATTCACTTCCTACTTAAACATTTTATGAAAAAAAAAATCTTGTCATTAGCACTTCTAAAGATTTAGAAAAAACAGATGTGGGTATTTCTTTAAAAATTCAGTGTCAGGCAAAATTAAACCAACAACTTGGAACTTTTAGTAAAATAGACGACAAAGGAGAAAATTACAGTATAAGCCACATTTATATGAGAACAACTAAAACATCAAAAATCATAAATTATATATTTAGAAAACTCAAAAGAGTATTGGCGATAATAGATACAGTGATGGAACATATTGATGAGAAAGAAAATAGTAAAATACAGTTGATAAATATTTATAGGCATTGTGAGTAATGTGGAAGGGCAGGCAGTTATTTTTATTTAATATTCACTAAGGTAAATTTAAAAAGTACAGATTACAAAGTATTGCCTAGCATATAGGTTCATATGTACCTTAGATCTCAGTAATATTTTCCACATTATCTTTAGATTTAAAAAGAAATACTTAACAGTTAACTTACTAATGGTCATATTCAGTCAATGTAGCTATTTCTTTCCTTGCAACTGTATAGCCATTTGAACAAAACAATACACATAATTTGAAAGGCAAAATAAACAAATTCAATTACTTAATAATGGGATTGTACACATTGCTGGTTATAGTACAGCTTTCCAAATTTTAGGATCGTATTTACACAGTCCTTTTTTTATTTCTTGTTCTACAGTGATGGTGATTTTCACCTACTTCTTATTTTATGTTGCAGCAAAGGCTAAAACTTAGCTACACAAAGATATGAAATTATTTAAAGGAATGTAATCTGATATACTGAAACTTTGAGCAAGTGGTTTGCATGGTGTCTGAGTGGTGTTAAATTTTATTTCCATCAAATTTTTCAAAAATCCTCTGCTTAAAATAACCTAAGAGTCTGTATCACTGATCCTAATGTGTCTTGCCACAGCTAAAAATCACAGGCATAGCACATTAGTAAAGAATTTATTATTTTAATGGCAGTACTGACTGTTGAGAATGTGGTGAAATGAATGGCTCTCTATATGTGTGACTGAACCTACAGAACTTTTTTTCTGAAGCAGGAGAATAGCAATAGGATTCAAGATTATTGAAAGTGTTTCTATAGAAGACTTTACAATAAAAAGGGGGCACTAATTCAGGTAAAGTGTAATTAATGGACACTAAAACCAAAATTAATATATCAGTTGAGTCACATTCAGTCTGCATGTTCAAATTATTTGATAATACTATTAACAGCAGCCAAGTAAATTACATATTACATTTATAGAATTTGCATTTTATATACAGGAAAGTGTATACATTTAATTTTACTTCAAGGAAAGTGAATATGATGTCTACAGAATACCCTGTTCATTTTATGTGTTGTGACAAATCATAAATATATTTTTATGTATATGTGTTTCTTTGCATGACTATGTGTATAAACATACATATATCTATATAATGATTAAAACCCCACATGTATTAGTGCAATTGTAATTTGTTTTATAGGTTTCACTAGGATAACACTTGAAGTGACATATTTCAAGGAAATATAAGTGAACAAGACTTGGTTGTGCTATATACCTTCATAACACCCTATGAATTTATGGTAAACACTCCTATTTCAAAATTCTTTATGGCTATTTACGTTGCTCTTCCTTTAGAATAGGTATTTGGAGTTTTTAAGTGTATAGGGACAGGTATTTCTCTTTTTTTAAAGTTATATATATTTTTAATTTCCAGTACCTTTCAGTGACAGAGAAAATAGTAGTGCATGCCAGCAATTTTTCAAAGAATGGCCAGTTTTCTTTTTATTACAATCTAAAATTTTATTTTTTATTCATTTGTCTTCTCTGTCTGCCACATATGAAATGAAATTGTATTCTGTATGTTATATCTCATTTATTTCACTAGCCATAAAACTATATCCATCCATGTTTTTGAAAACTAGAATCTTTTTTTTTTGGCATATTATTACTTCATTGTTTGTGCATATTACATCTTCTTTATCTTTTATGTACCTCAATAAGTAATTCATTGTTAGAGTCACTAATCTTTATCTGTATATATCTCCAAGGGATTATATTGACAGTTCTCACTATTTTAGTGTGGGATTTATGTGAGCCACCTTATGTCAAAGAAAAGACTACATTTTAACATGGAAAAACTTGGAAACATTGGACACGCTTTTCATGTCTTAGAATTCTTATTCTTTTAATATTTCTTAGAACTATAATTATAAGAAGTTATTTCAACTACCTGATATGAATCACTAATGAAATTTACAAAGCTACTGTTACTTCTTTTTTAGCATTTAATGCAATTTAAAATAAAACTTTTGGGTTATGGAGATAGCATAATGGTTATACAAAATGACTTCCATGACCTAGGCTCTGATGTCCCAGATTCAATTCCCATGCCACCATAAGCCAGAACTGAGCAATGCTTTGGTCAAAAAAAAAATTACATAAATAAGATATAACTTTTGCTGCCAACCATAATGAAACAATAGTAACTAGAGCCAGCCTCTTGCCTTAAACATCTGAAATACTTGATAAACTATATTAAGTTATTTTAAACATTGAACATTAGGTATTGAAATACTGTTACCACTGAGATAAGAAAAGCAAAAGTGGTGTGACCTATTGTTACTCATCCTTATTTCCTAGAGGTACTTTCTAGGCAATAGCTCAGGGACTGTAAATCCAAACAGCAGGGAACCAATCTATCAATTAAGGAGATATAGATAATAGTCCAGAAAGACCTTTACACTTAGTGTGTACAAGAAGATCAGAAATGAAGAAGTACACAGATAGTGTTCTACAGTTTTGCCAAGTGTCCCCTTGATATTTTGGGTTAAATAATAATCCACTTACATGTGTGAGAAAACTGCCTGAAGCTGTAAATAGAAGCACCAGAAAACAGAATTCCAAACAATATGTGGAGTTCATGCAGAACCTGGAATAGTTAATTTTCACCAGCTGTTGTGGAAAGATTTTGTAGTGTTCAAGGCACCAAGTAAAGTTCTCAAAATGTTGGTTTAGTACTAGGGCTAAATTAACCTCTAGATTAAAACATGCTCTGTATCTGCCTTAAAGCATAAAAGCACACATCAAAAGAGCTCAATTGAATTTAGTAATGTAATAGCATATCTGAGTAAGTCAGTCATCTAGACTTTAAAGAAATGCAGCAAAACGGGAATCTGGCAGCAGCGCAGCGGATTAAACACACTTGGGGCAAAGCACAAGGACCAGAGTAAGGACCGCAGTTCAAGCCCCAGGCTCCCCACCTGTAGGGGCGTCGCTTCACAGGCCGTGAAGCAGGTCTCCAAGTGTCTTTCTCTCCCCCTCTCTGTCTTCCTCTCCTCTCTCCATTTCTCTCTGTCCTAACAACGACGACATCAACAATAACAGCAATAATAACTACAACACCAATAAAAAGCAGTAAGGTCAACAAAAGGGAAAATAAATAAATATAAAAAATTTTTAAAATACTTAAAAAATAAAAAAGAAATGCACGAAAACTTAGAACTCATTACTATAAAACTCACACTATCAGTATTCCATTAAAATCAACATATATACAAATAAATGGAAAATATTCACAGTCTGTAGAGATAAACACACCCAGAAATTAGTAAATAGAATTTGTAGACAATGTTGACAAAACTACTACTCTTTATGTTCAGAAATGTAAAGATTAACATGGTATGAACAGAAAGGATAGTTGGAAGAAATGTATACCATTAAGTGCCTACATTATAAAAGAAGAAAGGTCTCAAACTAATTAAGTGAGCTTTCTTAACAAATCACAAAGGAAAACGTGGGAAATAAGAGAATAGTGATAAAGGCACATATTCATGAAAGAGAAACAAAGAGAAAAATCAATGAAGTAGAAAATTGGATCGACCTTCCCGTGGTGCATCCCGTGAGTACCCATTCATTGGGGAAACTGACGATCCTTCCTAGCCGACTAAATCCACATGGATCCCAGTCACTTTCAAAGCCAGCAACAAGCAGCTCCTGACAGCTTTCAACCTGACGCTCTTGACTGGCTACGGAAGAAGGGCAAACGCTAGAAGAAGAAGTAGAAAACATGAAATGATCAAGAAAATAGATTAACCTCTATTCAAGATACATGTAAATAAAGAGAAACACTCAGTTGCCACCATCAGAAATGGTAATGCAACAAGGCTAAAACTTTTATAATTATTGGCAGCATGACATGGGAATATTATGAACAAGTTTGTGTGAACAAATTCTAATAAGTAAAATGAGCACAAGAACTGTTGAAGCTTATTCAAGAGGAAATACATATTCTTTTCATAAAAATAATGTAAATAGCTTTACATATAAATTCAAACAAACTTTTAAATGAAGAAATAACCTAAAAACATAATCCTTGAAGAATGTAATGTAGAACAATTTCCAAATGAGTTGCATGAATATAACATTACCAAAAGTATTATAATAAAAATATATAGCTATACCCCTCATAAAAATAAGCAAAATTGTAGTTTTAATAGATTTCTTAAAATTTTTAACATTCTTTGCCACTCATCTGTTATTGGACAACTGGATTACTTTGACATTTGAGTTACTACAAATTGTGCTGTATGAACATAGATGTACATACATCTCTTCAGATAGATGATTTTGTTTTCTTTGGATAAACTCCAAGGAGAGAAATTGCTGCGTATTAGTCTATGCCCATTTCTAGTGTTCTGAGAAACCTCTAAAGTTTTTTGTTTTTTTTCCCCACACCAGCAGTGTATAAGGATTCCTTTTCCCTACATCCTCTCCAATATTTGCTGTTTCTGTCTTTTCTAATGTATGACATTTTCATAGGTATAAAGTGCTCTCTCACTTTTTTCTGTATTTGTACTTCTCAGGTTTTGAATAATTTTTCATATGTTGGACCTCTGAATCTCATCTTTGATTAAGAGTCTGCACAAGATCTTTCCCCATTTTTAATGGGTTGTTTCCTTTTTTGTTGCTGAATTTAGTATTTAAGGAGTATTAACAAATGAATAAATAATAAATTTAATAAACATTTAAGTATTTATTTATTTTGAATAAAGACAGAGACATAGAAAAGGAAAGAGGAGACAGGGAGTGAAACAAAGAGATAACTGCAACATTGCTTCACCACTGGGGAAGCTTTGCCCCTGGGGACTGGAGGCTTGAACTGAGTTCCTTTCACACTGTAATGAGTGCATTCAACAGGTGTGCCATCACCCAGCCCCTCGAGTTCTTTATATTTTTTGTTTATTAGTTCTTTATCTGATATAGGGTGTAGAAAGATCAATTCTGTAGGGCATCTTTAGATTTTGTTAGTTTCCTTTACTGTGCATCTTTTCAGTTTGATGTAATGCCACTTATTTATTTTTGGTTTTCTTGCAACTGGATTGGAGGTTTTGAACATTTCGAAAGCATAGATTGTGAAGCGTCCTGCCTATGATTTCCTCTATGTATTTAGTGGTTTCTTTGAATTGGACCAGCCACATGTCACCATACACAAAAGCCAACTCCAAGTGGATCAAAGACATTAAAAATAATAAAAATACATTGAGATAAGGATGGAAAACACTTCGCCTGGTATAGCATGCTTCACCATGCACAAGGCCCCGAAATGGAGCCCTGGTATCACTTTGGAGCATCATGACACTAAAGGCGACACCAAAGATGGTGGAGCTATACTGTGGTACTTTTCTGTCTCCTCCCTCCCCCTCCATCCCTCCTATCCCCGAAATAAAGAGGAATAAGCTAGAGAGATAATTCACAGGGCCAAGTGGTGGCACACCTAGTTGAGCACACATATTACAATGCGCAAGGATCTGGGTTCAAGCTCCCAGTCACCCCCCCTGCAAGGGGAAAGCTTTGTTAGTGGTAAAGCAGTGTTGCAGGTGTCTCTCTGCCTCTCCCTTTGTATCACCTTGTTCCCTCTCGATTTCTGGATGTCTATACAATAAGTAAATATTTAAAAAATAAATAAGAAATATTAAATTAATTAAAAAGAGAAAGCTAATTCACTGGATAGTGAATTAGCCGTCTTGACAGTCATGTGGCCTAGGCTCAAAGGCCAGCACCATGTGGAATGTGATAAGGTAACAGAGGAAGTTCCAGAACTTTGTGTCTCTATATCTTAATGAAAAAAATGGAAGGGGACAGTGAAGTCATGCATGCATGAAAAGAGAGAAGGGAGGGAATGGATGGATGGATGGATGGATGGATGGATGGATGGATGGATGGATGATGGATGGATGGATGGGTGGATGGATGGATGGATGGATGGATCGATCAATCGATGGCTAGGTGGATGGGTGGATGGTGGGATGGTATGTATATTATAGGCAGGCAAGCAACAACCAAAGACCTTCATGGGAGTAGTGGCATCATGACTGTGTGAGTCTCATGTGCTGGATAAAATATAGAGATAATTTTATGAAATGTTTAAAGAAAAATTAAAGTGATGATGTTCAAAATTGACTGAGATAATTTAAAGATGACTTAATTTATGAAGTGATAGAGCATAGCCATGGCTTAAAAGCCACATTGCTCCTCAGGTGTTAGTTCTCCTATATAATTAGTTGAGCCTATCTGTTCTTGGAAATTCCAGCAAAAATCTGAGCACTGATTTCAAATTTGCTTGGAAATACAAAATAAATCAGTCAAAATAATGTGGAAAAATAAGTTAGAAAACTTCTACTACCAGGGCCAGGTAGTGGAGCACCTGGTTGAGCACATGTTTCAATGTACAAGAACCCAGGTTCAAGTCCCCTGGCCCTCACCTGCAGGAAAAAAGCTTTCACCAGTGATGAAACAGGGCTTCAGGTGTTTCTCTATCTACCTTTCTATCTCCCCCTCCCTTTCAATTTCTGGCTGTCTCTATTAAATAACTTAAGATAATCTTTTTTAAAAAAGTCAAGGAAAACTCCAAAGTAAAAAGAAAGAAAAAAAACTTACCTATGTGATTTGAAGACTACTAACAAAGGGGCTACTGTTTAGGTTTAAGTTTATATACAATGATTAATGGATTGGAGAGTTTAGAAATAATCCCAAAGAAAGCTAATTTTAATATTCCTGATTTGATTTAAGGAAAGAATAATATTTTCTACAATTGGACTTGAACAGTTACATGATAAAGGCTTTACCTTGTATTACATAAAACAGTTAAGTTGAATGAGGCACAAATTTCAATATAAAAGTAAAAAAAGGCTTCTTAATGAAAACAAAGGATACAGTTAGTGAGACATTTGGTTAGTAAGCATTATTATAAGTATAATTGAAATAGAAAACCTAGAAGAAAATATTGAGATATTAGATCATCAAAACTCAACAATCTGGTCTTCAAAAGAAACTTAAAAACAACAACCAGCACATGGCGCAAAACACGAGGACCTTTGTAAGGATCCTGGTTGGATCTCCTGGCTCCCCACCTGCATCGGGGTCACTTCATGGCAGGTGAAGCAGGTCTGCAGGTGTCTTTCTCTCCCCCCTCTCTAGCTTCCCCTCCTCTCTGGATTTCTCTCTGTCCTGTTCAACAACAACAACAATGCAACAATAACAACAACAAAGGCAACAAAATGGGAAAAAAGGCTCCCAGGAGCAGTGGATTTGTAGTGCCGGCACTGAGAACCCTGGTGGCAAAAACAAACAAACAAATAAACAAATAAAAAAAGGGAAATCAACACACTCAGACAAAGCATTTTCAAAATATACCCACGAAAAGACTTGTACTAGCCAGAGAAGAACACTTTGGTCTTGAACTTCCAACCTCCAGCCCTATAAGAAAATTAATTTCTGCCTATAAAGCCACCCAGTCTGCAGTATTTTGTTTAGGCATCTTGAGCAAGCTAAGAGGGAAATGGAAAGATAGAAATAGGAGAGGGAGAAGAAAGGAAAGAACAGAAAAGACATCAGAATATGTAAAAAAAAAAATCTTTGTAATAGACATTTGATTGAATATGACATAGGTTGGTGGCAAATTAAAACATAAACATCTTGAGGTATTAACTACCTACTTGATAGATTTTTAAAAATTAGCAGTAAAGTGTTCACACACACACACACGTATATAGAACAATTGTATCTCTATTGGTAGTATAAAGGTGGTGATTTTGCCATTTGAAAAACATTTAAGTAGTTCTTACAGAGTTAATCAGATATTTACCCATATGTCCCAGTAGTTGCACGTCAAGGTATTTATTCAAGACAAATGAAAATATTTGCCTATGCAAGCGTTTACCTGCACATGTTCATGAGAGTTTTATTCCTTGTAGACATAAATTAGAAACAAACCCAATTAGTGAATGGACAAGCAGCTATAGTATACTCACACAATAAAATACTGTTCAGCAACAAAAAAATAATAAGCTACAAATATAAGCAATAATATAAATAAATATCAAAATCAATATTCTAAGTAAAAGAAACCAAACTTACTGCATAACTCAATTTATATCAAATTCTATAGAAGATAAATGGTAGTTACAGGAACAGATGCATAGTTGCCATGGTCTGAGTATGGGGATGTGAACAGAGAGAGAGGAGCAAGAAAGAAATTTGTACATTGATAGAAGCTATCTAAATGGTGTGCTGGTCATTCAAGTGTACTTATTTCTAAAACCTTTGAATTGCAGCTCTAAAGTGGGTGTATTTTATTTTAATTATATCCAATAAAGATGATGTTAAAAGCAAAATGAAAATCTGCATGTATTCAAGGGCAGCAAATGCTGATTGGATGTGTCAATATTAAACTATTATCATGTCACCAAGCCATACTTTATCCAGTCAGAAAAATGGCAACTATAAACAGCTTTACTTCTCAACCTCTTTGCCTTTTCTTTAAGATTTCTCAGTGAAAGTTGTATAATAACTCTAGCTGTCTTTGACAACATGCTACAAGTATGTGTAATTGTAACTTAGGGTGTTCTTGGGGGGAAATGGCAAAGATAATCTCCCACAATCAACAACATGGGAAATCATTTAACTTTTTACTGTTTAAATAATTCATCTTCATACTCTTTTTTTAATGTGAAATAACACTAACTAGCCCTCCAGAAAGATTACAAGTAGCACAACTTGAAATCTACAAAAACTTGCTCAGTATAATTTTTTCTACTTGAATTTTAGAATTTAGACACACAGAACTGTTGATACAAAGTTTATTGAAAATTTTCTTAGTGTCCTCAAAATACACAACATACGATAACATATGATAGGAAACTTCCACACCAGAGTAGATACTTCTTTTTTATGTCGTTACCAATAACACATGTTGCTTTATCCAGAGTTTTTCAGATTTTATCCAAAAATTTCTTAGAAAGTCAAGTTCAATTCTTGATAATGAATATAGGATGATTATAGTAAAGTAAGACAAGCATTCTTCATCTTAAAAAGGCAACTTTTTACTCACTATAAGAGTTGACTATTTATAGTCATTATAAGAGTGATTTAGAGTTTTGTATATAGCCATTTTTCCTTTATTGAGGATTAATGGTTTACAGTCAACAGTAAAAAATAGAGTGGTTTGTACATGTGTAGCCATTGTTTTTTCACCTTCACAGTACTAACAATTACTTAAGGTTTGTTAAATCCATGACACTTTTGAGAACTATTTCTAAGATTAACATAGTATGCAAAGATCTGCATTTTTAACAGAAATTCCAATTTCAATATAAGTGGCCTACACTTCACATTTTAAAAACTGTTGAAATAGTTCTCATGTTGAAAATGGTTAAGCTCAAACATGCTAGGCTATAGGTAGGGGGTGTTGTATTATTATAGACAAAACCATCAGGTAGAATAGAAAAGAAAATGGGACATATGCAAGTTTTCATTTTCACAAATTCCAATGTCTTACAAATCCTTAATTACTTTTTTTTTTTTGTGACTAAGTGTTCCTAATCTCTCACACTTCTAACTTGCTAAAATAGAAAATTATGGTACGACCTTTTAAAAAACATATCATACCAGCATTAAAACATGATGAAATAAAAACTTATTGTCTCTACTTCTTAATCTGCTGAAATCACATCAGACATCTATAGAAGTGTAAGATCAAAGGCAGTGGAAAAGGATAAAAATGGTAATCAAGAAGATGGAAAGCAGAAAGAGAAATAGCAACAAAAAACTATAGAACCTTTAATGAACATAATGGGAAATAAAGTGCAAGTAGTAAACTAGTTAATGCCAGAGAACTCTGAAAAGTCCCTGGGCTTGGAATGGGACTGTTAAAGGCAGAAATGAAGCTGTAGACTAAATATAGAGGGATTTCAAAATCTGTATACAAAACAGACCACAGAACCACTCCCCAATCCACAGTCAACCAACTAATCCCCATCTCTACCATACTAGAAAATAAATGTTTATTTCTTGGAGATGTTGAATTGGGAAGGTTCTGGTTTAGGAACTGCAGGAAAATTAAAGGGTAAATGGGGAAAACAAAGAATTGAAAGCAGGAAGATTATGTAAAAGTCTGCAGTTGAAGATTTAGATTCTAACCCTTTCCTTGTCTTACAAAATACTAACTAACATCCAGTTCCATATGCCTCTTGGGTCTGGAAATTAAAGGCATCTTCTCTATGAGAAATGAAATATCCAAGAGAAAAGGCATATGAGGGTGGAGGGCAACATGGGGGGGGGGTGGAGACATTCTTACTTGATCTTTAGACAATAGCTAGTTTGACATGATAACTCTACCACAGTCCAGCATTAGTTTGTAAGTCTCACCTGTTTTCTCAGAACCACTGGTAGGTGTTTTAGTTTAATAGCTTAACTTCACTGTTAATTATTAATGAAAAATATTTAGGCATATTCCATATATATATATATACATATATATATATGTATATATATATATATACATATATATATATGTATATATATATATATATATATATACCAATACACTGTTCAGCTTTAGTTTATGGTAGTGCAGGGGACTAAACCTGGGACTTTTGAGCCTCAGGTGTGGGAGTCTTTCTGAATAACCATTGTCCTACTTCTATGACTTTTCAAGATCCTCAGCCTCCTCAGACATTTGCTTTTAAGGAAAAGTTCTAGTATATAAGGACCTATATAAAAATGTTAAAAAGTAAAAGAAAAAAATATGAGTAAAAAATTATAGGCAAAAATGGCTCAGAAAGATAAGTTCTTTTTAAATTTTTTATTATTATATTTATTTATTTATTGGATAGAGACAGTCAGAAGTTGAGAGGGAAGGGGGAGATAGAGAGGAAGAGAGACAGAGAGACACCTGCAGCCCTGCTTCACCACTTGCAAAGCTTTCCTCTTGCAGGTGGGGACTGAGGGCTCAAACCTGGGTCCTTGTGCACTATAATAATGTGTGTTCAACCAGGTGCTCCACCACCTGGCTTCCAGAAATATAAGTTCTTAAGACTGATTAAAACCCCAGAATCCTATAACTACAGCATATATATGTAGTAAAGTAAGAAAAGAGACTAAGACACAAAGAAAAAGGACTAAGAAGCAAACTGAATAGTACCTAGTTCTAAAATCTTACCCTAGTTCTAAAATCTGGGGGAAAACATTATGAAACAGCAGAAATAATAATTTTTTGTAGTTGTGGAACATTTGAATATATATTGTCCAGTAAGAGAAGCAAATTGTGAGAGTAGATAAAGTGAACAAGCTGTGATGGATATAGAGATTGGAATTATACTTAACCCTAAAGGTAAGAAGAAATCTTGTCTTTGACAACGATTTCTTCCAATGGCTGGAACTAGAGGGGATCATGCTAAGTAAAACAAGTCAAAAGGGGAAAGACAAGTAAAAAGTAATGTCACTCTATGTTGGATCCAAGAAGTAAGGCAAAAAATAATGATAATAAATAGAATGAAACCTATATAAACCTTCAGATCTTCTCTTCAGTCTGAGGTTACTAATGGATAGTGGGAATAGGACTATGAGCAAAAGAGCCTGATTCCCTTCGGTAGAGTGACGGGACAATCTGGATGTGTGGTGAGTATGGTGTGCTTGTGGATACTTTTATGAGATGTGAAATTGTACCCATGAATCAGTAGACTTGTAAAACTTTTCCTCAGTGCATATCAATTAAAAAGAGAGGGGGAAAGAAGAAAAATGAAAAGTATATAAAATGACTCAATTTCATAACAAAAATGTATCTTTGCATACATAAAAAGTACAAGAAAATGAAATAGAAGTGTTAAAGATAGTTATCATTGGATGAACCATGAGTAATTTGTGGGGAATTTTAATTTCAGATTTTTCTATTTGGATGTACTGATAAATGATTAGAAATAAGTTAAGGAAAATCAGTTGGAGAAAAATATGTAAAGAGTTATGAAATGACCTCATTTATGAAAGCTCCACTTACTAATTTTTTCTTTGAACAGGTCACCATACTATTTGTAAGTTTCAAATTTATCTAAAATACTACGATGATTTCTTAGGAAGACCAGTTGAACATGGGATCTCAAAATTAATGTATAAATAGCCTCATCTAGTACGAGTTAAAATGTATGTTTCCTAAGTATAAAGGTCAACAGCTTTATGGTTCTTTAGTGGAGAATAATCGAGTCACTTGTAAATGGAATATAATTTAGTAGGTTGGAAATGGATGACTAGCATTTCAAGTGGTAGAATTTTTATGAAGTTATTCCAGAATAAACCAAGACTCTGAAGTATAAAGACACTGGTAGTTTTAGTGTGATCATGGAATAAATGATAAGATATACACTTTGCAGTTATATAGTACAGAGTGTTGAATTTGAGATAAAAGATATTTGAATTTCGTTCAATAGAATAGTCGCTGGACGTTGAAGAAAGCAGTAAAAAAGAATGATGCATGATAAGAAAACAGTTGGTTTGTTGCACCAAAGTAAAAGACTCTGGGTTGGATGGGTGGGGAGAATACAGATCCAAGAAGGATAACAGAGGACCTAGTGGGGGTTGTATTGAAAACTGGGAAATGTTATGCATGTACAAACTATTGTATTTACTGTTGAATGTAAAGCGTTATTACCCAGTAAAGAAATTAAAAAAAAGAAAGAAAACAGTTGGTGATGTTTGTGCACTAAAGCTATAACAAAAGACTTTAACTAGGATTCTAAAAGTAGGAATGAAAAGAAAAAAATAGACTGTAGAATTTAACAAAAATTTTTTAATATGGGGAAAAGGTAGGAAATGATGAAATAAGTGAATACTTTGTTGTGAGTCTGATTTAAAACAATGGTAACAATAGCACAAAAGTACAGCCAACAGAATGAAGTCATTGTGAGGATGATGATTTGGGATATGTTGAAAAAACAAGTGTGATGCTGTGTACAAATGGCATTTGGAAGAATGAATTTGCAATGTAGTCATTTAATGAATACATAGTATCGCCTGTGTGTAATGATTGCTATAAGTACTATCAATTAACAACTGAGTGAAACATAGCCTATGTCCTTATGACAGAGCTTATCATTTGAACTAGTAAAATGTGTAACTATCAAATAAGTACAATGCAGTTGTCATAAATAATGGTTCAACGGAGGGTTCACAGAGTGCTGGGAAGAATTGAGAAGATGATGGGGGGGTCACAGAATCTGATCCTAGGAGATTTAAGATACATGAATGTTTGATAGTGACCAAGAAGTCATGAAGATAATAGAATTCGTTAGAGTCCACTGTATTTTCTGCTTCAGAGTTGGTTGGTGTCTTTTTAAAGGTCCTTCAGTAGTATCAGAGTGAAAGTGTTTAAGGTAGTGATCAGGTGCAATAATGATGCTTATAAAATTGAAAACGTAAAAATACTAGTCTGCTTCTGTGAATTTATAGTGGACATACAAACTCATATACTTGTAATTATCATAATTATAGACTCATCCAGGGAGTAAATGCTAACATTTTTTCACTATCTTGGTTTAACAAATATCAAATTAATCTTGGGGCTATGGCACCATTGGATTTGACAGGGATTGTTCATGACATTTAAAAATAATTTCTCAGGAGACTCATAAAGGCATGATCTACCCTTTGAAGACCAAAGTGCATGAAAATATTATAAAAAAATGTCTGTAAGTTCCTGGAAATACTAAAACACTGAATCTCCTCCACTCCACCCCCTCCCCTTTCATCTGACTACTACTTTTTCCTTCAGTTATCAACCTATATGTTCCTATTTCAGGCACACCTGAGGTAAATCAGACTTTCCAACCTTCTTAAAGTTAGGTTCTCCATATGATACTAACACCAGTTGTTTGCTCTGTAAAATCTACTATAGTTTGTAATATATTACTTCTATATTTGTTAAAATCAGCTTTCCTGACTAAACTGCTAATTACATGAAGATAGCACCATGAGAATTTGTTTTGCACTTTATATGCCAATTTCATCATAACATTGGTAATTATTAGGCTTTTAATAAATATGTATAAAATGAGACGGATACAATGGAACACTTTCAGAGAAAAAATTTAATATAGAATGTCCATCATGTTATTTAATATGTGGATAGTTGGAATGGAATCCAGATGAAGATTTGGGGGAAATGGAGATTATACTTTTATAGTATTTTATGAGATCCATATTGAGTTTGTTGAAAGTAAGGATGAAATAAAGAAGAGTGATGCTTTAAAATAACAACATCTGAGAAGTTAAGGTTATACAAATTTTCTACACTTTTTTTTAATAGGAGAGTAGTAAAATACTGTGAACACTGTCATTTGCTCCTTAAAATTTCAATTGGTAGTGGGGAAAAATATAGAAGGTTATGTTTTCTATAAATATAGGTATCACAGGGCACAAAGTGACAAGGCTAATAAAGGGGAAATGGAGATGACAGCTATTATTTTAGTAGACTATTAACTGAAAGCATGTATCTAGCAGCTATAAATTGGTTAAAGATTTTGTCCATTGCTAATTCATTACTTAACCCAAAGACAACTCAAACTTGAGTAATGGTGTTAGCACAGATATGTTTTTGTAATATGCAGCCTATTATCTTAGAATGAAATTACATGGAAATTTATATTACTTAAACTAAATATTTTAATGAAAGTATTTTACTACCTTATTTAATGCTCAAAAATGTTCACAATATACAGCACTACCCGGCTGCTTTTACTTTCCAGAATCCTTGGTTCTGAAAAATAAGTGGTTTCTGGGGCTGGGTGGCAGTGCACCTGGTTAAACGTACCTATTATTAAGTGCAAGGACCTGGGTTTGAACCCCTGCTCCCCACCTGTTGGGGTATACTTCATGAGCAGTGAAACAGGTCTGCATGTATCTATCTTTCTCTCCCTCTCTCTCTATTTCCCTGTCCTCTCTCAAGTTCTCTCTGTCCTATCTAATTAGAAAGGGGAAAAAAGGGGAAAAAAATGGTCACCAGAAGCAGTGCTGGCACTGAGCGATATAATCCTGGTGGCAATAAATAAATAAATAAATAAATAAATAAATAAATAGTATTTTCCATTCAGTTCCCTTTATCTCCAGTTACTTGACCTATTATTTTTTAGTAATGACTAATCCTCCACTAGGTAGCTTTTATTTTTCTCTCAAAAATCATTTATAAGAAATTATGGTTAGAAAATAACTAATTTTACTTTATATGTACCTTTAATACAATCTAAAGGTGTTGTTTAGTTTTTCCTTTTTAAAAAAAATGTTATTTATAAAAAGGAAACACTGACTAAACCATAGGATAAGAGGGGTGCAACTCCACACAATTCCCACCACCAGAACTCTGTATCCCATCCCCTCCAAAGCAACATTGTGAAACTTGTGAATCTGTGAGTAGTTAGCATAGTTACAGTATTTCAGTTCAGCTTGTAACCAATGTTATTGTAAGGTAAAAGGAACTAGGGATACCTTCTTTGGACATGAGAGTGAGTTGCCAGTCCTTCAGGTAAAATGAAATGATTCCTGTGGGAGTCAGATGAAAGTCACTGCCATTATTCACACTACACTTTACTCAGTGTTTTGGCATAGGCCACCTGGTGTTTTATGTGTTTTCCATGTTCAAAACCAAGACTCAAAGTTCTCTGTGATACCCTTGTGAACAGGCATAGATTAAAACCTAGTTATGTCCATAAAGGGGTATTTTTTTCTTTATAATCAGTTTTTTAAAGTTAAAAAAATTATGTGAGTGTCACAATAAGATGATAAGGAAACAATCTGGCTATAAGGAAACAATCAATTTTCCGAGATTAATATGTGTTAGTGTTAGAAAATACTACTGTCATTGTATAAGGAAATATGTTTGTGCTTCAGTGGTTATTGTTACTTGTCCTAACTCAAAGCACCCTGTAGGTTAATTCTTAGTAACATCAGAACAGTGCTGATGTAAGAGAATATATTTATCTACTGCAGAGTTTCATGTGTGCGAATAGTTGTTACCAAGGTGGAAATAAAAAAGAAACTCTGCTTTTATCTGTTCCTTTTCTCATCTTTTGAATTCTTTTTAGTCTTCTTGGTGCCCATGAATGATCTCTTTGCATTAAACAGTGAGGATTCACATTGCTGCCTTTTAGTATTCTTTAGTAAAACTGTCTTTACAGCCCTCATCAAAATAATTCTAAAACAAACATTTTTTATCTAGGACACTTCTGATTTGCCTTTTGCGGGAGTCAGAGCTGAGAGAACTGTGTAAGAGTGAATTTTAGTGTTACAGATTTGATATTTTAAAGATTGATCACAGGCCCCAAATAGTCTAGGATCTAATCAGAGCATGAATTTAATTCAGTATTTCCCCTGTTACCAAAGGTTTGACCTCCCTTTCTTCTTGCTACTTATTTTTATTTTTATTTTTTATGGTTTTTTTTGTTTGTTTTTGGTCTGGTAGAAATATGCTATCTTTTCACCTAAATCTGAATGTGGAGAAAGAAGAGATTTTAAGTTTGAAAAGCATACTAGTACTTCCCCAGGTTGTCAAAAGATAGCTGCTGATTTTGCTTTGGATGAGACTGACTATACTAATCTTAAGTTCTCTTCACAGTGGGTAAACCTCACAAGTGCAACTACTGTGGACGAAGCTACAAGCAGCGCAGTTCACTGGAGGAGCACAAGGAACGCTGCCACAACTATCTCCAGAATGTCAGCATGGAGGCTGCTGGGCAGGTCATGAGTCACCATGGTGGGTAAAATGGCATTCACAATTTTCAGTACCCCTTCTATTGCTTGTATTTATTTTTTTTTAATGACTTAGTTTTCTCCACCCTTCAGCTTGAAGATAAAATCTTATTCTGTTAAAAACAGTTTTAGCTCACATTAACTCTGTGTGAGAGGATCTTCTTAAACACTTAAAATGAGTAGAGCTCATTTGGTATGGTTTGCAAATGGGCCCTGACAAGCTTTCTGAGATAATTTCTTATAGTTATACAAAATTATTTCTTATACCTATATTCAAGTTAATGTAATAATGGCAAATGACCTTGAATATGCCAGAAGGAATTATAGTTAGTAGTCTCATTCATTGACTTCACTAAAAGTTAAAGATAATCCCATATGAATCTTTAGATTCCCTATAAGAATTATTTGTATATTTTCATCGCTTTAGGTGAGTGATCAGCGATATATAATAGATATGTCTCGAGTTCTCTTGTGATTTATATTGGAAACTATTCAGTATGTTTGCTATAACTGCGGGGAACAGTCTAGACCAAAATTAGATACCACTTCTTTCCACAAAAAATAAAATCCATCAAAGCCTAGTGATTTCCACAATAGACAATGGCAAGCAGGAAGGCTGCCCTAATATTTATAAGTTAATAGTTACCTGTTGGTGAGACGAGGATTGTAAATCAGTCTTACAAAAGAAAGTTGTGAATATCATTTTTTTTAGATTTGGAGCACCTGTCTTGTCTCCGATGACATACACTTTTGTAATGATTAATCTTCACACATACATTAAAAGAATGTTATTGGGTGCATTTACATTTTTACTTAAAAATGGGTTAACTATTTTTTAATGATTTTATTGGGGAAATTCTGTCCTGTCAACAACAGGACAGTTGTTGACACATGGGCTCAATTTCATTAAAAAGATTGAGTTTTGAATTTACTTTATGATTTTAATTTAAATCTTTGTTTTTATCCAAAGAATACCTATTAACATGGCAAAAAATATTTGAAATTATGTTATTCTTTAAAATCATTGTATAATCAGCTATAATTTGTAAATTAAGAAACAGTAACTTAAAATTTTATTTTTTTAAAGATTTTATTTATTTATTAATGAGGAAGATAGAAGGAAAGAGAAAGAACCAGATATCACTCTGGCACATGTGCTGCCAGGGATCGAACTCAGGACCTCCTGCATGAGAGTCCAAAGCTTTATCACTGTGCCACCTCTTGGACCACAGTAATTTAAAAATTTTAAGAAATAAAATTACATAAAGACTATAGTATATACTCTAAAAAACAGATAAGTACTAATTCTGTTATGAACTGTTTAAAAATTTTTTGTTCCTTTCAGAATTAAGACTGAAAAATATTGAGTGAAAAAAATGATTGATTTATAGGACAACACATACCTCAGTAGCACAGTTTCTGCTAATTAGTCAACTTATGTTTATTTTCCAAACTGTATAATTTATGAGCTAGGTCAAAACACTATAAAGGTTATGGATAAAAAGTAGTTAACTGGGAGTCGGGCTGTAGCGCAGCGGGTTAAGCGCAGGTGGCGCTAAGCACAAGGACCCACATAAGGATCCTGGTTCAAGCCCTGGCTCCCCACCTGCAGGGGTGTCGCTTCACAAGCGGTGAAACAGGTCTGCAGGTGTCTATCTTTCTCTCCCTCTCTCTGTCTTCCCTCTCTCCTCTCCATTTCTCTCTGTCCTATCCAACAACAATGACAACAATAATAACTATAACAATAAAACAACAAGGGCAACAAAAGGGAATAAATAAATAAATAAATATTAGAAAAAAAAGTAGTTAACTAAGAATTAGCATAGTTTTGAAATTATATGTTCACTTTTAAAACATGAGTATCCATTTGATGACATAAAGACTATTCAAAGAGTATTTGTGGTGGTTTTGTCTGTTTTATCTAATACATATAATGAAATGGTTTATTAGAAGGCTAGTAGTTATTTGTTGTCAACTTAAGATTTTTTTTAATTTAAAATTAAGTAACTCTTTTTATTGAGGGTAGTTTATATACTCTAAAGAACTAGACTTAACATATGCATCATTGTGCATGAACCCATTTATTTTTACATCATTGTTAATGAGGATTTAAAAATCTTATTTATCTATTAAATCTAAATAAATTTGATATGTCACAATTTTATTATAAGGGCTTATAAAGGTAGTACATATTATCTAGAATACTGATATTAAAACTAAATAGGTTTTAGAATGTGACTGCTTTGACTGAATGTGCCAATCAAAGACTGGGTGTGAGAATTCTAAGTGATTGGAAGTGTAATAAATACTCAACAAATAGCTCTCTTCTCTCTCTCTCTCTCTTTTATTACTACACGTTAGGGAGTCAAATATATTTCTCCCCTAATAAGTTATGTTGCCAGTATTAACTTCTTTAGTTTTCTTTTTTTGAGCTTTTTCCTAGTATGGTCTCTTTTTAAATTGTGGTTTTAGAGGTGAATTGATAAAGGGGGAGCTGATGTAGACTTAAGGATGTGCCAAAACTCTAGAGATATTTTATGGTATCACTACTAGCTTTTCCAAATTATGCCCTCTTGTTGTAGTTTTCATGTCTGGTTGAACTATTTTATTAATTCATTTTTACACTTAGTTATTTGTGAAATCCTTTTGCTTCTCTAAATAAGAAGTAGTCTCTCCTAAAATGTTCTCTATTATTATATGGAAGTAAAATGTACATATATAGCTATAGTGTCCCTATCATTATCTTTTGGCAGATTAGCTAGTTCTAGAATATGTTCTAAGAAAAGCTTTTGAAGTAGGTGAAGTTTTTGGAACACAAACTTCTAAATAACTGGAGCTTTGGCATCAGTGTCATTTTCCAGGCCGCACAGACCTTGATAAAGGCCTTTTACATGTGACACTGCAACTGTAATAGAATAGGAAAAGTAGGAAAGATATTATATATTGGGCAGAACAACAGCAAAGCTGAATAGCATTTGTCCTCACTTGGAGACCTAAATATTTGTTATTAAGTATTGGTTATTGTTTTAGCTTTTTATGTTTATATTAGTGTCATTGTATCCCGTACCTGTCCTAGAT
The DNA here is from genome assembly GCF_950295315.1 of Erinaceus europaeus. Lineage (NCBI taxonomy): Eukaryota > Metazoa > Chordata > Mammalia > Eulipotyphla > Erinaceidae > Erinaceus > Erinaceus europaeus. The sequence goes on from NC_080168.1 coordinate 21,767,667, forward strand.
GTCAAATAACAATGATTAGAGGTTAGTCTTGGTCTCCCTTAGTCTCCTTTTCCTTTACTAGATTTATAGTGCAAGCTCTGGTGGCCGAACAAAAGGAAGGGGGCAGAGGGAGAAAGGGAAGGAGATTAGCATCAAGCACTTTAATTCATAATGTGATTAGCATTATGAGGACATAGGGGGGCAGATATAGAAATCATATTGTGTATCCAAGAGGAATTTCTAGGACAGTTAAGTTTGATTGACTTTTTTGAAAGAGGAAATAACCAGCTAAATAAGTGAATAATGGCATGGATTTCATGCAGTGAAACAGCATGTATGAAGACATCTAAAAGAGCATAGTGGGTTTAAGAACCACAAACAACTATGTATATAATTAGATTCCAGTTTGTAAGTTTCAGCCAGAAAAATTCAAAAGAGATAAACTATAAAGAAAGCATCAAATAAACATTGTACTAAGCTATACATATACATATGTATGTTTGCTTTATCCTAAAAAAGAGCATTACATTAACATTGCATTGCTAAAATCTGCAACATAAAGCAGAAGAGTCAAGATACAGGCAAGTTGACAATTGCAACAACCTCTGGATTGGTTGAATTAGGTTTCGTAGCCTAGAATATGCAGAAAAGTTAGTTAGTTGAATACTATAGAAGTAGAATTTAAAACACTTGTTGTTTCCATGTGTGTGACTATTAGGAAAAGTGGTGAGAATGAAGAAAAGAAGAGCAATGAATAAAAGAAAATAAGTGGGGGGGGGGCTGGAATTTGCCATAGATATCTTAGTATGAATGACCAGGTAGATAGTAGTGCCATTGCTGATATGGGAATTAGAAAAATAGAAGAAAATTGTTGAAGAAAAAGAAAATATGGTTTTTAACACTTTATCCTTATATACTTAATGATACAAGCAGCCAAGTGAAACTATCCAATTTAGGAAATAAAACTATGGCAGCCATCATTACATATTAGCCTGGACTAATAATAGATTTTATGAGATTATATAGGTAAGTAGTCTAGAGTGAAGAAACTAGAAGGCCAAGAATATACAAAGGAAAAGGGGAAAAAAAACAACAATTAATAAGAACAGAAGGTGGGAATATATGAAAAGAGTGATTTCACAGAAGCCAAAGCAGATAGAAGCATTATACAATATTGTCATAAAAATAACTTGAAAGATCATTTTCTTAGATTTAGCAACATGGAGAAAATTTGTGATAATATAGGAGACATTTGCTGTTTTCTCTTATCCTGTATTCACACTTTAATAAGTCCTACTAAGGACTAGTAGGTGACTTGTCTTTTCCTGACCAGTAGGGTGGAGCTGTGACTTAATCTAATTCTCTCAGAATATCTTAAGGTTTGAATTTTTTGTAGATGGTTAGAAATAACTGTGCTGGTAACTCATAGTTCTATCTACTGTTTCATCAATGTAATGATGTAGTATCATAATGTAAGTGTAAATATATTTTTATCGTGGCTGTTTCTCCAGTAGGTAAAGATAGCATATTGGCATTTTCTCCTAGTCAAGATAAATATCACACTATGTGTTAAGTGCATTTGAAGTTAACTAAAGAGCCTTTTTGTATATTTCAAGTTAAATCTAAAAACATTTTGATAAACTGCTCCAAGATCTGTGAAAGCAAAAAAAATTTAGAGTAGGTACATAATTAAGAAAAGATTTTAGGTCGTATTTCCATATAACAGGCCTTAAAATATTTAAAACTCACTTATAGGAAGTCAACACTTACTATGTCTGTAAGAACCAGGCTCTGGAGTTAAGCCATCTAGATTCAACTCAGATATTCAGCGCTAACCAGATGTAAACTCTGAAGAAATTACCCAATATCTCTGGGTTGTTGTTTCCCTATGTGTTAAAATAGAGATAATGATACCTTTCTCCTGGAATTGTTAGGAAGATTAAATGAATTATTGACTGCAAAACCCTAAAATAGTATGTAGCACATAACATCTGTCAGTTGTTATCAAAATGGTAGAAACAAGATCAATATTTAATATGTAAGGAGTGGTTGTAAAGAGAAGTTAAGCTAGAAGTTTACCAGTCATTGTTTTCAGTTCACATGAGCTTCATTGAACTTGGGGCAGATCATCTGAATTGAGGTGGATGTGGTATGGGACAGTTCCCACACCCAAGTTTCATTTTGAGTGTTAAATGTGTGTAGATATGAAAATTCAAGGTGAGACTTCAGAGCAAAACTGCCAACTTTTAGACTATTCATTTCAAAAACAATTAGTATATTCAGTTCTGGGGGCAAGCCCTGTTGACCCGTTTTTCTGGCTTTTAGCAAAATTTACAACAACAAACCTTGTTTTTTTTTTTTCTTCCATTCTTTTCATTTTGCATCTCAGTCTGTAAAATATTTTAACCGTTGGTGCATCAGTGGCCATTTTTAGTCACAGAGAAATTTTTAATAATGTATCTGTGAAACTATCACTCAAAAGAAATTTTAGGATTTTGACAATAATCTATATATCATTACATGGCTCCCTGCCATTCTCCTATTCCCCTTATTTTGAATTATGTGGTCATTCTTTATTTGTAAGGTTTTTGTTGTTGTTGTTGCTAAAGGAAGGCATAATGTTTTATGAAACACCCCACAACATACATTTTGCACTTGATAATATGAACTGTGTCAGTATAGTTTCTGAATTTCATTTTGAATTTTCCAAAATAACAGCCATTTATCACAGAATCTCTTGAAAATTTGTATCTAAAGATACTCTTAGAATCAGAGATCAATTTCTTCTAGTTTGTCCACTATATACTTAATTACAAAATGTAAACGTAGTTATCCAGTGTGACCACACTAGGTTTACCACAAAACTTAATACTGAATGTCAATTTTTAGGCATTTCCAAATTAGGAAAACATTGCTATGATGGCATTCTTCATCATCAGTGGCCTGTATTGCTAAGGAGGTCACCTGAATTGTGCACAGGATTTTAACTTTCATCTCTTGCTTTCTCGCTTTATTTTTATGTCTACCCTTATAAATGTGAGTGCATTGCATTTCACGGTGCGACTATCCTTTACAAATGAAAAGAGCAGAATGAACTATTTTATATGGCATTCTGACAAAACAAGTGACTATATCCTAAGATGTGAAAGCTTTATGTTGCCAAGCTACTGGCTCAGGTATAATTAGAGTAACTGACAGTAATGAAGCAGTAATATACCGTGATTTCCTGTAAAAGTTGACTTCAGTCAACTGATCTGACCTACCTCAGATGTTATTCTATCTTTGATACTCATCCTTTTACAGTAATTTTATTCAAAAACAGCTTTTATATTTTTTTCTCTACAATGTGTCCATCAATACCTAGTGTCAGTTTCTGTGAGTTAATATAATTAGTTTATAGCAACGTAGACAAATTGGGTAAAGGGTGAACAACATAGTTGTGTCTATGTCCAGTGAACCAGTAACTATGTCACTTAGGATATAGACCGGTAAAATAGCTCACACCCATGGTGTGCTTCTTTTCTTTAGTATCACTTGCTTTCTTTTAAATATTTTTTATTATCTTTATTTATTTATTGGATAGAAACAGAAATCGAGAGGGAAAGGGAGGTAGAAAGGAAGAGAGACAGAGAAACACCTGCACCTCTGCTTCACCACTCACAAAGCTTTTGCCCTGCAGGTGGGGACCAGGGACTCAAACTCAGGTCCTTGTGCCTTGTAACATGTGCGCTCAACCAGGTGCGCCACCACCCGGCCCATGGTGTGTTTCTTTTCCATGTGCATGACCCAGGTTCAAGCCTGGTCCACTCCACATTAAGGAAATCTTCATTATTATAATTGATTAGTCTCTCTCTCTCTGTATCTCTCTCCTCTCTGTCTCTCTCCTCTCTGCCTTTATCTAAAAAATAAATTAAAATAAAAAATAAAATTAATTATAAAGTTACCATAGTTTAAACGTTCCAAATTAGATTTTCTTCTTGAAGGTTACGTTGTAGAGATTTTTAACTACTGCCAAATGGGCTGACCTCAGAAAAACATGTTGGTAAAAAGAAAAACGGGGGAGTCGGTGGTAGCATAGTGGGTTAAGCACAGGTGGTACAAAGTGCAAGGACCGGCGTAAAGATCCTGGTTCGAGCCCCTGGCTCCCCATCTGCAGGGGAGTTGCTTCACAAGTGGTGAGGCAGGTCTGCAGGTATCTTTCTCTTTCCCTCTCTGTCTTCCCCTCCTCTCTCCATTTCTCTCTGTCCTACCCAACAATGATGACATCCGTAACAACTACAATAAAACAACAAGGGCAACAAAAGGGAATAAATAAATAAATATTTTTTAAAAAAAAAAGGTAAATGGGACAAATACTATGCTAGTACTTGTGTCTGTTTAAGCTTGCCTAAAAAATGAGGTAACTTATTTTTTTTAGAAAAAGAAAGTTCAAAAATCTTCACTCTTAAAGTAGAATAGATTTTAATCAATGTTAAAAGCAGAGACGATTAAGATGAGACACAAATGAACAAATTTGCTACCAATAGTGGCAGCTATTTATGCTGTTGTCCTGAAAGAAGCCTGGATAAAAACAAGGTGTGTGTGTGTGTGTGTGTGTGTGTGTGTGTGTGTGTGTGTGTGTGTGTATGTACTTTTTCACATTAGAGGTTATTCTTGGAACTTGTCTGCAACACATACTATGATGGCTAATCGTTTTTGACTTTGTAACTTGGAAAATGAAGAAATTATCAAATTGCATTTTATATGGTTTTATATAGTACCTCCTATGGAAGATTGTAAGGAACAAGAGCCTATTATGGACAACAATATTTCCCTGGTGCCTTTTGAGAGACCTGCTGTCATAGAGAAGCTCACAGGAAATATGGGAAAACGGAAAAGCTCCACTCCACAAAAGTTTGTGGGTAAGCACTATGAATGCCATTGGTTTCTTAAGACACAGTCCCATGTATTAAATATATATGACAACTTTCAATTCATGAAGTAAATATTCTTATCTTTACTACTCTATGCTACTCCATGTATACCACACAGAGGCCCTTACACAAATGTAGACCTAAGGACAAAAGAAATACTGAGTGTCACAATCTTAAAATGAACTGATATCTAAAGTGAAATTTATACCAAAATAGACTGCTCATTTACTTACAAAATCACAGTACCTAAGGGAAATGATGTAGCCTATCAGCTTCACCATCTGTTTTCAGACTTGCATTAGTACCAGGTTTTTGAACTGTTTTCTTGCCTTGATATTAATGTTCTTACTCTTTGATCTAGATTGAAGGGAAATGTTTCCACCAACTTGCATTAGAAAAATAATGGTGCAACCTGCATTCAATTTTTTTAACTTGGATCTGTAGTTCATATTTTGAGCTTTGTTTTATCTGTGTTATGATTTCAAACTCTGAAGAGTAAATATAATGTATTTCGACTTTCCTTTTTCATATCTCTGCCCTTAGATAGTCTTTGATATATTCAAATTTGACACCATTCAGCATATAAAATACCTCTGAGTATACAAAAAGCATTCAGTTTTTTTTAAGAATGTATGAAAAATAGAATCCTATGTAAAGACTTGCCATTAATTATATGTCTAATATATCTATTCCTACAGACTTTGTATAGGGTAAATTCGGGCCAGGTGTGACACACTGAGTTAAGTGCACACAATAGAAGCACAAGGACCTGCACAAGGATCGTGGTTCAAGCTCCCTGTTCTCCACCTACAAGAGGATTGCTTCACAAGCAGTGAAGCAGATCTGTGGGTGTTTCTCTGTCTCTCTCTCTTTCTCTCTCTCTCTCTCTCTCATCTTCCCCTCCCTTCTCATTTTCTCTCTTTCCTATACAATAATAATAATAATAATAAAACGGAAAAGCTGTCTGCCAGGAGCAATGAATTCGTAGTGCAGGCACCAAGCCACAGCAATAACCCTGGAGGCAAAGAGAGAGGAGAGAGAAAGAGGAGAGAGAGGGAGAGAGGAGAGAGAGGGAGAGAGGAGAGAGAGGGAGAGAGGAGAGAGGAAAGAGAGAGAGAGAGAAGGATAACATTCTAGTGTCAAAGAGACTATTATGGGTTGAAAGGTTTTTTTAGGGAAATGTTTATTTTAGGGGGTAAAGGTAATATGGTTACATTATTCTGGTAAATGAAAAGATTTCCTTTTTGTCTAAAACTGAAGAATTAACAAGTCACCAAAACATTTTTTAAGAGAAGTCAGTGGATTTATTGGCATAGCCGAGTGAAAGAGTGAAAGAACAATAAAAGGTGGGTGGGTGGGGGCTGGTCCGATGGTAGCGCAGTGGATTAAGCACACTTGGCACAAAGCGCAAGGACCAGCATAAAAGTCGTGGTTTGGGGAGTCCTGCGGTAGCACAGCAGATTAAGCACACCTGGCGCAAAGCGCAAAGACTGGCGTAAGGATTCCGGTTCAAGCCCCAGGCTCTCCACCTGAGGGGACTCGCTTCACAGGCAGTGAAGCAGGCCTGCGGGTATCTTTCTCTCCCCTTCTCTGTCTTCCCCTCCTCTCTCCATTTCTCTCTGTCCTATCTAATAACATCAATAACAACAACAGTAATAACTACGATAAAGCAACAAGGGCAACAAAAGGGAATAAATAAATATTTTTTAAAAATCGCGGTTCGAGCCCCTGGCTCCCCACCTGCAGGGTGTCGCTTCAAAAGCGGTGAAGCAGGTCTACAGGTGTCTGTCTTTCTCTCCTCCTCTCTGTCTTCCCCTCCTTTCTCCATTTCTCTCTGTCCTATCCAATAATGGCATCAATAGCAACAATAATAATAATAACCACAACAATGACAAAACAACAAGGGCAACAGAAGGGAAAAATATAGCCTCCAAGAGTAGTGGATTCATGGTTCAGGCTCAAGCCCCAGCAATAACCCTGGAGGCAAAAAAAAAAAAAAAAAGGTAGCCTACCCTAAGAATTACATACTAGGATATCCTAGGCTATTTTAAAGACCCTGAGAGTATGGTCAAAGGCTTGCCTTGAGCCCTGTGTAACAGTTTTATTTCTACTTCTGTTTTATATTATAATATAATGATTGTGAGTAAATGAAAATATTTTGATTTTTATTAAGAAGTTAATGATATTTTTTTCATTTGAATTCTGTCATAGTAGTGTAACATGTAACAATCAGGACAGTAACTGTTCTTTTTTTTATTGAAAGGTCAGTCTTTTAAAATTTTCTTATTACCTTTATTTATTTATTGGATAGAGACAGCCAGAAATTGAGATGGAATTGAGTGATAGAGGGAGGGAGACAGAGAGAGACCTGCAACACTGCTTCAACACTCATGAAGCTTTCCCCCTGCAGATGGAGATCAGGGGCTCGAACCCAGATTCTTATGCATAGTAACATGTGCACTCAACCAGATGCACCCCCACCCAGTCCCAGGACAGTAGGTATTCTTACGATGTCTTTTGGAAATAAAACATGACATTATTCTACAGTTACCATACATTACTTTTCACTTTGTTCATCAGTTAAATATTTTTTGACTTTGCCAAGTCCTCCAAGCCAGTAGGCCTTGAACTTTCTACTATCTGTCACTTCCTATCAATTCATCATTTTTACTGTCCTCATGCCAGAATTCTGACTTTTTGCTTTGTTATCCTTCCATCACCTGTTTCCACCCAAAACCCCACTTACTGGTGAAGTCACCAAGTGTCTGCAAGTCCTTCGGGAGAAACGGCACACATACTGGTATCATTAGATGTAAATGAATATTTCATCTCAAATATCAGTTTTTATATATTTTACATATTATTTATTTTATATATTTATACACACACGTATACACACACTTCTGGCTTTCAGGATTTAATATACTAAATCATCATTGGAAAAATCTTCCCCCCAACCTGTTCCTTGCCAACATCTCTCTACTTCTCCTCTTCTGAGATGAAGTTGTTGAAAGGGTACTCTGTGCCTACTTTCCATACTTTCTTTCTGTTCATTGCACATCCTGTGAAACGTAGCTTTCTTCTTCCAGGTCCACTGGAATTGTTCTTGTTAAAGCCATCACCTCTGTCCTGACAAACATAGAAGAGCCATTCTTAGACTCTCTCATTCAACTCTCAAAAATCATTTACTAATATTGAACAGCCCATTCCTTTTGAAATACTTTTTCCTTCATTTCATTATATTGGTTCTGCATTTCCTTCAAAATCTCTGCGAGAAATTGAGAGGGTACAGGGAATTAGGGAGAATGACAAATGGCTGCAGACCTGATGAGTTGTGAAGGTCTCCCTCTGCAGATAGGGAGCCAGGGCTCGAACCCAATTCCTTTTGCGGGTCCTTGCACATAGTACTATGTGCGCTTAAACGAGTGTGCCACCACTTTGACCCCCTTGAATCTTTTTTTTATATATATATTTTATATTTATTTTTATTTATTTACTCCCTTTTGTTGCCCTTGTTTTATTGTTGTAGTTATTATTGTTATCATTGTTGTTGGATAGGACAGAGAGAAATGGAGAGGGGAGGGGGAAGACAGAGAGAGGGAGAGAAAGATAGACACCTGCAGACCTGTTTCACCGCTTGTGAAGCGACACCCCTGCAGGTGGGGAGCCAGGGCTCTTGAATCTTTTTTTAAGGATTTACCCCACACACGTGCAAATGTAGCAAAAATACTAATGGAGACTTCTACTTACATAGCTAATTTAATATTGAAATCAAACTTGAATTAAAAAAAAATAAATCTGTTCTGTTCTACACTCCTGATTAGGAAAGCTAAGTTCAAATAAATGTAGAATTTTAAAAATTCATTAGCATTCCACACTGAACATTGGTTGTATACCTACATATTCAAGCTATTTGCTTATTGCACTCCACTCACCACAGATACAATGATGTGTTGGCCTTCCCTGGCCAAAGTTTGTTTATATCTGCAGAACAATTGGTATGCAGAAAGCTAGATACTATGAAGAGATTTGCTTAGAGGAGCATATGCACTGAGCCATGTATGCAAAGAATTCTATGTTCCTGGATGCCCAAAGTTATTTCTCTCTCCCCCCCCTTCTCTCTCTGATTTAATGATTGACAAAATCGTAAGGTAACAGGGGTACAACTTCCATAGTTCCTACCACCAGAGTTCTGTGCCAATACCCTCCATTGGAAGCTTACCTATTTTTTTATCCCTCTGGGATTATGGACCAAAAGTCTTTATGAGGTGCAAAAGGTCTAGCTTTTGTAATTGCTTCTCTGCTGGGCATGGACACTGGAAGGTCAATCCCTACCCCCAGCCTGTTTCTCTTTTCCTAATGGAATGGGGCTCTGGAAAGGTGAATTTCCAGGACAAACTATTGAGGTCATCTACCCAGGGAATTCAGGATGGCATCATGGTAGCATCTGCAACTTGGTGTCTGAAAGTAAGATATAAAGCAAGACAAATTGTTTAATAAACAGGAAACTAAAAGTAGGAATAGAGCAGCTAAAACCTGGGGTCTTCATATCGGAAGAAAAGTGGGTCAGTCCCTACTATTTCTGCTGTACATTGAAGCAGTGTCTTGGAGAAGCCCACAAAAGGGAATATGATGATGATACTAGTGAAAGCAAACAGTGATGGTAGAGAGAGGGATCTATGGGGATTCTGGGTTCATCATATCTATGTGGGCATCTAAGCATTCCCTGACTAGACCAAAAAGGCCATCATTAAAGTACGTCAGTCTCTTGCCCTTATCCAGCTTTTGTAGTCCTTACTTTACCTGATGAGGTTAGACTGAAAGTGATTGAGAGAATTGAAGTAAGGGGTAGGAGAGAAGGGTGTCTAAGTTTAAGTTGTAAATATTTGATTAGGTATTTTATGGTGTTTGGGTGTCTTTCTTTTTGCCTCCAGGGTTATCACTGGGGCTGGGTGCCTGCACTGAGAATCCACTGCTGCTGAAGGCCATTTTCTCCATTTTGTTGCCCTTGCTGTTGCCCTTCTTATTGTTATTGTTGCCATTGCTGCTGCTGTTGTTGGCAAAAAGAGAAATTGAGAGTGGAGAGGAAGACAGAGAGGGGAAGAGAATGAGAGACACCTGCAGACCTGCTTCACCACTAGTGAAGCGGCACCCCAGCAGGCGGGGAGCTGGGGCTCGAACTGGGAGCCTTACACCAGTCAGTGCGCTTCACACCCTGTGCGGTTAACCCGCTGCGCTACTGCCTAGACCCCCCACCCACCCAACGTAAGTTCTAAGGGATAAGGTCCAAACTACAATAATCCTTTGTCTCTTCCTCATCCATGAAGTGCAAGACGCAGGTCACTGTAAACCTAAAGCCCAGTCAAGAATCCCACTTGCCTATCCCACTTGATCTATTGACAACATTAAGATCTTAATGCTATTACAGCTATGTGGTTGATCTCTTCTTCACTTTTTTAACTACTGCCTGGGTGATATCATTTACTCCCATGGACTCGTAATTTGCTTTCTATCAGCTGAAGATTCTGATATCTACATCTCAAATCCAATTCTGTTTCCTGAGTTTGAGATGTATCTCAGGACTTACTGGACCTACTAGTAAAACTCATAGTTTTCCCCTGAACTGGACTCGTCATCTTTTACATCTCATTGTTATAGGCTCTGTTTCACAAGCCACAACCTTGGGCTTCATGCTTAACTTCTTTGTCTTTCTCATACTCTCTGTCTAGAAAGTCACCCAAACCTAAAAACTGTATTTTCTAAGTGTCTCTCCATTCCATCAACTCTTTCATTTCCACTGCTAGCTCAGGACGCCATGATCTCTACAGAACCAACTTCCTGAATTGTCTTGCTAAATAAGTATATAGTCTTGTCACTTTCTTATTTAATGCCTTCAGTTCATATTGTTCTCAGAATAAAATCCAAACTCCTTAAACATTTAATGAATCTTATATTATTTGATGATATCTTTCTCGTCTATGTCCACCTTCAGCGGTGTTGAAGGATAAGTAACCCTGTGAACAAGCCATGCTGACTGACCTCTCAGATTTTCTACTTGCTACTTTAGTTAATTCTAATTGCTTTGTATTTGCCATTGCATTATTTTCGGTGATGCCACTTCCTTCAAAAAGTATTTCTTAGGGCCTAGGCAGGACACACCTGTCTGAGTGCAAGGACCCAGGCTCAAGCCCCCAGTTCCCACCCACAGTGGGGAAGCTTCACAAGCGATCAGGCAGTACTGCAAGTACCTCTCCTCTTCCTCTCTATATTCCCCTCCCCTCTCAAATTCTGTCCGACTCTATCCAAAATGAATAAATAAAATATATTTTAAGAAAGTGTTCCTTTATCCCCTTAGAATGAATCACATATTCTCCCTACTAGCCTAGCACATATCATACTATGTCATAGATGATCTCTAAATCTCCGTTTCTCCCCCTAAACAGTACATTCTTTGGAAGCAGACTAGATTTATTTAGCTTAACCTTGTAAGGCCTGTTTTTAGTCAGTCAATTAACCATTTTGGCCACCAGGGTTATCAGGGGCTTGGTACCTGTAAGGTGAGATTCCACATTCCCAGTAGCCATTTTTTTTTCTCTTTTTCTCATCTCTCTAGACAGATTTTTTGAGATAAAATTGTTTATGCAGACCCAATAGCATTTGATGAAAAAAAAACACCAAAATTACCTGTTTTACACACCAAAACACTTTTACAGGTAACATTTAGCTTTGATACCGAAGTAAAATTAAATTTATAAAATTAAATATTAAAGGGGAAACTATAAGCATTCATCTGTCAACAAAATGTACATACCAGCACAGTTGCTAACTTCTCTAAATAAGAAATACAAATGCCTAACATACATGTCAAGAAGCAAAAACAATGAAATATAACGTTTCCCAAGAGTATCTTCAAGAACTTTGTGGAGTAACTCCTAGTTACTAAATAGTCATAAACTTGTTTTTTTATGTTTATTTATTACTGGATAGAGACAGAGAAGTTGAGTGGGGTGGGAGAGATAGGGAGAGAGACAGAGAAATGCCTGCAGCACTGTTTTACCACTCATGAAGCTTTCCCCCTGCAGGTGGAGACCAGAGACTTGAACCTTTGTCCTTGTGCATAGTGGTGTGTGCGCTTAATCAGGTGCACCACTGCCTGGCCATTAATAGTCCAAAACTTGTTAGACAATATAGTTATTAGCAATACTTTAATAGTACCTTATAATAGTGACTTTATTTAATTTTTATTTATAAAATGGAAATATTGACAAGACCATAGATTAAGAGGGATAGAATTCCACACAGTTCCCACACCAGAACTCCTTATCCAATCCTCTCCTGTATAGCTTTCCTATTCTTTATCCTTCTGCGAGTATGGACACAGTATCATTTTGGGGTGAAGAAGGTGGAAGGTCTGGCTTCTATAATTGTTTTCCTACTGAACATGGATGTTGGCAGGTTGATCCATACTCCCAGCCTGTCTCTCTCTTTCCCTAGTCGGGCAGGGGTCTGGGGAGGGGGGGCTCTAGGACACATTGGCGGAGTCATCTGCCCAGGGAAGTCCAGTTGGCATCATGGTAGCATCTAGACCTGGTAGCTGAAAAAGAGTTAAGATATAAAGCAGAACAAATTGTTGACTAATCATGAACCTAAGGGCAAGAATATTGCAGATGAAGATTTGGGGTCTCCATTTTGGAAAAAGCTAGTAGGTCTGTTTTAGGTATATTCCAAGGGGGCCATGACTTTACTAGTTTTTGCCTGAACCTGACATCTACTGTGCAGGTGGACTCAGGATATTGTCTGGGAAGATGATGTCATAGCTGGAAAAATGACTAGAAAGCTGGGTCAGGGAAGAGAGTAACTCCCAAATATGGGGAATATATATAAATATTGTTAACTGTAAATCCCATTAATTTGATCTGGTGCCCTGTGTATCCTTCATAACAATGTGCATTGGCTGTGTTTTTTTTCTAACATAACAGCTTAATTGACAAAACTAGCCCTACAGGATAACAAAGTGGCAGATATTATAATAAGATCACATTTGCTTTTATGAATTTTTTAGCTTCTTCATTGAGATTTAAAATTTGAAAAAAAAATGAACTTTCACTTATTTTCACCAGATATTTCTTTTTTACCCTACAGTCACAAAGTTCTAGACAAATGGAAGTTGTAATAGAGAATAAAAAAACATGTATAGCAATCATGCCTTTTATGTGAGATACATTTTTGTGATGGCAGTAGAACAAGTAGTAAATACTCACTACTAATTCTCTTTGCAATTTAAGAATATTTAACCAGTCTGTATCTTTGTCACTACATATGCTGGAGCAATGCGTTGTGAGTTCCCTCTCTCTTTCTTTCTCTCTCTCTTTCTCTCCCTCACCCTTTCCCTTCTTTCCCTTCTCTCAGTCCTTCTCCTCTCCCTCTCCTATCTCTCTCTCTTCCCCATACCCCATCATTTTCACTAAGTAAATAAATAAGCAAATATTTTTTTAAGGAGTATTTGTGAATCTCAGCAAAATGTGAAAGCCCAAATATCTGACACATGAAATAAGTTATACTCTAGAACGAGAAAGGCTTGTGATTCATTAACTCATCTGTGTTTTTTTAATTTTTTTTTGTGATTGATAGTAGGCTACAAGATTATAAGATTACAGTATATAGTTTCACATGACATGCACCACCAAGCTTCTCTTATCCCCGTCCTCCCACCTGTCAAGGATAAACACTATAGTTCTCACAAATCTTAGAAACAGTTTGCTTGCTTCTGTTTTTTGTTTGTTTGTTGTTTGTTTTATTTTGTAGTTCATTTGTATGAGATATCTAGACTCCACATCTGAATGAAACTATCTGGTAGTTGTCGTTCACTCACATTACATAATCACCTTCAGTTTCATCCATTCTGTCCCAAAGGACACAATATCATATTTTTTTTATTGCAGAGTAGTACTCCATAGAATATATATTCCACAACTTCCTTAGCTAGTTATGTGCTGATAGGCATTTAGGCTGCTTCTACTCTTCGGCCATTGTGAATAATGCAGCTATGAACAAAGGAGTGTCCCTTCAGATTAGTGTTTGAGTGTCATCTGGATAAACGCCTAATAGTGGTATTGCTGGATCATAAGGTAATTATATTTTTATTTGTTTAAGGACTGTCTATACAGTCTTCCAAAGGGGTTGCACCAGTCTGTATTCCCACCAGCAATGTAGCAGAGTTTCTTTTTCTCCACAGCCTAACACCTGTCATTTCCTGGTTTGTTGATGTCAGCCATTCTCACAGGTGTGAGGTGGTATCTCAGCATAGTTTTAATTTGTATTTTTCTAATGATAAGTGAAGTGGAGCATTTCTTCATGTGTCTGTGAACCATGTGTATCTCTCCTTTAGAAAACTGTCTGCTTAATTCTTAGGCCCACTTTTTTATTGGGTTAATTTTACTTTTTTTGTAGATCTGTACCAATCCTGTATAGGTATTTGATAACTCATCTGTATTTTTAATTCAATCACTGATTTTGTTATTTTCTTTTTTACTTCTTCCTGTTTCAGGGGAGAAGCTCATGCGATTCAGCTACCCAGACATTCACTTTGATATGAACTTAGCATATGAGAAGGAGGCTGAGCTGATGCAGTCTCATATGATGGACCAAGCCATCAATAATGCAATCACCTACCTTGGAGCTGAGGCCCTTCACCCTCTGATGCAGCACCCGCCAAGCACAATCGCTGAAGTGGCCCCAGTTATAAGCTCAGCTTATTCTCAGGTCTATCATCCAAATAGGATAGAAAGACCCATTAGCAGAGAAACCTCTGATAGTCATGAAAACAACATGGATGGCCCTATCTCTCTCATCAGACCAAAGAGTCGACCCCAGGAAAGAGAGGCCTCTCCCAGCAATAGCTGCCTGGATTCTACTGACTCAGAAAGCAGCCACGATGACCACCAGTCCTACCAAGGAAACTCTGCCTTAAATCCCAAAAGGAAACCAAGCCCAGCTTACATGAAGGAGGATGTCAAGGCTTTGGATACCACCAAGGCTCCTAAGGGCTCGCTAAAGGATATCTACAAGGTCTTCAATGGAGAAGGAGAACAAATTAGGGCTTTCAAGTGTGAGCATTGTCGAGTCCTTTTCCTAGACCATGTCATGTACACCATTCACATGGGTTGCCATGGCTACCGGGACCCACTGGAATGCAACATCTGTGGCTACAGAAGCCAGGACCGCTATGAGTTTTCATCACACATCGTTCGAGGGGAGCACACATTCCACTAGGCCTTTCCATTCCAAAGGGGATCCCTATGAAGTAAAGTACTGCACATGAAGAAATACTGCACTTACAATCCCACCTTCCCTCAGATGTTGACATACCTTTTATTTTTTTTAATATTATTACTGTCATTAATTTTTATTTTGTGGACGCAGTGTCATTTGCTCTGCCTAATTACAATAAGGAAGAAACAGATGAGAAAAGGGACAGGGGGTAATTTCTTGGTAACTTAACTTGTTTATCTTGTGG
Organism: Erinaceus europaeus; assembly: GCF_950295315.1. NCBI lineage: Eukaryota > Metazoa > Chordata > Mammalia > Eulipotyphla > Erinaceidae > Erinaceus > Erinaceus europaeus. The sequence goes on from NC_080168.1 coordinate 21,783,075, forward strand.
GAATTAAAGAGCATTTGTTCTGTCATGCATATAGATATAAGGCATACCATGCTTTGAAGAAAAAAAAAATCACTTGATTCATAGAGACTCACCTAAGAGATTCTGTTTTGCCAGTGATGTTCAGGATGTTTTGAAGGCAGGAAAGTTTAGAAACTTTTGGGTAAGAGTTTCATAGTTTTGAATTGTATACATGATTTTGCTTACTCTTCAAAGAAGAATTTGTCTCAAAGTGTAAAGTGGGTTTATTTTTCCAGAGACCATGGAATACAAACACATTGTTATTTTCAGTGATAACTCCGTAGATGAGTTGTTGTGGGTTCTATGTTTACTTCCCCTATGGAATTTATAATATGGTATGTTATACACTATACCATATAAAGACCTTTTAAACTACAGGTAGTTAAGGGCACCTACAATACATCTGAGGTCCTCTGATCTTATTTTTCTAAGCACCGTTTTTCCATAGTTTTGATGACTGGCATTTTATAGACACCCTGGCAGCCTTACTTTTAACACCTTTAATGTATAGTATTTTATCTACTTTTCTGAATAACATATGGTCTAAAAGTGACTGAGAGGCAGTTAGCAGTTTCCAGAAGGGACCTATACTTTTCCTAAATTTCTTTGGGAAGTTTTCATTTAGAGCTTAATGTGCTGATAGCATAGTACACATATGTGTTTCTTCTAAGAGTATGCTTACAATTGTCACTTTATCAGCATTAATCAGTGTTAACCAGTCAGCAGAAAAATATAATTAGGTTAACAGTAGGGGGAAAACCCCACTCAGAAATCTCTTTTTTGGTATTTCTCTTTTCACTGGTTCTCTCAAACTGTGACCACCCAGTGTTCTGTCCATAGTCTATTCATCTTTTACTCTTCCAGTGGGAAGTCTTAAAAAATCTTACTCTAGGATATTTCTTTCAAGATCTCCTCGAGGAAATTGCTTACTTGACCTGAGTATGTGGTAATATGAACCCCATAAGACTATGGAAGTAGGGCTATTTATTCTAGTATGTCTTCAATAATAATATTTACCACTTTTGGTGCAAGGGAAAGCAAGTGTCTTTATAGCTCTCACGTTGGGACATAGATCAATTAATAAGGAGAAGAAAACTCACAAAGTTGATTTTGACACTTGAAGTCTAAAATGTGACCAAACCTGGAAGTCAAAATGACCTTTCTTTCTCGGAAGCATTTAACTATTTTTAAGACCTTTATAGAAATGAAGCTCAGTCCCTTAGTTCAGAAAATTCTCTTTTAATTCATATCTGTGACATACATTGCTAAATATTATGTATAGACTTTTGTTTCATTTATTGGGCACTCTTTTTTTTTTTTTTTCAGCACAGTAGCATTAGTGATCATGAGATGATCCAATCATTTGTGGAGAACACCTGATGGCAAAACTTGCATCCTGTATCTAGAGAGGACAGGTCTCACCATTTTCAAACACCAAGATTTGGTGAAGCAGCAACTGACAGTTGCTCTAAAAAAATCACTAAATAGGATGCTGAAACTATATTTCTTAGTACAGAGTGATAGGAAGATTAAGAAAACCAGAGCACTGTAATCAGAGAAGATAATTTGACCCCAATACTGCTCTTCACTCCTTTTCTACTTATATATTTATTTAAACAACTTAAGGCAGGCAAAAAAAAAAAAAAACAGTTAAAGCTCAATTCTTTTTTTTTTTTTTTTTTTTTTTACTAATTCCTGATATAGCTATTGTTGGAAAAATGTCCAAACTGTTCCTTTAAATCTAAGAGAATACACCAGGTGTGAAATATTTTAAATAGAATGTCAGCTGCCACTCTTTTTCTGCATGTTTTGGTAATTACGAACAATTTATCCAGAGGTAAAGCATGTCTTTGTGACCCCACTCCTACCCACCTACTTTAATTACTCATAAATAATTGGAATTTAATTTTTTTTTCTTTTTGGAGGAAAGCAGAGAATTTAAGGTTAGTGATTCTGTACTTTATCACAATTGAAGGAAAGACTTGGATAGTAGTCAGTGGATTCATAACTTTGGCTGTGTGGAATTTTTCTGATATCATCTATGAGTTTTTCTGCATTTTATTTTTTCTTACCTTTTCTTCAGTGTCTGAACAATTGTATACCTACCTGCCCTGGGATAGAATTGAAATTAAATAACCTAGAGACTTCGGTTTTATCTCTATAAAGACAGTACTAAGCTACTCTCCATTTCTGATTTCATATTTGAGGGAATCTACTGAAGGGACTTTGTATTTGTGAGAGCATTTGCTATAAGAGTATACTTAGAACTTTTTTTTTTCTAGCTTCCTGATTTGAATAGCATAAAGAGGTAAAGATGGCTCAGGGTATGACAGGGACAAGTAAGGACAAGGTCAATTCAAATTTTAGAGTAGAGAGAAACATTATATGATCCAATGTTTTCTGAATAATTCTGAATGGCTATATTTGCATGACTCCTCTTTACAAAAGGAAATAAACAAGGTAGTAGAGCCTAAAAATAAATATAAGGGCCAGACACCAAATAAATCAAGTTTTACGTAACAACTGTATTTCCAGTTTCTTCAGGTGAGAATTTTACATTACAGGCAGTATTTGAGGGGCATGAAAGTGGGTTAGCTGCTGTGTTTGTTTTTTTTTTAATTTGGCTAAAAGTCAAAAATTCATCTCATTGCTCTGCCCTAATTTTCTCTGTAAAATCTTATCTCCAGTTTCTGTTGGGAGATTGTACTGCCTCCATATTGGGGGACTGTACTGCCTCCGTACTAGGGCAAATCACTTTTAAGATGTGATTTCAATGATAGTGAATGCATAAGCAGGTCAGAAGTAGAGTTGAAACATTCCCATTGAGAATTTTTTGAGGAAAAATAAAAAGGACAGAATGAAAGATTTAGTTTTGACAATAATATAAGGAGTGTCTCTTAGATACATGCAAGTAGTTGCATGTGTACATCAGATTATGTGTGTGTGTGCATACACTTTTAAAGAAAATTTGTGAAAAGAAGCAGTTAGAGTGGTAACATATTCTAAGAGCATAGAGACACTTAAATTATAACACATGAACAATGTAATAAGGCTATTTTACCAGATTGTATTGGAAAATATTAAAGAAGTCACTAGTTTTTGTTTGTTTGTTTGTTTTGTTTTATTTTTGTTATTTGCCTCCAAGATTATCACTAGAACCTGAAGTCAATACTATGAATCCATGGCTCCCAGCAGCCTTTTTTTTCCCTATTTTATTTTTATATTCTGTTTTTCTATTTTATTCAACAGAACAGAGAGAAATTGAGAATGGTGGGGGGGGGGAAATAGGAAGATAAGACACCTGCAGACCTGCTTCACTGCTCATGAAGCTTCCCCTGGCAGGTGGGTAGCAGAGGCTCAAAGCTGGGCCCTTGCACATGTATGTATGCTTAACCAGGTAGGGCAGTGCCTGACTCTCCTAGTATATCTGAAATCTTCATCCTTTGGTCTTTACTAATCTACCTTCCAGAATATCAAAAGATTTTAAACTGATTTGATATAGTCTACAAAGTGAGAAAATACTTTTTAAAGATGAAAATAGAGAAAGTGCTGTCTCTTTTTATTATTGGCAAGTGGAGAAAGATAAGAGTATTTTAGTGAGCTTTGACTGTTTTACGTACAGTTTTGTTCTTTAGTTGTACACTTCAAAAAGACATGTCTTCTGTATGTTGTTTTCCAAATGATGAGATCTGCATCAGTGAAAACATCTAGGTTAAAATTGTTTTACTTCTTTTCCAAGTCTTATTAAATTTTTACCTCCAAAATGATTTCACAAAGAAGAACAGACTACAAAAATACAGAACTATCTGCATGCCTCTGCTTTCAGGACAGAACTTAGATTATTGGAGGTACTGGCTACTTTTTTTTTTTAACTTGCTATTCATTTTGCAAAAAAGGGATGAGTTACATCTTTGGTTTCCATAGCTGTATTTTAGTAAGTTCTGTCTGTGTGAAGATTGATTTAAAGCAGAAAATTCTCCAGATCCAAAAGACAGAAGAAGTGGGGCTGAAATTGAAGTTTGTACAAATGAAAATGTGTCTAAACCTCCAGTTTCTGCAAAATAATTAAAATATACAGTAACTGGCCTCTTAAAATTCTGAATTTAATGTATTAAATACTTACAAACCTTATATTGGTGCCTTTTTAAAATGCATTGAGGGAGTGTTGATTAGTTAGTAGTTCAACACTTTTATTATGTACTTTTAAAAATCCCTTAAAATTGAGTACTATATAATTCATCCTCATGTTCTTGGGACAAAACTGTTAGAGGAATTTCTAATGCAGTGACTTTCAGCTCAGCTGTTTAAGTAAAAGGAAACTTTGGAAACAGTTTTTAATATCCTTCTCATTTAATAGTATTTCTGAATGCCATTATAAGATAATGCAGGTAAAAGAAAAATTTATTTGTGGATTGCATTATGGTTTGTGATTTTTTTGTTTTGTGTTTAAGGATGATATAATAAGTTTTAATATCCCACATTGCTTAATAGTGTAATTGTGGATCAATAAAATACAGTATTGCTTTGTAATCTCATCTACAGATTAGTATTATGCTAGTCTTAGAAGATCTGTCTTCTGTTAAGGTATAGAATTATAATATACAGAAGCAGGTAATTAATTCTCCTTGAACAAAACAAAATCAAACAGTCGTATCACTTTGCTATTCTCCAAAGCATAATATCAAATGCTTTTCTATCATGGTTACGTATCACTTGCTATGAATATGCTAGTATATGACAGCTTTTAAAAAGAATGAGCTACTTGTTATACAAAGCAAATGTCATGTGACCAAGAAGCTGTGATATGCTAGTGTTTCTTTTTTTTAATCATAGTGTATTGCTAGGCCAAATAATTAAACTTTGAATATTTTTACATTTATTGCAGAAACCTAAAATTTTGGAATTTCCATAAGGATTTTGTGTAAAATTCTATTTCTAGCTTTTGATTTATCTTGCTGTACTGTGAGTTTGTGGATGTTTTTCACATGCACTCTTAAAAATTAGTTCTTAAGTCTGTTTATGGGTTTTTTTTCTCCCATAACATTGCATTTGTATATTTTCTCTATAAATTTGTTGTGAATTAATCTTAATCCATACAGAGAATGGTACGTGAATGACTACTTTTCTAACATGTCCTTTTTATTGTGAATACGATATAAAATCTAGAGGCCCTCTGCTAAGCCGCATAGCATATGACTTCATATAGATACAGATATGCCAGTTTGCAGTTAATTGGGCCCTTCAAATTACCTCAAGTGACATACAGAAAATCTTCTTGAACAGGTGGAGGTCACTGAATCCCTTACTATGCACTTAATTAGGATTCTAGTTAATGCACTAGAAATGGATTTTTTTTTTCTAAACTGAATACACTGTAACAAGGGAAGAACTCTGGGTTTTATTTGTTGTTGTTTTATTGTGTTTTTTACGTAGTTGAATTTCTGAAACTGTGATAAAATTTTGACTGTCAGGCACTCTCAGATTTTGAACTTTCATTACTTCTCATTTTGTGTAAGAAAGTTCTCTTTTTGATGGCTTCTCAAAGTTTGTCAACTCTCTTCCTTCATCTCCCTTCCATAATTGTCTCTGGTCATCTTTGCCACTCTTCTTGATGGTTTCGACGATTAGGTTAACACTTACTTCCAATTTATTGGGCTCTTAAGTCTTAATTTTGTTTGTATGCTTTCTGTTGGTTGTATAATCTGCTGACTTATTTTTATACTTAAGTGTAGTTTTATATTAAAAAGAAAAGTAGTTAGATTAAAGTTAGTAAGGTATGTAACTGTATTGCTTTCACTTTTAAATACTGAGTACCTAAAATACTACTTTAAAGGTAATGTGATATGTTTGCCTTCCCCTTTTGTTGGATTTTGTGTTCTGATTTGGTTTTCCTCCTAAAATGTATAAAAGACTAAAACAGATTTTTTTAAGTATAAGAATGACGTTAAAAAAAATCTAAAGCAGAAAGTCTTAACTATCTCCAACTTTGGAGAAAATGCTTTAACATTACTATAATAATAATCCAGGTTTATAGGGGCTCTCCAGGCTCTGAACTTGCTCTTACTAGTTAGACCTTTTAGACCATGTGTTATTTGAAATCCCAGAATGATTGCTTCTATTTAACATAAAAGATACTTTCTTTCCATCCTGTACAAGTGCAATACTTTCCCTAAAGTCTTAAAACTATGATTCTCCCCCCACCCCTTTTCTGATCTTTTCTTTCAGTAGTTGATAATAAACAGAAAATTATGGTATTTTATTAAAAAGAGACAATAAGGAAAGACAAAAACATTCCACAGTCAAAAGATTAGAGTGTGGAAACTGTTGATCTCAATTCCTAGCATCTTGACTGATGCTAAATTTCCAGTGAAATAAGCAACCTGTTGGCTAAGAAATTTGTCCTAAAGTTTAAATATATAAATACTAAACTTTCTCCTTAGACCCTTGCCTAATGTTTTAAACTAAGAAAGTAGTATTTTTATTTCTCCTTTTGGAAATAAACTTTAAAATAAAAGTAAAGCACTTAGCTCAATTTTGAACACTTAAACCTGTATCACCTATTGGAGAAAATTTTTAAGAAATATTTGAAGCACTCCTGTTTTCATACAAATTTAAATGATGAGTATTTTACTTATCATACATATTTATATGTAGTATTCTGGTTTTCTTTTTTTATACATATGTCCTGTAGTAAGATTGCTATAATGTAAATATATATTTTGTTAAAAGTAACATTTCTTTGGCATTTCTTTTAAAGGCAGTTACTGCTTTTGTATAGTATGTGTCTTTGTTTTGAGATTTTTTTTTTCTTTAACAATACCAAAGGTAATTAGACTACTTTAAAAACTAATTGCTTGACAGTGTCTAGGATGTTATGAGTTTTAGATGCAAAAGAAAAAAATAGGTCAAACCAGTAAACCTCATTTTTTTTTTCAAACTAATAATTTGGGAAAGTAAAAACTATTGTTTAAAAAAGAAATATATATAAATATTTGTAAAATTAAAATACCAGACCTTGTATGTCAGGTTTGCTCAGTGTAATATAGTTTTTTAAAAAAAAAAAATAATAAAAGCTCAAATACCATACCTCAGAAAATGAGGTTTACTGTGGAAATACGGAAACAGTCTTTGCAGCTGTGTGGAAAGTCACTCTGCTATATACCAATTTGGAGGCCTCCACTAAACAGTTTTTATCACTGCAGATCAAAACGTGGAACTTGTATTTTCTTTGTTTTTGATGCACACACATACATGTTCTTTGCATGTATGTGGGTACTGTGTATATGTGTATGAGTGTTGTATATGCATGTGAGAATGTGTGTATGTGTGTACAACTAAAGAAGCTGCAGAAACTTTGTAATACTTTGTGAAAAGGATTATATTATAAAGGTTTGTACTGTCTGAGTGCACAGCTACTGGAATAAATTTAGGGAATCTCAGGAACAAGCATATAATTTGTCCAAGATTTATTTCTTCTCAGAAGTGTAAGTGCAGTTTTTAATTCTGTATATTATTTAATATTTTACCAATAAAATAAACTTCTGACATAAAAAGTTTGCTATAAAAATTTTCTGGTGAAAAGTCTGTACACAAACACACTTTCCAAATACTTTTAAATATGAATGGGCTTATTTAAGTTACTGCCACTGCGAGATGTGTCACACCTTCTGAACCAGAGGTTTGAATACCTGTGGATCAGAATCCCCTTCAACTATGTAGTTCAACTAGAACAGAGTACAAAGAATTCCATGGTTTTTTAAGGATGACATCTCTTTTCTCCTCAGTCAGTATAAAAATCTTATTTTAACCTTAGTACAAGTCTAGGAGTTATGAACATCAGAACCTTTCTTCCTTAAAAGATAAACAGAAGTCCTGATTGAAGAAAGTTAAGACTTGTTCCAATATACTCCATCAGTTACAAGCAGTCCATATAATAATGATCAACAGCCATATTAGAAGCCATCATTCCTTAGGATTCCAGTCAAGATGAATTTAATGATTCAGTCAAAGATATTTTTCAATCATATTGTCATAAAAATATAGTTGTATGATCTACTCCCATTTGTGCTATCACTGTGAATACTAGACTTCTCAAAATTTGGAATGCCGTTTGTATTTTACCAGGGGATTGCTTGCTTACAAATACCTCATTACTAGATGTGTAAAAGGGCAAACTTGGTTACCTTTAACTACTCACTTACCCACCATGCCAGTTTAAAGGCCATCATCACATTTGAAATAGCTACTCAAATGTTTCTTCATCAGTTGTTATTTACAGAATTTTAGGAATGCTAATCACTTTACCCAAGCAATTTTACTTCTAAATGCCATATACAGTGAAAAACATATCTCATAAAGCTTACTCCACTGACCATCTTTCAATTAAAAATAAATTTACATATGATAATTATAAACATTGAATGAAGTAAACAGCAACCTAGCAGGCTAACAAAGTACCCTCTGGTATTTCTAACTTTATGAATGATACCAAGAAATACTTAACAAACTCTCCTGGTTTATAACTTTGGCACTGGCATTATGACATATGTTATATAATGTTACATATAATGTTGGAAAAAGCAAAACAGAGAAAGTATTTCAACAATATACTTTATGTTCATTTTTTCCTTTTGCCACAGGGTCAGAAATGATTACTAAAAATCATGTTATGGTGGCCTGGAAGGTCAATCGGTACAGTATTTGACATGAAAGTATGAGATCACAAGTTTATATATCATCACATATGGAAGAGATGCTCTGGTTCATTCTTTCTCTTTATCTCTCCACTGTCTCTCTCTCTCCCTCTCTGTCTCTATCTCTCATACATTAATTAGTAAGGACAATTTTCAAACTCATGTTGTGATTATAAGAATGCTGATACAGGTAAGCCAAAGGGTTGCCTTAAGTGTGAGCCACCAAAGAAAGTTTATTTAACATTTTTGGAACTCTACCTCCTGCTATGGGTTGTAAAATGGACCAATTAAATTTCCAACATGTTTTGTCAAAAGCACTACTAAATGTTCCCTATGTTTTTTTATTTGTTTGTTTACTGTTTTAAACTTCTCATTAATATTTCCAGTGTGGAAAACAGCAAGTGAACTTTAACAAATTTAAATTTGCCACTTTTTCTGGTTAAAACAAAGTTTGAGGTGTTTCCATAAACTAGTTGACATCTGGGAGGAATCCCATATCCACAATCCCATATAAAATGGGTTAGGTGTAGATTTAAGTCTGGAAAATAAAAATATACTAGAACTGAGAAAAATAAATGTTAGCTTTTCCTCTTTCTTTCTTTCTTTCTTTCTCTCTTTCTTTCCTTCTTTTTTGCCCTTATAACTTGTATCCAACCGACTGCTTTTAATTGGAAATCTTGTCTGCACAGGGTAAATCCTTGAAAACAATAAAAACAAATGTTGTCCATATTGGTTGAGCTGTTAGTCCTAGATTTCTTGTCAGTGTTTCCATTTTATGAATAAAAATTTTTAAAAAAGATTTAAAAATTTAGAAAGAGTTGTATTAACTGATCTAATTGGGTTTTTAGCAAAGAAAAGAAGATTTTCAAGTTCTCCAGGAAGAAAGAAAACAAAATGGAAGTAAGGTAAAGTGTGTGTGTGTGTGTGTGTGTGTGTGTGTGTGTGTGTGTGTGTGTGTCTGTCTGTCTGTCTCTCCCCTGTGATCCTTAGGTAATCCTGCACCAAAAGAGGCAAACTTCAGACAAGTATTGCCAAGTAGTGGATAGCAAAACATATCACATTTAAGCAGAGAAGCCTTCATATAATATTTTTCTTATTATTTTTCTTTCTCTTATTCTAATTTGTTAAACATCAAATTATGGCTTATACAGGAAAGCTGAGAAACAGCAGTAAGAAGTAGAACAAAAGGAGACAGGCTGTAGCGCAGCGGGTTAAGCGCAGGTGGCGCAAAGCATAAGGACCAGCATAAGGATCCCGGGTGAAGCCCCGGCTCCCTACCTGCAGGCTTCACAGGCTGTGAAGCAGATCTACAGGTGTCTATCTTTCGCTCCCCCCTCTATCTTCCCCTCCTCTCTCCATTTCTCTCTGTCCTATCCAACAATGATGACAACAATAATAATAACTACAACAATAAAACAACAAAGGCAACCAAAGGGAATAAATAAATATAAACAATTAAAAGTAGAACAAAAATAATCTGGAATTGATGTTTCTCTAAAGGAATTTTTAAAAAATGGGTAGGTTATTCTAGTTAAATTTCCTAAAGACTCTATTTTTAATTCAAATAAATATGGCTGTTGATTATTTGTCAGATCTCCATCGTTAATGGACTTCCCAGTCTATTGCTCATTCTATCCTTAGCCTCATGCTCATATCTTCCCTACAGAAACAAAGTTATCAGTGCTGAATACTGCCATATAAATTATAGGTCACATCTTCCAAATTCTGTGTGAAACCTGAGCATCCTACTTATTCTCCATAGATAGTAAAACCTAACTAAAACATTCCTTTTTGCTGTTAATTCTATTGCACAAGGGACTTGCCAAGATTGACCTTCGCTCCAATTCAGTTCATGGTGATGTAAGATATGCATTTACAATAAAACCTGACTTCTTATCTCTCCTCAGGAATGAGACAAGTACAACTATTTGGAATTTCTTGGCTTATACCTGATGTGTTCCCAGTCTTAGGAATGGCTGTTGTAGTAACACCTCCCACCAGATTCTCTTGCTCTTACTTCCACAATGTAAGTACCTAACCTAGTATTTTGGCCTTCAAACAGTCCTCATTGTCTCCATGTCCTACCCCACCTCCCTTTACTGTTTCATTTATTTGCATTAGATTGTAGCATGCATATATATATTTCTATCATTTTGCAGAAAGCATATAACTCATACTTTTCCATATTATTAGCCAAGATACTTTTTAGTCATCCTACCAAATGGTAGCTTGACTATACTGTGATAATGATGTATTTTCAAAATAACAAAATAATCTTGTTATATATAAAGTTTTTGACAAGTCCAAATTATAAGTAAAGTTATTACTTGATCAGATAAGAAGCTTAGAAAAACTACTTCATACATGACTTAGGGTACAACATTTTATTCACCAATAATTCAAGTAGTTTTCTTGGGTCTTTGAGATTTGAATTGGGTCGCTGCCTCCTTCTTTTCAAACAGAACTAATTTCTATGAACATAAACTCCTTTAGAGTTTTTTTTTAATAAGTTAAAATTCTAAAGTGAAGTTATGTCATACTGAGAAACATCATCTGACTTGATCATAAAAAATGTGTCCTGACTTTTAAAAAAGTATTACTTAGCATCATCTTGAAAAACCAGCCACCAGACTCAATATTATCTCTCAACTCTAATAATGCTTATGTGTGCTGACTAGTGTAACTCATCCGAATTCACTATAGGAAATTAAACACTAAAAATCTCTGATGACTTTATACCTACATATAGATTTGCAAACATTTCTTTCCAAGAATATATATTATGTTGATAACATAGTTATCTTTTTAAGAAATATGTAGCAATAAGTATATTGTAAAATGAATGGGCTAGTTATGTTTTATTCCTATACTTGACTCGGAAAACATGGTTTTAGCCCACTTTGAAGAAGAGGCATTGTACAATTCTCAGAAATCATCAAGATCATGAAGGGCATGTGGATTCCTTTCTGTGATGGCATGTCTCATGTTAATATCTACCAGCCAAATAACTGTGTATAATTCAAGTGTAATTATTATTCACCACAAAGAAGTTTATGACACTTGAGCAATGAGAATATTCCATTTGGTAGGGACAAACGATGGTGCACCTTGTTGAGCACACGTTACAATGCACAAGGACCCGTATTCAAACCCCCAGCCCGCACCTGGTGGGGGGAAGCTTTATCAAGTGGTAAAGCAGGGCTGCAGGTGTCTCTTTCTGTCTCTTTCCTTCTCATCTCCCCCTTTCATCTCAATTTATGTCTGTCTCTACCCAATAAATAAATAGATAAATAAAATTTTTAAAAAGAATATTTCTGGGGAATGTTATGCATGTACAAACTATTGTATTTACTGTTGAATGTAAAGCATTAATTCCCCAATAAAGAAATAAATTATTTAAAAAAAAACAACATAAATAAATATTAAAAAAATAAAATAAAATAAAATAAAATAAAAAGAATATTCCACTTGGTATCTGAGTATGTTAAAGCATCACATGCCAGTATGGTAGCCTGTTGTTGGACAGTAAGAGTCACTTAATAATACATCAGCATCAATTTCAAGTTCACATAGTATCATTTAATTATTGGTATTATATTTTGTTTTGTTTTTTTAAGATGTATTTATTTATTTACTTATATATTTATGAAAGAGGTAAGAGAAAGAATCAGTGCACTACTTAGATGTGTGTGATGGCTGAGTTTCCAGCTACTTATCCACTGTACCACCTCCCAGGCTATTATTTTCTTTTAAATCTATATACTCTGTTTTCTCTTTACCTACTGCTTATTCATTACTTCCTCAGAAACTAAGTTATTAATAAACCTTATACTTCACAGAAGCCCTTTTTCTTATTTTCATTTTTAAGTAAAATTTATTTTCATTAGATTGAGACAATGTAAATTGTAAAGGTAACAGTTTTGGGGGGAAGTCTTACCTTCAAATTTTGTTTGATCGATGAGATCTGAATTCATCCCATTTGTCCAGACTATTATGTCAGAACTCCACAAATAATACTAATTTGGAGAAACAAGGACAGCTACATCATTGACCATCTGAATGACAGTAAGAGAGAATTACTTATTCTACCTCATTTATCACTGTGCAATTGTAGGCCTGATTGTTATAAAGTAGTACCTAATTCAGACACAGGAAGGCCTTTTTGACATTGTGTTAGTTAAGGAGCCTATATGTGAGTCTATGAATGAAATATCTCCTAGATCATTTAATTGAGTGATAGTAAGCATAGAGGATTATGAAACTATAACTATGAAAATGTGCATATATTTTTTAAGTCTAAACTTATTTATTCTATCAAGATAAAGGGAATAAGCTATTATTGAGTGAAGATATGGTTTTCTGGATTTTTTTCTTTTGAGAACCCTGAAAAAACTACTTGGAAAATAGTACTAAAAGAACAGAAAAAAACATGAAGTACTTTTAGAATTTTGGCCCCATGAATATTATTTATTCTGGGGTTCTCGGCAAATTTTCTTTGCAACAGTGGAGATATTTAAGCAAATGTCTACAGAATTAGCCTGCTGGATAAGATATTAAGAGGATAGAATATTCAGATAATTTGGTTTCCAGAATTAACTTTGAGGCAATTGGAAATTTTAAGCCCATAAACTCTGCCCCTTTCTTTTCTATATTCTCTCTTCCTCTCTGCATCACTGGTGCTTGTTGCAATATTGACTAGTAAAATCATTTAAAGTTTAAGGGATTCTAGTAGCTTTTACATACAAGCCTAAAGTGCTATAGAGAATCCATTCATTTATTAAGGGTGCTTCCCATGTACCAGATTGGGTACTTAAGAAATAATGTTAAATAAGATATAGTCCATGTACTGTGAAGTAACTTGTCTTACATTGATGAAGCAAGCTACTGTGATTAAAGCATGATGATTATCACTGACAATATAAGAGTAAAACTCAATGTAAATAAATATGAAGAGAACCTGATTTACTTAGCCTTGGAATGAGGGAATGTGTCGGCACAGGATTGACTTTTAAACTCAGTTCAAAAGCATAAATGAAGAAAGTAAAGTTGAAGACAAGTGATAAAGTAATATGGAAAATATGGTCTAGGCAAAGGGAAAATATCTGGGAAGCCTTGTAGAGGGAATAGGAAAAGAACTAGGGGAGGAAGGAAAGAGGAAATATAGGTAAAGTGGAGAGCAAGTGAGGAAAGTCAAATTGAGGAAATTCCATAATTTCCTGTCCTACATAGCTAGAGAGGAAAGAGGAATTCTCCATGAAATGGAGAGCAAATGAGGAAAGTCAAATTGAGGAAATTCCATAATTTCTTGTCCCATATGGCTGGAGTACACAGTTCTTCTTCTAGCGTTTGCCCTTCTTCCGCAGCCAGTCAACAGCGTCAGGTTGAGCCTGATGTAAAGTTTCGAGACCTCCTTTGAATCTGGAGAGGCGGCAGTCGTTGACTATGTGGGTCATAGTCTGTCTGGAGCCGCAGGGGCAGTTCGGGTCGTCTCTGGCTCCCCAGCGATGGAACATAGTGGCGCACCGGCCATGGCCTGTTCGATAGCGATTGAGGAGGGCCCAATCATAACGTGCTAGGTCAAAGCCGGGTTGACGCTTGCAGGGGTCTGTGATGAGGTGTTTGTTCTTTACCTCAGCTGACTGCCAACTCTGTTTCCAAGAGACTGGAACAGAGAAGTTCAGTGTAGGCGTAGGGGACCAGATTGGGTGACGAGACGTCAAGCGTTGGACAGGGTGGGCGAAGATATCCGCGTATATTGGCAGGTCCGGTCGAGCGTAGACGTGGGAAATGAACTTAGATGATGCCGCATCCCGACGAATATCTGGCGGGGTGATGTTGCTAAGAACTGGCAGCCATGGAACCGGAGTGGAACGGATGGTTCCAGAAATTATCCTCATGGAGGAATATAATTTGGAATCGACCAAGTGGACATGGGGGCTACGGAACCATCCTGGGGCACAGTATTCTGCAGTGGAATAGCATAATGCCAGAGATGATGATCGTAGTGTGGAAGCGCTCGCGCCCCATGAGGAGCTGGCCAGTCTTGCAATGATGTTATTCCTCGCGCCCACCTTTGCTGCAGTTTTTATGAGATGTTCGTGAAATGACAGAGTGCGATCGAGAGTAACGCCAAGATAGACTGGCTGTAAGAATAGGATATAACAAGTAACTGTAAGAATAGGATATAACAAGAGATGAAAAAGGAGAGATAACAAGAGATGAAACAAGAGATGAAAAAGGAAAGATAAGTAGAATAAGTAATGGTTTTCTTTCTTGCTTTCTTTCTTTTGACAGAGAGATGGGGAGAAGAGGGAAGAGGGAAGAAGGGAGGGAAGAAGAGAGAGAGAGAGAACCCCACAGTGCTGTGGTTTCCTTCAGTGTGGTAGGAGCCAGGCTCAAACCTGGGTTGCACGCATGGCAAAGTAGCACACTACCAAATGAGCCATTTCCGCACCCCAGGGTTTCATTTTCCTAACTCAAGGAAATTTAATTTATACAAAGAGAACAAGGGTCTGTGGGGGGGGGGGGGGCTGGGTTGGTGATTTGATTAGATTTGCAACTTTGCATGGGCTTCAATATGAAATTAAGAAAATGCCAAACTGGAAGTAGAAGCTACTACAGCAAATGCTGGTGGGGAAAAAAATAAACGATGGCTTGTGGTACAGGAGTGATCTGAAAGTAGAGCAATGTGGTTAAATCCCAAAGATATCTAAAAGGTAGAATGTACTATCCTGTTGATTAGTTGTATGTAAAGGAGAAGAGTGAATGGAGACTACACTAGTTTTCTAGTTGGAAAGATGGGCATATGGTGATGGCATTCATGACATCTAAATCACAGAGAAACAGACTTGAGGAACAGAGAGATGAGGAGCATATTGAGGATGTTGAGTGTGAAATGCTAGTCTGATATTCAAGCAGAGATGACTAGAAGATAATTGGGATGTAAGGATCCCTGATCGAGCCCCCGGATCCCCACCTGCAGGGGAGACGCTTCACAAGTGGTGAAGCAGGTCTGTAGATGTCTATCTTTCTCTCCCCATCTCTGTCTTCTCCTCCTCTCTCCATTTCTCTCTGCCCTATCCAACAACAACTACAACAATAAAACAATAAGGGCAACAAAAGGGAATAAATAAATTAATATTTTAAGAAATCTAAAAAAAATAATTGGTTATATCATGCTAATAACAGGAGAGAATATGTGCCTGTGTTTGTACATGCCATTTACTTGTGTATATATGCAAACATGCACTACTATGTATCATATATATCATGCACATACTGTATGTGTGTGTGTGTGTGTGTGTCAGAGTTAATGTCTTGTAGGGCATATGTACAATTGTAAACATTAATGTCAAACTTAAGGGGGGTTAATGTGTAAAATCTAAGGGGTCCTAGCAAGAAATGCACAAAATATTAGAAGAAATAAGACTTGTATGAAAGTGACTATAAAAAAAAGCTGTCAACAGGATTAAGTCTGGAGGCCAAACGACCCAGGGACTAGAGTGAGAGATTGGGGTGATGGGAAGAACTTCACAGAAAAGTCAATATTAAAGGGAGTTGGGTGGTAGCACAGCTAGTTAAGCACAGGTGGTGCAAAGCACAAGGACCGGCGTAAGGCTCCCGGTTCAAGCCTCCGGCTCCCCACCTGCAGGTGGGTCACTTCACAAGCTGTGAAGCAGGTCTGCAGGTATCTATCTTTCTCTCCCCGTCTCTGCCTTTCCCTCCTCTCTCCATTTCTATCTGTCTTCTCCACCAACAACAACACCGAACAACACTAATAACTACAACAATAAAAAAGTCAATATTAAAGAGACATTTTATGATGCACATGAGTGAAACCAACTGGTAGTCATCTTTCGCCTCATGTACTTCACTGAGCATAATCACCTTCGGTTCCATCCATTCTATCCCTGAGGACACAATATCAACTGTTTTAATCCGATACTGTATTAGTGTATCACTACATAATTTCTTTATCATTGATAGACATTTAGGTTGCTTTTACTCTTTTGCTATTGTGAATCATTTATTCTTTCTTTTTTTGAGGTATATGACTGACCAATATATTTAATTAGTTATTCATTTTGTAGGTGTGGCATATATGATTGTAAATTAGGTAGGTGTATGTTTCACCTATCTAAATATTCTCTGTGTCATCTTATGATTTCAGCTAAAGGTTATAGGAAATCATCTCAATTTACAGAGGCAGAATCAGAGACTCTCCTTATGAGACTTTTGGTGAATTTATTTATATAACCCTTTTTTCTTCACTAGTTACCAACAAGACTGCCCAGTGATGTTCAAAGTCACACTAAGAGACAGGATGTACAGTTATAGAAAAATTCCCAGATCTCAGCATAGTTTTAGATCATAACTTTTACTTGCATAGACTTCTTTGATACCACTTTTCCCCCCAAACAGCATCACAGCTTCCTCCAGTGTGGTAGAGGGCCAGCTTCAACCAGAGTGCATGGCTAACCAAGTAAGCACTCTATGCAGGTGAGCTTTTGTGCCTGCTCTCTGGGACCACTTTTTAAACACACTGGATTGTCTGGTAACCTGAAGCCCTCCAATAAAAGTATATATTCCCATTTATTATCATACCAGTCTTTAAATACCAGCAGCTATAAATAAGTAATGTCCAATTAATCTTTCTTATTATGTGCATAGGCCACAGAAGGAGGGAATTTTAAAAATACAGGGTAAAAATAATTTCAAATTATAATATATTGCTAGATTATTTAAATTCTATAATCCTGTATCAGTAGGACAGATGACCTGGGAAGGTGCCTATTTTTTCCATATATAGAAAGGAAGTTTGAGCCTGACCCCCGTGGCACTGGGGGAAGCTGTGGTGCTCTGGTGTCATTATCTTCCTCCCTTTCTCTTTCTTTCTTGTAAAAAATATTTTATTAATTTTTATTTTAATGAAATAGAAAAGAGAGAGACCTAGGAAGGCTAGAGCAATGCTCAGCTCTGGTTTACAGAGATGCTGGGGATTGAACCTGGGCTATCAAAGCCTCAGGCATGAAGGTCTTTTGCATAAACCATTATGCTTTCTTCCCAGCCCTTTCCTTTACTCTTTCTTTCTTCCTTCCTTCCTTCCTTCCTTCCTTCCTTACTTACTTACTTCCTTACTTCCTTTCTTTCTTTTTTCCTTTCTTTCTTTTGCCTCCAGGGTTATCACTGGGGCTCAGTGCCTGCGCTACGAATCCACTGCTCCTAGAAGCCGTTATTCCCATTTTGTTCCCTTGTTGTAGTTGTTATTGTTGTCATAGCTGTTGTTGGATAGGACAAAGAGAAATTGAGAGAGTAGGGGACGACAGGGCAGGGGAGAGAAAGATAGACACCTGCTTCACTGCCTGTGAAGTGACCCCCTCTTCCCTGCAAGGTGGGGAGCCAGTTGCTCAAACTGGGATCCTTATGTGCTTAACTCCCTGCACTACCTCCTAGCTCCCTCCCTTACACTTTCTATCTGAAAAGTTCTGCAGCAGTGAATGCCTATGCCTGCCTCAGGCAAAAATATATAGTTTTAGTAGAGAGAAACTTCTATATATTCTATAATATAATAAAAGTCTTTGAAATATTTTAAAGACCATATAGCAGTTACTCAAAGATTCCTATGGATGACAGCATTTCACCTGAGAAACTTTATAAGATTCTAAGTAAAACAAAATAAACTAAGGAATTTGTGGTCACCCTTATCTGTGGCAGTGCTGTAACAGTAGAAACATATGTGAGGGGGGCCCGGCAGTGGCATATCCAGTTAAGCGCACATATGTGCAGGGACCCAGCTTAGAGCCCCTGCTCCCCATCTGCAGAGGGGCACTTCATGAGTGGTGAAGCAGGTCTGCAGGTGTCTATCATTCTCACTCCCTTTCCTTTTTTTTTAAAATTTCTTTATTGGGGATTAATGTTTTACATTCGACAGTAAATACAGTAGTTTGTACATGCATAACATTTCCCAGTTTTCAACACAACAATACAACCCCCACTAGGTCATCTGTCATCCTTTTTGGACCTGTACTCTCCCCCACCCACCCCAGAGTCTTTTACTTTGGTGCAATACACCAACTCCAGTTCAAGTTCTGCCTGTGTTTTCTCTTCTGATCTTGTTTTACAACTTCTCCCTGAGAGTGAGATCATTCCATATTCATCTCTCTATTTCTGACTTATTTCACATAATATTATTTCTTCAAGCTCCATCCAAGATGGGTTGAAAACGGTGAAGTCACCATTTTTGATAGCTGAGTAGTATTCCACTATGTGTATATATACCACAACTTCTCACTCCCTTTTTATCTCCCTTTCCTTCTCAATTCCTCTCTTTCCTATCAAGCATAAAATAAAAGGGAGAAAAATGGCAGCAGGGAGCTATGGATTCATAGTGCTGCCACTGAGCCCTAGCAATAACCCTGGTGGTGACAGAATAAAAAATTAAAATTAAGAAAACAAAAAAGTACATGTGACACAAATACAAGCTATTTATTTAACAAAGTTTTCTAGAAGCTATTTTAAAAATGAAACAAATAGAATTTTAATTATTTTATTTAATTCAAATGTAAAAATACATAAAATAGTATGATTTTACCGTCAAGTATATACAAATCTAATGGTATGTTTTGCTCTTTGTTCCCACAAGGATTTTGAAATACAGTTTGTATTTTACATTTATAGTGAGTCCCAGGAAAATCATTAATAAAGCATACATTGTGTCTCCCCATGATTCTGTGGCAATTATCCAGTAATCAGTATAGCATTACAGTAATTCTTCTTGTTTCACTCTACCCATCAAGAGTTGCCCATTTTCTATTTTCTTCAGTTCCATCTATGCCATTGATTTTTTTTCTTTTTCTTTTCTTTCTTTTTTTTTTTTTTTTGCCTCCAGGTTATCAATGGGGTTAGGTGCTCACACTACGAATCCACTGCTCCTGTGGCCATTTTTTTGAGAGAGGTTGAGAGGAGGGGGAGATAGAGAGGGATAAAGACACCTGAAGATCTGCTTCACCTCTTGTGAAGCGACCCCCCCTGCAGCTGGGGAGTGGGATGCTAGAACTGGCATCCTTATACGGGTCCTTGAACTTCGGGCTATGTACGTTTAACCCGGTGCTCTACACCCGACCCCCTCAGTGACTTTTCATCTTAAATATCATATCTCTTTTACCATATATTTATATTTTTCATGGTGTTTTCACTTATATACTTATAGTTACCATGAAAACCTCACTTGAAATCAATTCATTCTAGGAAGTTTTCCCAAACCACATGTGGGAAATACAATAGTTCCTCTATGGAGAGGAACAATAGCAATGGGTAAGTTAGCAAGTGCTCATTCTATAAGTTAAGTAATGCTATAGAGTAAATCTATTTTCTTGTGTCTGGTACTGCTTTATATAATCCTTTCCTCACCTCAGTCACCACAGTCCTCTGAGTCAGACCACACACTCTTCCTTATTGCTTAGGTTTAAACCCTTTATCATAAGCATTCTTCATCTTCCTTTCCTACTTGCTGTTCACCTGAATCTACAAAGAGAGTATTAATATTCACAAGTAGCAGGCAAGTAAGAAGAATTGATTTGGGCCAGAAAATACTTTACTTCTAACCCTAGAAGTTTTATCTTCTATTTTACTTGGTAATTGAAGGAGACATATAGAACTGGTGAACGCATGAGCTTTGGGGTCCACAGACCAAGGAGAACCCAAGATTTTTTTGTTGTTGTTTTGTAGTATACTCTGAATTGGTGACAAGAGCACCTATGTGGCAAAACTAGGATGCTGTACATTTTATTTTGGAGAATGGAGCAATCAGTCAGCGAAGTCAGGCAGTATTGAGTTGACATGTCACTAAATTGGAGGAAGGAAATAGTATGAGAGATAGTTATTCTGAATACTTAGTAATATATCAAGTCTTTTTAGAGTATATTCATTGCATGTCCAGAGCATGGTAGTAAACAGTGGTAAGTAAGAAGAGATGCTCCCTTTTCTAAGACATGCATGCTTCTCTTGTCCTCACAGTGCCTACAGTCAGTAAAGAATAGATTACTATGTTAACAGAACACTCTTAACAGACCTCCACTTAACTGACTTGACAGATTAACCAATATTATCAATTGCCTTTGCAAAATAAACTAATTAATATGCAGAGCTTACTGAAAGCTTTCAACCAGAAGGCTATGCTCCAGTAAGCCTACACGCTTCTCCTCTCATTGGATGAGTTGTGTGCTTGCCAAGAATTAGTTGTATTGATGCTGAACTATGTATGAGAGTTGACTTGTTATTATAGTTATGTATTATAATTAAATATTACTTATATAAGTCAGTGAAATGCAGTGTAAAATTAAATTTTTAATTAATTGAATATTTTGGAAAGACTGAATAAAGAAGATTCACTAAAAAAATTGCTATAAAAATTAGGTACAATTTTTATTTTATTTAAATATACAAAGAGAAAGTTTTAATAATCCAAAAATTTCTATATTCAAGTTGATTTAAAAATGTCTTTAATATTTTACTCTATGAAAAGTCATTTTATTTTGATAAAGTAAAACACTAACACATGATACACTATGATAAAGATGTAATCTTCCGTGAATGTATCTATCTCCAAATTAAAATCCATAGCACACTTAAAGGTGTTAGTGAATTATTTTGTATTTAAATGCACTGCATGAAAATAAACATTTAAGGAATGTCGATAATATTTTTTAAAGTTCTTAGATTCAGTTCTACTTTAATTATCAACTATTATTTGGGATGAGTCCTAGTAAAGAGATGTTATGTAACCATACAGAAGGTACTGAAACCTAAGGAATCTATAGTGGGGAGACAGTCAATCCTAGAAAATGAGAGTTCTGAAGTAGACAAAGACAGAACAAAGAAAGGAAAGCTTCCAGTATAAATAGGACAGACTAAAAGAAACATGAGTCTTTGAAAACACATGTAGCTGGGCTATTCAGTGTGAGTAGACATGGGAAGCAGGATGGGTTAGTAATGAGACCAGACCAAGGTCTTGGAAAGTCTTTTGTATCACGTTAATTATATGAGCTTTATCTTGAAGGGTTTTTAATTAAGTGATTATATTATAAATTTTATGTTGAGGTAAAATAACTGAATGTGATGGAGCAGGGCTTGGTGAGGAACAAAACTGAAGGAAGTAAAAGTAATCTAAGCAAGAGATGATAGCAGCCTGGATTAAGATATATTTGTGATATATTTGTGACATACAATCAACAAGACCTCTGGTTAACATTTAGGGGGCCAAAAAGAGTGGGAAGGTCAAATAGAAGTTGTATAGTTCTTGTTGAAGAATTTGGGTAGGTAGAACCATTTGTAGAAGTTTGCAACTTTATTAAAAAAAAAAATTAATGGAGGATGATGAAGACTTCTGGAAACACTGTGTAAGATCAA
This sequence comes from Erinaceus europaeus, assembly GCF_950295315.1. NCBI lineage: Eukaryota > Metazoa > Chordata > Mammalia > Eulipotyphla > Erinaceidae > Erinaceus > Erinaceus europaeus. The sequence goes on from NC_080168.1 coordinate 21,805,193, forward strand.
CAAGTGAAAGGGTTTGGACATAGTTCAGTGGCAGAGCACGGGAATTGCCTGCCAAGAGTCCCCAGATCTCAGAAATTGGATATGAGAGATGAGGCATTATCCTCCCCCCAAAATGATATTCTATCACTGTTATTATTTTACCAAGCTAAGATCTTGTCCATGCAAATTTTCACTGTTCTTAAACCAATTTATTTCTTTTTTTTAAAAAAAAAATACATATTTACTTTTTTTAATGAGAGAGAGAGAGGTGGGGGAGCAGGTGTAGCAGGTATATAATAGTGCTAAGGATTGAATCTCGGCATTCTATGCCTCAGGCATGAAAAGGCTGGTACAATACCATACCGCTATATCCCCGACCCCAAGTCAACTTTTTTTCATTTAGTTAGACAGAGGAGCGATAACATAGTAACAGAGCTTCCCTCAGTGTGACACTCACATGTGGCCCAGGGTTCACACGAAAGCACTCACTCTATGAGATGAGCTATCTCCCCAGCACTCCCCAAATACCCTTTCAAAATAGATATTTTTATCTTCATTTTACAAATAACATGACTAAAGTTAAGCAAGTTTAAGCAGCTTTCCTAGGAATCATCCAGATTTATTTAATAGTGAAGGTTCAAATCCAGATTTGCCTGATTCAAGACCAGTGCCATTCACCATCCCCCTAAACTGTATTGCAAATGTAGAATGAGTCTCACATTAGTGGTTTGTTTTATGGTGGTGACACAATTTCAGCTGAAGAGCAGATTAGGGGATGAGGTGTAATGGAGAGTTCCCTTTTAAATGCATTCCATTTTCAAAAGTCTGGAGAATATCCCTAGTGAAGATGTCTAATAGATAGTTACATATCTAAGAGTAGAATTTAGGGGAGATGCCAGGGAGGGGATGAACATTTGTGAGGCATTAGCATTTAAAGTGTTGCTAAAAGTCACAGGAATGGATAATATTTCCCAGGGAAACTGCGCCAGAAGACGAGTCAAGCTGAGACACCAAATTCTGAAAGAAGGTCAGAGAAAAGTATCTGCAAAGGAGATAGAGAAAGAATGTTAGTACAAGTTAGAGAGGTGTAACAGGATGGTATCACACAGAAGCAGGAGAGGGTTGCATGCGAATGGAATGGTCAGATATTATCAAATACTGTGGAATGCTCTAGCAAAGTAACTAGAAAAAGTCTGCTAGATGAAGAGGATAATGAATGAGACATACAAGTTAAAACAGCTTGAGATTTGTTTCTAAATTATATCGTCCAATAATGTGGAGGGAAAGTTATCAACCTTCTGAAGGTCAGTTGCTAATGTATTTGAAAAGCTAGGATTCTTATTCTATGGATTTTCCTAGAGAAAAATAAGAAATGAGGACATTCAGTGAAGTACTTATGATGGCAACCGTATCATAGGAGCTGAAAGTTCTCACTCTGGAGTCAGACAACCTGAGTTGAAACCTGCCACTTACTAGTTCTTTGCCTTGACAAGTACTTACTTAGCCTTAACCTCATTTCATATATATATACACACAAACAGGACCTCATGTGATTGCACCACTCCTGGGTCATTTTTAACTTATTTATATTGTTTTTATTGCCACCAGGGTTATTGCTGATGCCTGCCTGAGTGGCCAATCCACCCCCCCCCCTTTTTTTTGATAGATTTAGAGAGAAATTCTGAGGAATGGGTGTGATAGCTAAGGAGAAAGAGAGACATTTGTAGCTCTTCTTCTAGCATTTGCCCTTCTTCCGAAGCCAGTCAACAGCGTCAGGTTGAGCCTGATGTAAAGTTTTGAGACCTCCTTTGTTGCTTATGAAGCTTACCCCCTGCAGGGCTTGAACCCAATCCTTTAGCATCATGATGTGTGCACTCTACCAGCCTCAGGCCACTGCTGGTGCCCTGGCTATTTTTTAAATTCAGATAGTAACACAGAGAAGACACACCACAGTTCCAGACCTTCTGAACCCCTCCACCCAGCCCTCGCCTATTACCATGACACTCCCCTGAGGTGCCAGGACTCAAACCTGGGATGGGTGCATGGCAAGGCAGGTATCCTACCCACTGAGGTATTTCTCTGGCCTCTGATTCCTTTATTCACCTTTAAAAGAACAAAAGGATTAGCTCTGCTAATAAGGTTATTAGCAGCATAATTAAGTTTTATAGGAGTTAACTGAACAAATTCTGTAAATTATTTTTTATAGAATGTTTGCTTTCAATATAGACAAAGACATTCATTTGTTAAAGTGATTAAAAGATCATTCATTACTTTGTGAAAACACATTTTATTAAAATTATATCCTTAATTCTTTAATATTTTGGAAAGATGTGGAAGATTAGTTATTCAAAAAAATCATAAGCCAAATTAATATGATGATTCCATTTGTGAGTAATACTGCCTATATTGTGTGTTTGTATATACATAATTTTTAGAAAATTGTATATCAAAATATTTATGACTAGGTAATTAGGCTGAATAGTAGGTTTGCACATTTTATTTCACATTTAACTTTATACATTCCTAAATTATTTATTACTCTTATGATAAAAAGTTAAAAACACCATGTAGATCAGGATATAGGATAGCAAGTGATAATTACTTTTTGGCAAAATTGTCTTTGAAACGAAGTAGAACATGGACCTAATAAGCTAGACTAGACGTAATTCTAATCAATGGAGAAGTAGCATGTATAAAGTACTTTACAGAAACCATTAAGCTGGGAGACTTCCTATAAATAAGGGTTGTTATTATTAGTACTTATTATTATTTATTAAAATTTCTTTGGGCCCCAGGCCTCTCTGTATCAGCATATGGTAAGTAACCAAGTTTCAAGAGATGATGAAAAAAGGAAACTTAATACTAGGGATCATTCTAGAAAGAGACTTTCTTGGTAAAGTGTTCTGAACACTATTCCTGGTGGTCAGGGCAGATTTGAAAGAGAATTATCTATAGGAACTGCCTAGGGACCACAGAGAGTATAAGATGCAAGGTGCCAATTTAGAAAGCAATCAAGGTAAGTAAAGCATAATTGCTTTAAGATATTCTCACCTGTTTTAGTATCTAATCACTTTGGGCTACAACTTATTCTTTATCTCTTGGATGGTGTAGATTATAAACCTCAACAGGTTTATGGAGCATACCCTTCCCATAATGCTTCCTCCGTGTTAATCATCTTACATCTTCATAAACTACTTGAGTGCTAATGGCATGAGTGATATAGATCCTCAACAATTTAAATCATTCCAATTAGCTACTAAAATTGTTTTAAAGGCCTATTTGAAAAAATATAAAAAGTGTTTTCATTTTCAAATTCTGATTTCCTGGTTTCTGTGATCAACTTAGATACTAAAAGTAATGCAAATAAAATCCCAGGAAAACCTGCTGATTTTACAACCATGGCTTTTATCCAGACAAAAATGTGGTGAAAACCATTCCTGTGACTGGTGAGGTAGCTCATTTGTAAGAGTGTCTGCTTTGACATGCACGTGACCCAGGTTGCTGCCCCTAGGGGACACTGGGGGAAGCTTTAGTGCTGAGGTTCCCTTCACTCTTCTCTTCCTTCCCTCTCTCTCCCTCCCTTGCTTCTTTTCTCCCACCACATTCTTTCTATCTGTAAAAGTTGACCTGGAGCTATAAATCCCCAGAAATAGCAAACAAACAAACAAATAACAACTTTTCAACAAGTTATGCCAAATTAGAGCTGTAAGACAGTGGAAATTCTTATAATGTGCTTTAAAAAATTTTTTTGAAGGACTTGAAGTGAAATGAAAGTATAACTTTAAAAAGAGACTCAGAGTAAATAATGTTTATGCTTTAGAATAGAGACAAACATACCATTTAAAGTGGAGTTAAATTCAGATGTGAGGTATTGAGTTAATGAACAAGTTAGCTATTGTTTTAGAATTTTAGAGTAGGATAATAACCTTGTTTGGGTTATCTAAATTAGCTAGATATTTTAAGTCTTCACATTTGAAACAAACACAGTCATGTTATCTAAATAGACGAGTCCAACAATTTCAAAGTCCAGGTAGACATATATACAAAAGAGGGACTTATCACTACATTAGTGGTTTGCCACAGCTCTAAAGCTTAGCCCCCAACTTCCCTGTCCTCTCTCCTCAGCCCCATCCACCCCATCCTGGTCTCTATAGACAAACAAGCTCTCCAATCTAATTCTTATCAAGATGGAAACAAGGCCAGACCTGCTCTTCTAGATAAAATGCTTTGGCTTCTAACTGCCTGGCTGCTTATCTTTCATCTTGCAGTGCAGTGTTAACCATAACCCCTTTCCTGACCTGCTCTACTTCTTGTTTTCAGATGAGCAGTAAGGACTGTGGGGGGGGGGGGGCGTGCTTAAATGGACAAGTTTATTCTTTCATGTTCCCTTCATTCCTTTTAAAGTCTACCTAATCTGCTTTGTATTAACAGTCTCTATAATTATCAGAAATCGCATTCCATTCCATAGACAACATGCAATTTGATTTATTTCTGTCTATTTTCCAACTTTCTGCTCTTCTTTTTCTACAATCACCACATACACCTTTAAAAAAAAAGTAAAATTCCTTGCTGATTTCTGGGGGTCTTAGGAGGGGGATATTGGGTTTCCTGAGGTATAGAAGACTTTTTTTTTTTTTTTTTTGTCTTCCTCCTCTTCTCTCCCAGTTTGCTTGCCTGAGTTCTAACAAGCTGAATCATCTTCTTGGCTAAGCTATTTGGTTTGGCTTACCTGATTTCTTGTGCTTTCATCCAAACAAAGCATTGCAATTTCCTGCTCTTTCCTGAGCAGGTGAAAGTTAATGCAATCTAGAACTAAAGTTGTCAGACACTGGTTAGTTTAGTGTGCTATATAAGGTTAGCCATGGCATTACCCTTGCTTGACCCTCACTTTTTATATATGAAATAAGAAGACAAAGAACAACTGATTTTTAAGATTCATGAAAATTCTAGGAAGCCCAGTTCTCCCATTCTTTGAAATAACTGTCAAGTTGCATTGTGGGAGTTAGCACATGGTCCTGGTATTACAAATACTCTTGTTTTGGTTGTGGTACCTTTATCCCACACAAACTCATGTACTTGAAACTCCATGTCCTTTAAAAGATGGGAATCTTTCCAAAAGCATATGAACTTTTGGAACAAATTCATGCTACTATTAGACTATGCTAGGGTTTTTCTTAATTTTTATTTTTTTGAGATTTACAAAAAAAAAACCTATGTTATACTATTAAACATCAGAAAATTATATCATGGTTCTCTGCTCTTATTTAGTTTTTCCATTTTATTTTTTTTTAGCACAGAACAGATAGGATCTCAAATCATGCTGCTTTTAATTTTTCATTTTTCTTACTGCAAACTAGGAATCTAATTTAACATTTGAAGTCAGTTGTTTAACTTAGTGGAGAAACAGTATCACTGAATTTAGCATTTAGATAATGTTGTATATTTACTATATATAGTGTGTCTTATTGAGTGCTAATGAGAAAAAGATTTTTTAAAATTTTTCTCTAGAATACAGTTTCATTCCACTAACTGTAGCCATTTCACAACATTAGCAAATTCATGTTCAGGATGCCACATTCTTGAAAAACAGGAGGGTGCATTTCAAGTTCATGTAACTCTGTATACAAATTAAGGTCTTATATGAATTTTATGTCTCAAAATAACCTTCAAATACTATTTTTCTTAAAGGAGAATCTCACTTAAAATTGATGTTTTGTTTTTATCTTGTCTATAAAATAATATGATAAGGATGTAGTCTCTTAAGGCTTGAATTAAAATACTTTTCAATTAGGATAGGGAAGTTTAGAAGTAATTGTGCAATTACCTAAATTAAATTTGACTATGTCTGTTGATTTTTTTAATTGAGAAAAGAGAATCTTTGTACACTTCTGAAAATTCTGATTGTCTGCCATCGTGGAAATTTGTCTTCCTTACTGTAGAAAACTAGTTTAACCTTGTGTTCTTTGCCTTAAAACTTAAGGAATCTTCAAAAGTCCTATTTTCTAATATGTAGTAAGTTCATCTATTGCTATAGGTCAAGAGACATGTTTAAATAGAGTAGGACTGGGAATCAAGTTCTGTGATATGTCCTGGATTTCATAGCCTTTCTAAAATCATTAACTAATGTTACTTCAAATCCTCATCTACCAAAAAAAAAAAACTTTTAAAATAGCCAACTTCATGTGTAAAAGAGAATGAAAAAAAAAATCAGATTAGAAGGAAAGAGCTGGAAACAAAACTAGAAATGAAATTTTCTGGGTGGGAGTTTGACTTGAGACTATATTGGCTTCAGAAAGATAAATCTGAGAAAATGACTAGGTACAGGCAGAATCTGGAAGTTGGATAATCAGTTTAGATAGCAGTTAGTCATTCAGGCATGAGAACATGAGAATATAAAAAAACAGTGAGAATGGAATAGATTACAAAAATATATGTGAAATATATTTTGAATGAGAAAAAAAAAAGCCAGGATATGGTGGGGCAAGTTAATTTGAGGAAGAAGGGCAGAGCTAAGTCAAATATGAAGTTTCAAGTCTGAGTGAAAGAAGATGGTAGTAAAAAAAGAATGAATCTGGGAGAGAAAGTTAATGGACGGTGGAGAGTACCAGAAGAGAAGTTCAGGAAAGTTCAGAGCTTGATGAAATGTGATTTCCAAGTAGAGTTGTCTGTGTGTTGGCAGAGTTACAGGCCAGGAACTCAAAGGAGAAGCTGGGGTTCATGGTTCTCCTTTTTTTTTTTTTTTTAATAACTTTTAGCAAAAAAGTTTATGGGATTGTAAGAAACTTTCCAGAATTCTCTGTGGAAAGTCATGTTTTATGTTTAGAGAGAAAAACTCAAATCAACAAGAGTACCAACAGGAATAGCCATAGTTGGGGAATTTCAAAAGGAAGAGGAAGAATGAAGTTGGAGGGCTAACACTCTCTAATCTTGACATTATTAAAGCGCATTAATGAAGATGTTGTAATCTTGATGGAGTAGATAATCCAGTGGTATTAAATAGAAAGAAATAAATATATAAATATATATATATAATTTTTTTCATATAGTGTGAAGGATAGCTCAATGGAGAGAAACAGTCTTTTCAATAAACGAGGGACCAGGTGCCACCTGGTAAAGCACACATGTTATAATGTGCAAGGACTCAGATTTGAGCCCCCAGTCTCCATGTGTAGGGAGGAAAGCTTCACGATTGGTGTAGCAGTGCTGCAGGTATCTCTCTCTTTCTGTCTCTGTCTTTCTTGCCCTTCCCTCTTGATTTCGGGCTGGGGGTATGTCTATCCAATAAATAAATAAAGATAATAAAAAAATTTAAATGATGAAAATGATGATTAAAACATGCCATAAATGTTGATTCATATCTCTCACCTTATATAAATAACTAGTTTTAAAAGTGTACCACACATTCAAAACTGTAAAACTAAAATTCCTAATTGAAAAACATTTTTTTCTATAAATAGGCTAGGCAAGAAATTTAGATACAGTACTCAAACCATGTCCTATCAAAGGAAAAGAAAAACTATTGATAAATTAGATCTCATCAAAAGTTAGAACTTTTTTTTTGAAAGTCACTTTTTAAAAATGTCACAAGATATGTTGAAAACTACATATCAAATAAAGGACGTATGTCCAGGACAAATAAAGAAAGAATTACTGGACTAGGGAAATAGCTCATTCTGTTAGGGCGACAGCTTGCATACTCAAGACCCCAAGATACTGTAAGAACAGTTTCCTGCACCATCATAAGATGAAACTGAATGCCTGACACTCTGTCCCTCCTTCTCCTTTCTCTGCTGTAATAAAAATATGTAAACATCTAATAAAAAGAAAAACCTCAGTTTTTAAAAAATTGCTAACAGATTGGAAAAATCATTTCAAGAAGACAGATGACAAACATGAAGAGAGGTTCGGTATTATTAATCATTAAAGAAAGGCATTTCAAAACTATAGAAGAAGGAAAACAGTGTGTCTGCTATCCTATTAGAATAGCTAAAATTTCAACAAGGGCAACAAAAGGGAATAAATAAATGAAAAAAATAGCTAAAAATTTAAATATTAACTATATAAAGTGTTATTTGAAATTATCAAAACTCTCATGGAAATGTAAAATATGCATCATTATGGAGGTAAATACACTATCATAGGACTTATATATACCATTCTTAGGTAGTTATCTAATAGAAATGAAAGTATGGGAGTCGGGCGGGAGTGCAGGGGGTTAATCGCACATGGTGCAAAGCGCAAGTATTGGCGTAAGGATCCCAGTTCGAGCCCCCACTCCCCACCTGCAGGGGTGTTGCTTCACAAGCAGTGAAGCAGGTCTGCAGGTGTCTTTCTCTCCCCGTCTCTGTCTTTCCCTCCTCTCTCCATTTCTCTCTGTCCTATCCAACAATGACGACATCAATAACAACAACAATAATAACTTCAACAATAAAATCAAGGGTAACAAAAAGGGAATAAATAATAAATATTAAAAATAATTTTTAAAAAAGAAATGAAAGTATATGTTTAGAGGAAATCTTAACACAAGTTTTTTTTTTTTTTTTTTCTCCTCCAGGGTTATTGCTGGGCTTGGTGCCTGCACCATGAATCCACCGCTCCTGGAGGCCATTTTTCCCCCCTTTTTGTTGCCCTAGTTGTTATTGCCATTGTTGACGTTGCTTTGTTGTTGGATAGAACAGAGAGAAATGGAGAGAGGAGGGGAAGACAGAGAGAGGGGGAGAGAAAGATAGACACCTGCAGACCTGCTTCACCGCCTGTGAAGTGACTCCCCTGCAGGTGGGGAGCCGGGGGCTCCAACCGGGATCCTCACGCCGGTCCCTGCGCTTTGCTCCACGTGCGCTTAACCCACTGCGCCACCGCCCGACCCCTTAACACAAGTTTTAATGGAAGCTTTTTACATAATAAAAATTGGAAATAATTCAAATAATAATCAAAGACTGATTAAAAGATGTAATATGATTGAAAAAATGGAGAGATTCTAGTATATTTGTATAATTAATTCAAACAACAACAAATAGGAATAAACTATAAATATGTACCATTCAGATAATTCAGAATCATGATGAATGAAAAAAGTCAAAGTTAAAATAAATGCTTTATCATTACATTTATAAAAATTCTAGAAAATGAAAACTGATATATAACAGTATAAAATAGATTTAATGGTGACTTAGGGATAAAGACAGACAATTAGAAGAGACAAAGGAATCTGTAATTTCAAGCAATCCTAAAAAAACAACAACAACTATTTGGGGTTATAAATAGATCCACTGTCTTGATTGTGGTGCAGTTGCATGTAAGTTTAAATACAATAGAACATCATACTGTACACTTTAAAGATTTTCAGTTTATTTTACAACACCTACATATCAATAGTTACTAAAAAGATTAATGAACTCAGTTACTTCTGTATGCAGGCGCTAAAATATAGGAAAGTAAATAAAATACAAAAAGAAATGGGGGCATGCAGAGATGCACTTGATTGATTATACATGTTAGAGTGTGCAGAGATCCAGGTTCAAGTTCCTGGTCCCCACCTGCAGAGGAGAAGCTTCACAAGTGGTGAACCAGTGCTGCAGATGTCTCTCTGTCTCCCTCCCTCTCTACCTCCCCCTTACTCTCAATTGTTTCCTGCCCCTATCCAGTAAGTAATAAAGTATTTTTTTTAAAAAATGAAGAAAGAGAGAGAGAAAGAAAGAAAGAAAGGAAAAGAAAGAAGAAAATCAGGAAAGAAAGCCACTCAAAGTGGTTAGAAAGACAAAAGGAAAGGAAGAATGAAGATGATGTTTCATGGAAGACTGAGTAGTTCAAATAGCGGTCCATAGACATACTAGAAATGAAGATTGTCCAGTGTTTGGCAAAGAGAAAAACCACTGAACATATGTGAAGACGTAGTGGGGTGGAATACAGAATGAAGCAAAGACAACAGAAGTACATAGAAACCAGTTGAAAAACAAAAAAACAACTCAGCAGTGAAAATGAGAAATGTCAGACAGTAGCTGGAGGGGACAGCGGAGTTTGTTGATGAGGTTTGAAAGAGAAAATGGAAATGAAAAATAAAGTAATGGTAAAGCATGTGGTAACAAGTTTCTTGAAGAATTTGGAAGTAATGGTAAGAATATATGGTACAAGTGCCAGAGTGAGCCTTGGAAAAGAGAATTCTGTATTTGTTAAGTCCTGACAGTCTTTCCAAAATGATAGGTGTTAATAATGCCATAAAAAAAAAAGTAAAACAACTAAATAAAACTAATGAAACGTATAGAGTATAAGACAAAATTTCACAAAAGAAAGGGAAAGTTAGGTGGGTCAACTGGAAAAAGGGGTTCAACTGCATGATGGGAGGTGGAATTGAACTAGTGAATTTTTAGTAGTGAATTTTTTTTTCTTTGAATCATTTTATTGGGAAGATAGTGTTTTACAATACAGTTTCGGACTCATGGTTAAAACTCCTCAGCTCCCTGTTGGGTGGTAGCTCAGCGGGTTGAGCGCATGTGGCGCAAAGTGCAAGGACCGGCAGGATCCCGGTTCGAGCCCCCGGATCCCCACCTGTAGGGGAGTCACTTCACAAGCGGTGAAGCAGGTCTAGAGGTGTCTATCTTTCTCACCCCCTCTCTATCTTCCCTTCCTCTCTCCATTTCTTTCTGTCCTATCCAACAACGACAACATCAATAACAACAACTACGACAATAAAAAAAAAAGGCAATAAAAGGGAATAAATATTAAAAAAAAAAAATCAGCTCCCCATAAGAAGTGTCTCTGAGATACTACCACCCTCAACACATTGTGTACCAGGATGCCAGCATTCTGTCCACTCCCTTCTCCCCACTCCTCCCCCAGAGTTATTTACTTTGATGCAATAAGTCATACCCAGCTAGTTTCACCTTGTATTTTCCCTTTCTTTTAGTGGTGAACTTATGTCATATGTGCAGATGCTGCTTTGTAATGATGTACACTTGAAGTGTACATCATTTATGCAATGTAGCTTCAATGTTTTTTCTAAGTTAGAGAAAAATAACAATTGTTTCTGCCAGCAAATTCTTAGAAAACCCAAATGACATTACATTTTAACACTAAACTGATCTCATAAAATGAAGATATATTAATCATCACTTCTGACCCTCCCAAAATCTGACTTTTACAGGCTCTAATCTACTGCCCACAGCCCGTAGGTCAGTGTTCAAGTGACATAATAGGACTTCTGCTTTGTTAATCTCCTGTCTTACTGCTTCAGGATGATGACTGAGTCATATTTTTCAAGGAACAGAGAGCAGGAGAAGAATCAGAGATAAGCTGTGGATTTATGCATAAAGGATAATAAGGAAATCTCCATGGAGAAAAAAAGACAGCCATAACCACGAATGAAACAAATTGTAAGTCTTAGGGGCTAATGAAAAGGATAGGAGATTTAGAACTAGACAGACTTGGTCTCAAAGCCAGGCACCTCCTCCTATATAGGGTATATGATGATGGGTAGATTAATCACTGCCTCATTTATGTGCTGAATAAACTTGTGTACTTTGCATGCTTCTTCAAATAAATAATCTGATGAGCGTAAGTCTGTGGTAGAAAATAAGTTATATATGGTACTCTATAAATTACATTGCTATTAGGTGCTCTTTATTTATTTACTTGCTAGTTGGACAGAGATAAATTGAGAATGGAAGGGACTGAGAGCATGCGAGAGAGAGTGAGGGAGGGAAGGAGATTAGGCTGCAGCACTGCTTCACTACTCTTGAAGCTTTGAAGGTAGAAACTGGAGGCTTGAATTTGAGTCCTTGAGCAGGGTAAGGACTAAGCCCACTGCTCAACCAAGTGCACCATCACCTGGCCCCTCTGTTAGGTTCTCCCAAACTCTCTTAATTGCATCATTTGTTCACCATGTGTAGCCAATTAATGGCTATTGGCATCTAAGTGATTAGTTCAGCAATTCTTTCTGTATAACAGTGGCAAACTGTCCAAAGAGCAGATAACATGTCAGCATGAAAGAGTGAAAGGAAAACACGTACAACTGATTTTTCTTCACGTTGCCAAACCACCTTTTTCTTGAAGTATACTGGAACTTACGACCATTTTCCCCACTTATCACTAATGAAGTCCTGCAATGAGGAAAAAATAACTATGAGAAATTCTCTGACCCTTGAAGAGGAATCTTCAAGGAGGAATACAATTTAACATCTATTGATTATTATTTTTTATTTTTTCCCTTTTCTTGTCCTTGTTGTTCATCGTCGTCATTTTTATTGTTGTTGTTATTACTGTCATTGTTGGATAGGACAGAGAGAAATGGAGAGAGAAGGGGAAAAGAGAGGGGAGAGAAAGATAGAAACCCACAGACCTGCTTCACCGCTTGTGAAGCGGCTCCACTGCATGTGGGGAGCCGGGGGCTCAACCGGGATCCTTACACCGGTCCTTGCGCTTCGCACCATGTGCGCTTAACCCTCTGCGCCACCGCCCGGCACCCTATTGATTATTTTTGTTATGCCATAAAATATAATCCATATTCCCATATAACCCAGAGTTAAAATTTTTGGGGGGGAGTTGGGCGGTAGAGCAGCGAGTTAAGTGCACGTGATGCAAAGCACAAGGACAGGTTAGGATCCCGGTTCGAGCCCCCAGCTCCTCACCTGCAAAGGAGTCACTTCACAGGCGGTGAAGCAGGTCTGCAGGCATCTCTCTGTCTCTCTTCCTCTCTATCTTCCCCTCCTCTCAATTTCTCTGTCTCTATCTAATAACAAATAAATAAATAAATAATTTAATTTTTTTTTAGTAGAAATTCTTATCCAGAAGTGAGACAAAGTAGCGCAATTATTTGTTGGGATCAAAGAAAACATCTTTTAAAAATTAATTAATCCTTTAAATGCATGCCATATAGTACCTTGAATCTACTTTAATTATAGTATCAAGCCCACTGCCAAGTTATTATTATTATTGTTTAGTGATTTCATAATGATGAACAAGATTGTGGGATAAGAGGTGCACAATTCCATATAGTTCCCACCACCAGAGTTCTGCATCCTGTCTCCTCTACTGGAAGGTTCTCTATTCTTTATCCCTCTGGGAGTATGGACCAAAGATCTTTATGGGGTGCGGAAGGTGGGAGGTCTGGCTTCTGTAATTGCTTCTCCACTGGACATGGACATTGGCAGGTCAATCCATACTCCCAGCCTGTTTCTTTCTTTTTCTTTTTTTTCTTTTTTAACTTTATTTATTTTTTCCCTTTTGTTGCCCTTGTTTACCATCATTGTAGTTATTCTCGTTGTCTGTCTTCGTTGTTGGATAGGACAGAGAGAAATGGAGAGAGGAGGGGAAGACAGAGAAGGGGAGAGAAAGATAGACACCTGCAGACCTGCTTTACCGCCTGTGAAGGGACTCCCCTGCAGGAGGGGAGCCGGGGCTTGAACCAGGATCCTTATGCCGGCCAGCCACGTGCTTTTTGCCATGTGTGCCACCGCACAGCTCCCCCCAGCCTGTTTCTGTCTTTCTAGTGGGGTAGTACTCTGGGGAGGTGGGATTCCAGGACACATTGGTGGGGTCAAAATTATGACATTTTTATATAAACTGTGCCTCCTAGAACAACTGAATTTTTCCCAGACATTCTCTGATTGGCAATTTAGAGGATCTATGCTATCTGTTCTCCATTCACATATTAAAGCAATAGAAAATATTTATGACAAATCTTTAGAATAAATGAGTAAGCTCAGTAATTAATATTTCTGAGTCATTACTAAAAATGCAAAAAATATACTACTCACACACCATAATAACTTTAATTATTCGTGTTTAAGAATACATCATAAAATATTGTCTCCAAATTTATGCTACTATCAAGAATTAGTTCAAGTGCAAAAATGGAACATGGTCTTAGTAAGCAAGATACACTTGCTAAAGATAGCACACCCCTTTGCCTATCTGATCCTCATGGTAGCAGCTCCATGCATACTAAGTACTGTGACTTAAGAGCTATATTAGAGTCTGGCATGAAGTTTTTTCCTGCTTTGTATTCTTCTTCTTCTTCTAGCATTTGCCATTCTTCTGTAGCCAGTCAACAGCGTCAGGTTGAGCCTGATGTAAAGTTTCGAGACCTCCTTTGAATCTGGAGAGGTGGCAGTCGTTGACTAAGTGGGTCATAGTCTGTCTGTAGCCGCAGGGGCAGTTCGGGTCGTCTCTGGCTCCCCAGCGATGGAACATAGCGACGCACCGGCCATGGCCTGTTCGATAGCGATTGAGGAGGGCCCAATCATAACGTGCTAGGTCAAAGCCGGGTTGACGCTTGCAGGGGTCTGTGATGAGGTGTTTGTTCTTTACCTCAGCTGACTGCCAACTCTGTTTCCAAGAGTCTGGAACAGAGAAGTTCAGTGTAGGCGTAGGGGACCAGATTGGGTGACGAGACGTCAAGCGTTGGACAGGGTGGGCGAAGATATCCGCGTATATTGGCAGGTCCGGTCGAGCGTAGACGTGGGAAATGAACTTAGATGATGCCGCATCCCGACGAATATCTGGCGAGGCGATGTTGCTAAGAACTGGCAGCCATGGAACCGGGGTGGAACGGATGGTTCCAGAAATTATCCTCATGGAGGAATATAATTTGGAATCGACCAAGTGGACATGGGGGCTACGGAACCATACTGGGGCACAGTATTCTGCAGTGGAATAGCATAATGCCAGAGAGGATGATCGTAGTGTGGAAGCGCTCGCGCCCCATGAGGAGCTGGCCAGTCTTGCAATGATGTTATTCCTCACGCCCACCTTTGCTGCAGTTTTTATGAGATGTTCGTGAAATGGCAGAGTGCGATCGAGAGTAACACCAAGATAGACTGGCTGGGCTTCATGCCGGATTCTCGTATCGTCAAGCTGCACATTAAGCTCACGCAAGGCCGAGGCATGGTGTAGATGGAAAACAGATGATACCGTTTTTGCAGTGCTAGGGATTAGTCAACATTTTTTACAGTAATCAGATATCAGAGACATGTCTTTCGTGAGTGTTTCCTCAAGGATGTCAAACTTGGATGCCTGAGTTGCACAGCAGATGTCATCGGTGTAGATGAACTTCCTTGAAGAAGTTTCTGGGAGGTCATTGATGTAAATATTAAATAGTGTAGGAGCCAGAACAGAGCCCTGGGGGAGGCCACTTGAGACAAGTCTCCATCTGCTAGACTTGTCACCCAGATGCACCCGGAATCTTCTGTTTTGGAGAAGAAACGATATAGTGTTGGCCACCCATGGAGGCAGGCATCTTGAGATCTTGACTAGGAGACCACGGTGCCAGACCGTGTCATAGGCTGCTGTGAGATCAACAAAGACAGCACCTGTCTTTAAATTCTTCTGGAATCCATTTTCAATATAAGTTGAGAGGGCTAGGGCTTGTTCACAGGTAGATCTTCCTGGGCAGAAACCAGCTTGGGCGGGTGATAGGAATTTCTCTCTAAGAGGAGAAATACGTGACAGAAGCAGCCTCTCAAGGAGTTTGTAACACATGGAGAGGAGAGAAATTGGTCTATAGCTGGCGGCCAGTGTTGGGTCTTTCTTTGGTTTCAAAACTGCTATTATCTTTGCACGACGCCAAATTTTGGGCATAGATTCAGATTCCAAGATGTGGGACAGGAATGAAGTGAGCCGCTTCTTTGCCACGGGGCCCAAGTTAAGAATGAGTTCTGGGGTGATGTTAACATAGCCAGCAGCTGTTCCCAGTTTAACCCTCTTCAAAGCATCTTCCAGTTTAGACAGTGTAAAGGGAGAGAGTTTTGGAGATGGACAAGATAAATGGAAGTGGGATGACCACTCATGGGAAATTTCTCTTTTCCAGACTGGGTCGATCTTAGCACATCCAACTTGAGTTAGGTGACTGGCCACTGAGTTTGGAGATACGGGAGGATGGGAGATGGGAGGGGGTTGGCTACCGGCACCCAGACTATGAAGAAGCTTCCAGGCCTTCCTACTTGAGTGGGTGAAGTTCAAACTTACCGTGAGTTGTTGCCAGTGGGCTTGGCGTGCTGCATCCAGGGAGGCAATGAGATGGTCAGCCACATCTGGGTCGCCCGACTCATCATACTGCTTTAGTAGTTGCTCGCATTCAGCATCAAGACAAGGCGTTTAGTTAGTACGTCTCCCACGAGGAATGGCTTGGGAAGCTGCTTTGAAGATGGCTTGGCGGAAGCGCCTGTAGGAATCTTCAGAGGGGATAGAGTTAATTGGAATTGCAGGAATAGATTTTTGGTAAGATCACTGAACAGAAACCAGTTTGCTTTCCGAAAGTTCCATCTTAGTTTCTCCGAGCACAGAATCAGTGGGAGCTGGAGACCAATGTGGATGATAGCTGGGCGGTGATGACTGTGTGGGAAGATCTTGAGAACTTGTCTCGTAGCGGGAAAGGCTTGGCCGTTGACTGTGCTAATCCAGCACAGGTTGGGTGACGAGTCTTTATTCCATCTAGCACTGTGAAAAGAGCCTGGCTGTTTGGGATCGTATAATAGGGAGAGGTCATTCACTGAAGCCCAGTCGGCTAAGATAGAGCTGTCAGCACGAGTGGAGGAATATCCCCAGTCTTGGTGATGACTATTAAAGTCTCCAACGTAAACGGCTGGGTGATTCGGGCTAGGCAGGACCTCATTATCCCATGAGGCACTGGGAGGCTTATATACGTTGACGAGCTGAATAGTTCCAATAGTAATGGAGTCGTAGAAGGTCGAAGAGGCCGTATGGTAAACGTCCGCAAGACACAATTTGGCGTAGATGGCTCGGCCGTGTTTAGGATGGAGATTATAGCATATTAAATTGAATCCACTGATGGTGAATCGAGCAGCTTCATCGACTGCTATATGTATTACTTGTAGGCAAATAACATCTGCCTGATGCTGTATCGCCAATTGACCAATAAGAATGCGTTTGGCAAAGGACAGCCCCTCAACATTAAGTTGGAGGACTGGAAGAGCAGGACCAACAGCTTGAAAGCTGTCAGGAGCTGCTTGTTGCTGGCTTTGAAAGTGACTGGGATCCATGTGGATTCAGTCGGCTAGGAAGGATCGTCAGTTTCCCCAATGAATGGGTATTCACGGGATGCACCACGGGAAGGTCGATCCAATGCATCCCTGCTTTGTATCATGGATGGAATTAGTTCATAATGCAATCCAGGGCTTTGTCTTGGTTCTAGGCACTATTAAATTAAGTTTTATTACTGTTAGATCTGCCTCACCCCTACCCCAGGTCTTTGGAGATCATGTGGTTGAGCAGTATATCACTGGAGCAAATTTTTCCTTTGAGTTAAAAGATAGAACATCTTAGCATAATGGTTATGCAAACAGACTCTCATGCCTGAGGCTCCAAAGTCCTAGGTTCAATCCCCATGAGCCAGAGCTGAGCAGTATTCTGGTTAAATAAAAGAAAAAAAAAGAAAAAGAAAGATAAAGAAAACAAGGGCAACAAAAGGGAGGGGAAGAACTGATTTAAAAAAATGAAATTAAAACAAAAAAAAGAACATCTTACATGAATCAAAACCTATAAAAATTGTCCAATCTTGAACTGAGATAACATTGCAACATTAGTATTGTAAAGTACACTTGACACCTGATTAATGATATACATTATTGTGTTGCATGGTAATCAGGCATAAATTGTAAGCAGCTAATACATATGTCTGAAAATAGAAGGTGCTGTACATTAGTCAAGTTAGCACTGAACTTTTCACTTTTTTAACTTTGCTTTCTAAAAACAGCTTCAACATTGACAAATTCTAACACATTGCTTTAGGGATATCAGCAGAATCTTAATACTTTAATATTTTAATTAAATTTATAAAATTAAGTGCTGTTTTTATACTGTACTCTAAATCACTCATTCATCCAGAATTTGCACTGATTGATCAGTAAGTACTTAGTGGCTTATAAAGTTTTATTTTATTTATCTATCTTTTTTGATAATTTATTTACTTATTTATTTTTATCTTCACTGGGGTTTCTCCATTCCAGACTAACATTTTTGTTTGTATGGTTTGTTCTGTCATCAGACAGAAAGAGACAGAGATAGACAGAGGGTACAACAGCACCAAAACTTCCTTCACTACTGGGGGCCAGGCTAGAGCATGGGCTGTGCACATTACAAAACAAACACAACATCCAAGGGATCTGTTTTCCAAGCCCTACTTATAAAGGTTTTTTTTTCTGTCTGTTTGTTTTGATATATTTTTTTATCCACGAGGAGGATTATAGCTGTGGCTTGATGCCAGCACTACAATCCACTGCTACCAGTAGCTATTTCTCTCTTTCTCTCCCTATCTCTCTCTCTCTCTCTCTCTCTCTCTCTCGATAGGACAGAGAGAAATAGAGAAAGGAGCAGGAGGTAGAGAGGGAGAAAGACAGACACCTGCAAACTGTTTCACTGCTCTTGAAGAACCCTCCAAACCCCTCTCCCATACACACAGGTATGAAGAGTGGGGAATGCATTCAACTGGGTGTGCCACTGCACATTCCCCACTTATAAAGCTTTAGAAGTATAAAATAATTATCATCTCTGCATCTATGCTCCATTATCCACTCTGCCTCTGGCTGACCAAACTGTGTGCAATACCTTACTGAGCCCCTACCTACTCTGACTTCTTTAACAGGAATAGCAGAGAATACTGAAATTGGGTGGAGTATGCACGCTGTTGGCACTAACATCATGGAGTTTCAGTGATTTTGTCTGTCTCTCTTTTTAAAATTATTTATTGTATTTATTTTTTGGATAGAGATGCAGAGAAATCCAGACGAAGAGGAGATAGGGAGAGAGAGATGAAGAGGGACACCTGCAGCCCTGCTTCACCACTTGTGCAGCTTTCCTCCTGCAGGTGGGGGTCAGGGGCTTGAACCTGGGTCCTTGTGCACTGTAACATATGCACTCAACCAGATGTGCCACCACCTGGCCCCTAAGCTGTCTCTTCAACACTCATTTTTCTGTCTTTGGCTTCCACATTGTTAGCCTATTTCCCCATAGTCCTATAGGCAAAGAGTTATGTAAAGCCCTGCTCTCACAAGGGTGTATCATATAGACCCTACAGTTTTTTTCTATCCAACTCATTGGAGAACTTTAAACTCCTCTCAGATTTTCTTGATTTGAATATGACTTCAGTTTTCCTGCTTATACTGACTAGTTCAAAAGGTTATGATTTTACCCATAAGCATTTATTGTGTCATGGTTAACAAAAAACAAGGTTCTCACGGCATCACAGTGTTTTATCTCTGTTGAGTTTTATCAGATCTGATGTGTGGAATGTTGTAGGCACTGAATGTTTACTTGTTGACTGAATGACTAAATCTATACAATAGGCAGTATTTCCAAAATTAGTCTTAACAGTATTGTTCCGATAAGACAATTAAGAATCAAATTGTGTATTGTCTATGGAGAAGTGTAGATAAAGAAAATTACTATTTTGCCATGGTTTCTGAGAGTGCAAAAAACAAAATCAGATTCTAAATTGCAGTTATCCTTAGGAGTTTAGAAAAGCCTGCTAACAATGTTCCAAATCTTGTTTTCTGAATTTCTTACACTACAAATTTCGTTTGCAGTATAGTATTAATATAATGTCTCAAATCATCAAGGCAATTGTTTTTCTCGAACAAAATATGTTCTTAATAAAGTCAGTTGAACAACTGATCACTGAATATCTAATATAGGTATTCAATAAGATCATTATAGCAATATTGTGCAGGATTGGACAGGACATAATTCATGGTAATATTGGGTGAAAGGTATTAATACTTGGGAAATGTGGAAATGTACACTTATGACAATGAAAATCTCATAAATCAAGATCTCTTCCATAAAGTGATATTGGCGGATGTGGCGGGGGGAGGTAATAGACATGACAGGATAGATAGGAGGGAAGAATTAGAAGTCCATTATAGAAACCCAAGAACCCAAGGCAATCTAAATATTTGCTTATTTATCTTTGATACGACTTTTTAAAGGCCATTTCCATGCTGCTTAGTTTGGGAGTGAGACTTCTGGATCAAAGTCAGTGTTAAGTTATTTTTCTTCATTATTTTTCTCTCCCCCACCCCCTTCCCTCCCTATCTCTCTTTGTGAACAATTAGTATCTTCTGTGGTTGGGCAGTAGCACACCTAGTTAATCACCTTATTACCATGCGCAAGTACCTGGGTTCAAGCCCCTGGTTCCCACCTGCATGGGGAGCACTTCACAGCTGTGAAGCAGGTCTGCAGGTATTTATCTTTCTCTCTCCCTCTCTGCTCTCTGTTTCCCTCTCTCTGCTCAATTTCTCTCTGTCCTATCTAATAAAAATACAAAGAAAAAAATTTTTAAAGGAAAATATGGCCACCTAGAAAGGTGAAGTCATCATTGCTGACACTAATCCGTAACCCTGGTGGCTAACAACAATAAATAATAATTAATAATGATATCTTCCAAGAATATCAGTAGTTATAGTCTAGTTGGGAAACAAAATATTAACATAGAAAAATTAATAGCAAAACCATAAACCAGTAGAGAAGTTGTCAGAGGGCACTTTCAGTTTATTGTCCAAACATATAGCCTCCAAACTAGTAAGCTCCTTTTTTAAAAAATTAGTGATTTAATAATGATTGAGAAGATTGTGGGATAACAGGGGTACAATACCATACAATTCCCACCACTAGAGTTCTATATCCCATTCCTTCCATTGGAAGGCTCCCTATACTTTTTTCCCCTCTGGGAGTATGGACCAAAGATCTTTATGGGGTGCAGAAGCTCCTTTTTTTTTTTTTAATGAGACTAAGACTTTTATGAGAAAAGCTCCTTTTTTTTTTTTTTAGGGAACTAAGAGTAGACTAAGTTGTGAATACAAATCAGCCTGTACTTTGGGAAATTTCCATAAAGAACTTGATAGTTTTGCATTAAAGAATAGTAGGCAGAGAACTAGAAAGAGAAAGAAGGACATTCAGGGTAAAAGAAATTCTGAGAAAGGCAGAGTTTCAAGAAAGTCATATTTTTCATATCTTTTTTTCTTTCATCCCTCTTGAAAGTACAGAGCAGTCTGAGTTATGAGTAGGGTGGGGAGGTGGGAGGTGTTATCTCTGAACCAAGGAGGCTATTCACTTCCTTTTTCTCATTCTTCAAGGCTTACCAGACCTGAAATGCTTGTCCAGCATGTTGAGTTACTACATGTTTTCAAATCTGACCTAAGTTCATGCTAAAGACACATAAATTTTAAGTAAGAACTAAAACTACTTTTTAATTCTAAAAGCTATAGGTATGTCATTTTCTCCAGAAATGTTATATAAATGGAAGATTTCTCTATATACTTACAATTATTTTAAAAAGTTATGAAAAATATTTAAATTCATGTTATTAAGGGAATTTTCCAGGAAGAAGTTTATCACCTATTAAATTGGCATCAGTTTTAGTCTGGTTAAAGTAGTTTGTTATATACATAAAAAAATTCATTTATTCTTTGCAATAAACTTACTGTGGCACTTGTACAAATAGAGAGCTATGGCAAAGAGAGGTAAAGTAACATTCTTAATGCATCAACACTGAAAAATGCTGGAGCCAGTACTCCAATTGAAGCCGTCTGACTCCCGCTAAATGACTTGAGAAGTTATGTAACTGATCTGGTTTCTTGTCTGTAAAATCTGGGCAGTTGAATTAGTTAGACCTGACATTTGTCCTCAGACTAGAGAATTCAGTGTTGGATTCACATCCTCAATTCCTGCTTTTCTCACATGACTCAGTTTCGATTTCTCACTTCCAAAGGAATTCTTCCTTTATAGAAATTCTGAAAGTAATTGTTTTGGGTTTTCGAATGACTTAAGAAGGATCAGATTGCAGGTCAGCAGTGAACAACTCCTGACTCAGATTTGCAATCTTCTCAACTTTTCCATGTGATGGAAGACCTAATTTCAGAATACAGTTAGAAAATTGCCCTGTACTGTGACAAACTTTAACATGTTAATAACTAAGGTAGATCTATTTTCTTCCCAGTGAAATTGATAATGCCGTGATGTAGACTGAGTGACTAAACCTATTGAGGCCAAAGACCAAATGGCATTATTCTCATGTTAAAATTTTAAGTGTCCTGTACACAAATCACACCCCTGAATCAGGATAAGAGAAAAGGAAATTGCTCTTCCTTGTCCTAATAATGACCCTCCACATCACCAGTAAGAAACATGTTTATTCCATATCATTCCTGGCTGTTTCTGAGGGAGGCACAGTGGACATTGTTAGAAGTGAAAGGAGAGATGCCTCTACTTGAGAAGCAGAGTAAGATACTGTTTGCTCACAAAGAGTTCCGTAAACCCGAAATTAGCACCAAACATTCCTTTTTTTTTTTTTTAATCTGTACATCCTGGAAGTGGGAGTGCAATTGGTACTGTGGAGCTGAGTTCAGTGCAAAAAACAAAACTCAGTATGGGAATGAGAACAAAGGTCACACCATTGCTTCTTCCATCTAAAACTAAATGAAGTTTACTTACAGAGCCCCCCTCCTGTAGGTGGAGAAACTTCACAATATTTTATATGTTTTGAGATATATATGTATATATATACATATATATCTCAAATGAAATCCAGGTAATTAAAGTGACTACTTCAATGGTAACTTGGAATCAGATGATCACTGGAGGGTCTGTCCTGTCTCCCTGTCTCCTCTGCTAAGATTTGGAAGACTTCAGATCTTGATACCACTTTTGTAGCAAGGAGAAACATGTTCTCAGTAGTACCATAAACCACAAAGGGATTCAGTCCTGTTAGCTAAATTGTCAGACATATTAGACATGGTGTCTAATAAAGACAATACTGGGTTCTTTCATAAAGAGGTCAGGCATCCCCTAATCTTAATGTTAATGTAGTCAGTCTGTGTGGTGTGGTACTGATAAGAACTTACTTTTTTCTAAATCTTGAGTGATGAGGGAAATTAAATAGTTGGGTAAGGCACAGAAAATACATGGCATGCACAGACTTAATTTAGAATGTTATCAGTTAACACAGATTTTGAGGGAGGTGGGGGCTTACTTGTAAATGGTTTACAAACTCTACTGCAAACAGTTCTTAACAAAGCATACTGAAAGGTGTATTATAAGTACATAAGTAGTTACATAGAATTAACATTTCTGTGTTAAGAGAAAAAGGAAGTAGAATTTCTTGATTTCCCATGACTTTGCAGTTCTCTCTTCTCTAGAGTAATTCAAGTTCTCTATCCACCCCAGAGTTCTAAGGTTGTGTGTGAACATGGTGCTTTACAAACCCTCTTCTGGGCTTTCTTCTTGATGTGATATTTTGACTCACTATGTGAATTTTGACTAATTTCTCAGTACCTCAAGGCCACTGGTTTTTCCCCAGCAGCATAGTAAATACTTACTGAAAAAACGTTTCATGTATGAAAATTGGTGTGAAAGATTCACTTCAGGCGCTAACGAGACAGCTTATCTGGGTAGTGTGCCTGCGCTGTCAGGAGCACAGCTCAGGATTGAATCCAGTTCCTTCTGCAGTGGAACAAGTTTCAGTGCTGTGGTATCTTTCCCTGTCTGCCTTTCTCTCTTTATGGAAAAAGCTCAGAGCAGTGAATCCCTGGCAATGACCAGAACAAAACAACACCCTCAAGCACAATAAGGTTTTGTTAGTATTAAGAAATGCACGTAAAACTTTGGATTTTTATGTAACTAGTAAAGTGACTTTGTGCCTGCCACCCCCCCCCCCCAGCTTTTGTCATCCTGTTAAACCTTAGGGTTAAATTTGATGATAATTACATATAAAGTTACATTCAGAATTTGAATATATTTCTGCAAACTCTCTACTGGTTTCTCCAGGTGAGAATAAATATGCTTTCACACTTACAGCGCTAGGATGTTTTCACTGATCTGTTGGTTATTCTAGATTTATTACCCTAATTATGAGCTAATGAGCACAGAGCTCTGCAAAGAAATTTGCATTATATGCCTAAGTAGTACAAATTGCTGGTTTTACCAAGATAACCATCTCTTGTTTGAGATTCTTTAACTCATAAAAAAGATACTTATCATCTGGTGAAGTACAAATTAGCTTTTAGAGAAAGGTAGCAACTGTTACCTTGAAAATTAAAACTTTATTACAAATTTAGGGAGTTTCTTTGGTAGGATCCTAAAGTCTTCAGAATCCCTTTCACTAGTGTTCTCTTATTAGTCATCTCAGTACCCATTTTCTATCTTAAAGACAAGAATGTGAAGGAAATTATTGATGAGTCTCCTTACAACCAAAATTGGAGTTTTAGGGACCAGGTGGTAGAGCACCTGGTTGAGCACACATGTTGCAATGCTCAAGGACCCGGGTTCATGCCCCCAGTCCCCCCCACCTGCAGAGGAAAAGCATTGCAAGTGGTGAAGCAGTGTTACAGGTCTCTCTCTCTCTCTCTCTCTCTCTCGCTCTTGCTCTCTCTCTCTCTCTCCCCCTCCCCTCTTGATTTCTGGCTGTGTCTATCGAATAAATTAAAAATAATTTAAAAAATTGAGTGTTAGAATTAATTTACTATAGAGAAAACATTATACAAATTCACATTTTTACTTAAAAAATACTTTTGGGAGTCAGGCAGTAGCACAGCGGGTTAAGCGCACATGGCGCAAAGTGCAAGGACCAGCATAAGGATCCCAGTTCAAGTCCCTGGCTCCCCACCTGTGGGGCGGGAGGGAGGGTTCACTTCACAGACAATGAAGCAGGTCTGCAGGTGTCTATCTTTCTCTTCTCTCTCCATTTCTCTCTGTCCTGTCCAACGACGACGACATCAACAACAATAGCTACAACAAGGGCAACAAAAAGGAAATAAATAAATAAATAAATTTTTTAATTACTTTTTTTCCCTTTTGAAGTCAGAAAAACTAAAGGTGCACATTTTACTTTATAGATTCCTATATAAAGAAGCAACTTTGGCATTTTAGAGTTAGATGATCATCACTTTAGCAAATAAATTCCAAGTTAAAGGTCTCGCTTTTAACATTTACCTCCACGTTTTAAGTATATCTATCTAATTTCAAGTATTATATTGAGGATTCTCTGAGAAATAAAGTGTGATATAAAGGGACCGGCAGAGCATCACTCAGAGAGTAGGTAGAAAAGTAAGCAAATTAGTCAGCTAAATTAACAAGTTGTTTTAGAAGACATGAGATCTTTAGTGCCATCATGTTGTGCCTCACTAGCTCCATTAATGGCTTGACACTGTCATTATTCTACCCACTTCTTTCTATGCAGTTTCACTGTGTCAGCTTTGATTTCCCCTGTACTATTTTTTTCCAGCTTGAAGCTATTATATCACCTTCCAGTAGCATTGATTTCTTTAGTCAGGTGTCATAAATTCCCCACTCATCATTTCTTTGCAAGCATAATACTGAGTGTTATTGCTACTGCTGCACCATTTTATTATTTCATAATTAATCACTTACTCCTATTGCCAGCTCTAGCATGCTCTGCCCTTATTAAAGTCAATGTTTGGCTATTACATTTTTTAATTGATAAACACTGAGATAACATCCATAATATTTTAGAAAAAAAAAAAAAGAAGAAATCTTTAAGAAGACGGGAAAAGGAAAATGATCCAAACAGTGGTTTTTACCAGTCAGACATTTGTAGAGCCATCCATTATTTGCTTGAGTTGTAATAGATGGTGTTTCAGTGGTATACCTTATATTTCTGTATATAATATAAGATATATATATATATATATATATATATATAGTATCACCACTTCTACTTAAAATACTTAGAAACTAAAATCTCGCTACAAGAAAGAG